>NW_027555625.1:277967300-278494800 GCF_003287225.1 Phascolarctos cinereus | reverse complement strand
TGTGTTATCCAGATGTTCAGTTATCACCTGCCTGGCTCCCAACTGATATATGGAAGGCTGGGGACTAGGGGACTGCTATTAAGGAGTAACAGAGCATTATGGCTGGCTAAGGAGCTGGAAGGACTGATGACTCGAAAAGCACTGAGCTGGAGCTTAATTCTCATGCCAAAGGACTAATAGCTCCTCCTCCCCTCAACTTTGGTGCTTTTCTCCTCACTGGTGGCTTTCAAATGGGGAGGAGGACTGCTGAAAACTGCCAGGTGGAGCAGGGGAGGCTGCCCTATTTCCCACCTGGTCACGAGGTGTCCATGATCCCATCTCACTTCTATTTCTCGTTTATTCTTTCCTGATTTTAAAGGTGAATGACTGTCGTGAGATGGGAGTGCTGAGGCACCTGGGAAGACCAGAAGAACCATTAGAGGAGCCTCCTCCTGGCTACTGGAGTCAACAGCAGCAGAACCCCTGGCTGAGGAGACACCTTGGCAGCAACCAAACAATGTGATTGACTCAATCTAGCAGTGGATAGACCAAGAGGAGATCTGCCACTCCCTGGAGGGAGCCACCCCAGCTTGGGAAGGGAGTGACCTATCTAATACCAACATCTAACCCTAAAGCAAACTTGGTAGGAATTATGCAAAGGCAAAAAAAGCACTCCAAAATCCCCATATATTCCCCACATATATGCCTCACTAATTTTGTGCGTTAAGCTTGATCTCACTCTTCCCAGGGACCATGTACGTGCAGAGGGGAGAATATAGTCCAGATTTGGGGATTTTTGTAACTACTGCTTTTTCTATACTTTTTAAAGCAAATATCCTTTCATAAAACTAGTAGAGTTCTATTGTTTTATCAGTATTGGGGAGCACAGATGGAGGCTTTGATGAAGGACAGTGTTAAAAATCCCAACCCTTCAGGTTACGCCCTAAAATCCTGAAGGAAGCAGTATTCGCTGCCTTCTGTGGGAAGCTAATCTGTTAACCCAGTTCAAGTTGAGAGAGGGAACCCAGGGGGTGGTAATGTACTTATATGCAGCACTGCCCACAGCAGAAAGGAGGTTGCCATGATTTATTGAAAGAAACTTCTATTTTAGAAGAAAAAAAATCTAAGAACTACCAGAACCCCAGGATGTAAGGAACAGGCAAAGAAATATAGTCCAACAGAAAAGTGCAGATTCATTATAAGAGATTTGGATTCTGATCTTAGTTCTCTGTCTCTCTCTCTCATATATACATACAAACATACATATATACATACATACGTACATATAAATATAAATATCAAATCTTAGGCAAATCACCAAAACTTTTTGGGCCTCATCTAATGTTAGTTAGCCTTCCCTCTGTTGATTATTTCCTATTTATCCTGTACATAGCTTGTTTGTACACAGTTGGTTAAATATTCTCTCCTTCATTAGACTATGACTCCTCAAGGGCAAGAACCGTCTTTCACACTTCTTTGTATGCCATACTATGTGCCTGACACATAGTAGGTACTTAATAAATGCTTATTGACTGACTGATGGCTGGATTTGGAGTCAGGAAAATCTGATTTCTAATCCTCCACAGACACTAACTTACTAATCCTAAGAAAGTAACTTAATAATTTCAGTTTCCTTACCATAAAATGGGAATAATCATAACACCTACCTTCCAGAGTTTGTTGCAAGGATAAAATGAGGTAATATATATAAAGTGCTTTCAAAACCTTAAAGCATTAAGTTATATCTATATATATCTAGATAGATAGATAGATATGTATATGTTAGTTATCATCATTGCCATCATCATCATTATAATAATAGCTGCCTTACTATGGGCATGACAATATTTTGAGGGAAGAAAAGTTAAAGTTCTATTCAAGGACTTATTAGGAAAAAGGGAAAGTCAAAGGTATGTCTCTTATTTTTTGGTAGAGAGGAGATGGTGAAGAATGGGAATTATGCTTTCAAACATAGCCAATATATTGGTTTGTTTTACTTGACTATATACATTTGTTATAAGGGAGAGATTTTTATTTCAAGTGCAGGATGCCCAAAAAAGAGCATTATTAAAACATTTTAAATGAACAGAAAATTTAAATTTAAAAGTACACAAACAAATACAGTAATTTGTCATTACCTTGTTAAATATATGAACATGTATTTTTATGTGTACATATATATTTCTTTTTGAAAGCTTCATGTAACAGAAGTTCACAGTTTCTTTCACAATCTTGTCTTGTTCTTTGCATGTTGAAATGTTTGTGTTTGTTGCTGATTGCTAAATTCCCAATATTTTTTTTAAGAAATAGGGGAAAAATCAAAAACAAAAGAAATGGGGGAAAAGAGGGGAAGACAAGAAAGGTTCATATCTGGAAAGGGATAGAGTGCTATGAATAATTTTCATGGACCCTGGTGCCAAAGGTTTCTTGGATTAGATATTATTATTAGAACATCCTGCTTTTGCTACAAAAGCCCACCAAACATTTTGAAAGCATCAAAGGAATGGTTTCAACCCAAATGGTCATAGCCAATCAACTCACTTCACCTTTTGCTATTGGCTAATTCAAAACATGTTTGTGATGATCCAAAATAATCCCGAAGGACTCATGATGAAAAACACTATCTGCCTCAAAAAAAAAGAACTCATGTCATCTGAATACAAACCAAAATATGCTATTTTTCTCTCTCTCTTTCTTTTTTCCTTTCCTTCTTTTCTTTTCTTCTTCCTTTTTTCCTTTTCTTTCTTTCTTATTTGAATTTTCTTCAACAAAATGACTAATGTATAAATGTTTTATGTGATTGCACGCTTATAACCTATATCAGACTGCTTACAGTTTCAGGAAAAGGGGTGGGGAAGGAGGGAGGGATAGCATATGAAACACAAAACAAAAAAAAGTGCTAAAAATTTTTACATGTCATTGGGGAAAAATAAATTTTTTTTTAAATGTTGGTGATTGGTGTTATCAATTGTCAGCAAATAAATGGAATGGTTTTAAGTCCAGGGGCCTCACACTGTGGTATTATTTGTAGGTGAACACAGGTCATGTTACTAGCACTACCAAAAGACAGACCTGGGACTTGTCAGTGGTAATATGTTCATCTGTCATGTGCCCAGAACAGTGAAAGCATTTAAGGAGGTGAAAGGTCTTGACAAACATAATCTCTTTTTCTCCAACAATACCAGGGGCATTGCCAGCAAGATTATTCCCCTTCATCAACTCTTGATCAACCATTACTATCATCCCTTCAAACACACACACACACACACACACACACACACACACACACACACCCCATAAACAACTCAGAGGGTCGATGGCAGGATTGGAACCCAGATCCTGCCACTCTAAATAATAGCACAGATGCTTGGACCACTAGTTTAGGGGGTGCTGCCAAGTGAAACAGCCATCTCATTTGCTCTCAGCTTGTGATCAGCATTAAGTAATTCATGAGTCATTAACCATCTGCTCTCCCGCCCCCAAAAATCACTTGAAGAGCTAAGCAGGGATTCGTGTGAGGTGTTTGTCATTGAACGACCCCTTGGCATGTGGTCCCCATCTTGGTGGTCACAACCCTTTTAGCAAGAGACGGTCCTGGCATAATCAGCCATTTATGTTTAGGGATTGCTCCATATGCGCTCAGTAATTCTCCACGTGCACAGAGCTGCCGTCCACCTCTGTGCACAACAAATAACAGGGCAAACGCAGATCTGCCCACAACTTCTTTCTGTCTCATTAAATATCAGCCAGCAATTCAGAGTTATGGCTTATGACACAGCTCCTCTGTAGGCTCTGCACATCAATGTTAATAGCACATGCTGGAGATTCACTGTTGCAGCTCCGGGGGGGGGGGGGGCAGGAAAAAAAATTTAATTTGGAGCTTTAATAACCTCCAATTAAGTAGCTTGTATTGACATTAATATTTAATAGTGGCATTACTGTGACTATTTTAGAACCGAACTGAAATTAAGTAAAAAAAAAGTTTGGCCATAAATAATTTCATTATTAAGGATAATTTTTGTTATATATGTTCATGTGCTTATCTTTTATTAAGTTTACTTTTCATGTTGACATTTTTAAGGGCTTAATTGTATGCTTTTATTCTTACTAATATTGTTATCATATATTAATTATAGCATTATGCCAGGAATATTAGCTGAGAAATTCTTCATGCTTTCCAGTGAAAAATCCAGCTTTTCCCCTTTTATCCTTTCCCTTCTTATCAAAGAGATGATGACATTGTGACTCCATTTATTTCCTGAAATGTGTTCTCTCCAGCCAGACCTTCCATCTGCCTTATTTCCTCAGTTTCCTTTTTAGTTGCCTTTGCCTTAAAGCCCGGCTTGACCTCAGAAGCAGTAATAAATCAGTTCAGAATCTGTAAGACACAGATATGGCATTAGCATTGGAATCAGCTTCATCAGCCTCTGGGAAGTCACATATCTCACAAGTCACAAGGGACAGACTGAGAAGTTTAAGGGAAAATAATGGAGTCTTGACTATATACCACAGGATAACCAAAGGGAGATTTTCCCATCACCCTAAAGCTTATCAGCTGGTTAATGTCCAACCTAATCATCAAAATGGCAGGTTTTCTGTTAGCAAAATATAAACATTTAGCTATACTTTGAAATGGAATGGGAAAACATTTATCAGGTGTTCACTGTGTGCCAGGCACATAGGCAGCTAGGTGATGCAGCAGATAGAGTACTGGGTCTGGAGTCAGGAAGTCTCATCTTCCTGAGTTCAAATCCAGCCTCAGACATTTACTAGTTGTGTGACCCTGGGCAAGTCACTGAATCCTGTTTGCCGCAGTTTCCTCATCTGTAAATGAGCTGGAGAAGAAAGTGGCAGACCACTCTAGGATCTTTGCCAAGAGAACCCCACATGGGATCACAAAGAGCCAGACATGACTGAAAAACAGCTGAACAACATAGCCAGGCACTTTGCTAAGTACAAATCCCTGTCCTATCAGGAAAGACCTAATGGAGTAGATGACATCTGAGCTAAGCCTTAAAGAAAGAGAAGGACTTCAACAGTAGAATAATAATAATAATAATAATAATAAGAAGAAAGAAGAAGAAGAAGAAGAAGAAGAAGAAGAAGAAGAAGAAGAATATCTAACATTTATGTAGTGCTTTCTATGTGCCTGTGCTAATCACTCTACAATTATTATCTCATTTGATCCTCACAACAACCTGGGAGGCAGGTGCTTATTATTATCCCCATTTTACAGAGGATGAAACTGAAAGCAAATAGAGGTTAAGTGATTTACCCAGGGGCACATAGTTAATAAGCATCTGGAACTTAGATTTGAACCCAGGTCTTCATGTCTCGAGGACCAGCACTCTATCCACTGAGCCACCTAGCTAACTCCTGAAGAGGATCTGAAGTTAAGGTCAAAGAACATATTCAGTGACCTTAACCTGTTAACAGACCCAGGCCAGAGACAGCACTGAAATAATTGAGATAGAAATGAATAGAAAAGTAACCAATAATATCAGCACATTTGAGTACAGAGCCCTGTGGTTTAAATACAGTAAAGTCTCTCTCCAACTGGCATGGGCCAGTCAGGTTTGACTTTTCACCGCTTGCTGCTGATCTGGCCACACTCAGACTCTAATACAGCTGCTGGCTTCGCTTCCCTCCTAGAAGGGGCAAGGTGCTGGAATGAAGAGAGCCCTGGGCTTGGAGTAAGGATAGACCTGAGTTCAAGTCCAGTCTCAGACACTCGCTAGCTGCGTGACCCTGGCTAAATCACTTTGCCTCTGTCTGCCTCAGATTCCTCATCGGTAAAATGAGGATAACAATGGCACCTGCCCTCCAGCGTTGTTGTAGGGATTAAATGAGATAATAATTGTAAATCCCTTAGCACAGCACCTGGCACAAGGATCGGTGCTTAAAAAATGTTTGTTTCGGAGCTTCAGATACTACTTGTCAATCCAATTCATCCTTATGCTGTGCTAAGCCATATCTCCCTCCTGATGGCCCTGTACCCTCAGGAACTACTGGCTACATAAATAAAAAAGAAATTTCAATTCAGTCTATGTCTACAAAGACAATTGGTCAATTAGATCAATCACTCAAACAACCTGCTATTTCAGTAGGGGAAAAGAAGCTGTCAAACTAGATTTTTTTTTCAGAATTGACAGGTTGTTTTTATCAAGTGGTCTTTTAAATTTGACATTGACCAGTCATGGGAGAACTGAAGGAAAAGCTATAGGAACATTTTTTAATCTGTAAAAACCATAATATAAAGATAACATGCTGGAAACCTCTAATTAGGGATGTGTCTTTCAGCTAGAAAGTCTCCCTTTCATAAGAAAAAAGGATGGGAATTGTGCTGAAAAAATCTTTATTTCCAATTTCATAGAAATTATTCAGAGAATCCGGGAGTTGGCCTGGACTTCAAAGGGCATCTTATCCACCGGAACCTGAACAGGAATCCCTTGCCGCTGGGTAGCACTAAATTGCAACAGAATGCTGGACTCAGGAAGACCTGAGTTCAAACTCAACCTCAGACACTTCCCAGATGTGTGACCCTAGGCAAGTCTTTTAACCTTTGCCTCAGTTTCTGTACTGTAAAATGGAGATAATAATAGCACCTACCTCTCAGGGTTGTTGTAAGGATCCACTGAGATAATATTTATAAAGTGTGACCCTCTATCTCCAGCCCCATGCTGCCTCTCAAGACACAAAATATAATATACATCATGAGATAAAGGTATTAAAGATATAGGATATATACATAGCATTACATTATATGCAGGTAGCTAGATGATGCAACAGATAAAGTGCAGGGCCTAGAAGCCCTGCCTGTAAGAGCTGAGTTCAAACCAACCTCAGACAAATCATCTAACCTCTGCCTCAGTTTCCTCATCTGTAAAATGGGGATAATAATAGTACCTACCTCCCAGAATTGTTGTGAGGATAAAATTAGATAGTATTTATAAAGAGAAACCTTGAAGCTCTACACAAGTGATAGCTATCACTATTATTATCACTATGTAACAATAACATTAATAATGACATAAAAGGGCATATAAAAATGCTATGTGAGGTCAGAGAAGGAAAGTGACCGCCCACAGGAAGGGTCATAAAAGACTTCATGGAAGAAGAGGAATATGATTTAGGTTTTAGGTGATAGGTAAGAATACATTAGAAGAAGAAGGGACGGGAAGGCTTTTTTATGTAACATTTTATTAAAATAGTATTTATGACCAATACATGTTGGCAGATTTAACTTTCAAAAATCTACAGGGGTCCCAGGCATTCAAATGTGGGCTTTCACTTGTTCCACTGAATCAGGGTACAAATGGAGGGTGTAGAAATTTAAGTCTGCCTGAGGATGGTGGCTTTAGACATGATAACTGAGTGGAAGCTTAATATCTCCGGAGGAAGACATTTTAGGGAGCAGAAACAGTACAAGTAGTTTCAGCTGTTCTGAAAAACAAACAAACAAATAAGCAAAACCCTCTCACAAAGGCCTATAACTTCCCTGGAGAGACTGGGCCTCCTCGCCAAACTTTGCCACCCTTCCATTTCTTTATCCAGTGTTTCTGTGGTGCCCATTCTTTGGAGCACAATGGCATACTGTCCCATGAGCTTGACCGCATAACTTCCCACATGCTATTTTTCTACTTAGGGTGCAGTTTTCCTCTTTACCAACTTTAAAGTGCTCTCAGAGAGGGCAATCTTCTCCACAGTCGTGCTTAGGCCAAGATGTCCACCACTGACTCCATCTTTTATTTTGTCTGAGCCCTGGAACACTCCTTTGTAAGCACAATGGTAAGCTTTTCATTGTATTGTCATTGACTTTTGTCTTATATTTATGACCATGTCTTCCATTTCTCCTTCAATTTCAAGAGCAAGCGCGGCTGGAGAGGCACAATGGGCAGCTGCTCAGTGGACTGTCTCCTGTCACTTCTTGATTGGCTCTTGCCTTTCATTCATCACAACTTCAATTTCTTCTTTGTGTAGTGTGACCAAAGCCCAAAGGTGAACAAAGAGAACACGGAAAAACTATTTCTGCTTAACCTCTTTCTTTGGGCATGGGGACTCACAGGTATATAAAGCCCCTTCATGGCACATGGATATATATATTTTTTTTTAATTGTACCACAAGGGAAAAAAAATGAGTTCTTTCTTTGCCTTAAGGGGAGTGATCGACAGACTCAGAAACTAAAGAGGAGGGAAGAGGGAGTAAGTTGTCCCAAATCTCATTTGGCTTAAAAAACAGAATTATTGTGAGCTGTTGCTTCAATGGCCCAGATCAATTTCTTTAAAAATTTTGCACTACATTTTCTAACACTGATCTGGCTGTATATAAAGGCACAGGCTCTTTGTAATTGGGTTTACTTCCAGGATCAGCTAAGAGGGGAGGGAGGAAGGGGTCCCAAATAGAACTATAGCTTGAGAGGAAGAATCCTCATAATTTAAATGGGGCGACTTCACAAAAGGAATGCAGTAAGCCCAAATTTCCTCACCATGCAGCCCTGTTTACTTCCATCCCTACTACTTCAAAGGATATTTTGCATGACCTACAACCAGAACTATAACTAGGAACACCATGACTGGTTGGGAAAGGTAGAGGGGAGCAAGGAGAAGGATTTTAAGGAAGGATCACTTCTGCATTTTTGGTTGGTGTTGAATGAGGAGTTATGGAAATTGTGGCAGTTGAGAATCTAGGTGACCAGGGTGTTGGAAGGGAACATGGATGGAGACAGAAAAGAATACTGTGAGCCAGTCATTGAACTTACCAAAGAAAATGGAGAGGTGATGATAGTAATGAGGATCTGGAAAAAATGAGAATGAACTTTGAGGGAGGAGAAGTGATTATGGAGTGACGGTGTCAGGGTAAGAGTCCAAAAGTGATAGTGGGGACCAAGGAGGATGGCATAGCGTTCTTCTGACCTTCTGTGTCATTGGAGATAAGACAAGCCAGCTTTAGAAAGTCTGCCAAGAGATACCGTGTCTGCATGAGAAAGATGGGTCTCAGGAAGCCCCAGAAAGGGATATGAGAAAAAGAGATGTAGAATTATAGGATCATAGATTTAAAGCTGGGAGGGACCTTGGAGGTCATCTAATCCAACCTTCTCATTTTATGGATGAGGAAACTGAGACCCAGCGAAGGTAAATGGTTCACGCAGTCACACAAATAGTGAGAAGGAATTTGAATTCAGGGATAAATCATATCCTGGGATGTTAAAATCTGGGGCACAGCTCCAGTTGCCCTGGGTTCTACTTCTGCCTACGACTCTTCAAATTAATGAAAGACAAGTTCTTCTGACATAATTTCTACTGCCTGGACCTGGGGGTGATATCAGGGATGACTCAATAAATAGTGTGGTATACAAGAAATATTAACACCAGAGAGAACTTCAGTAATCATCCAGTCTATCCAACCCTAGATGGTCTTTTACAAATGAAATTATTCTTCCCTACGGTATTTTGAAACTCACGCCCCTTCAAACTCACTCAAGAGTTTCAAGGAAGCACTAGGAACACATAGGTTTTGCTGAAGCTCATAAAAAGTAACAGTAGAAATAGCAGCAGTTATTACTATTACTACCTACCTCAGGGTCTAGAATAGCCAAACAGCTTAGAACATCTACACACAAAGAAAAAAAACTATATGGGGCAGCCCTGGTACTGAAAGCATGGACTCAAAATGGAGGGCATTCTTGGGTGGTCCCAGGGCTGATGACTTCAGGGAAAAACTGAGTCTGCATTTAGGATTGCCTGCAACCCCATTTCATCACTTCAAGACCAGTCTGTAACCCGTCTCTCACCACATTCCTTCAAATTATGTCATCATCTGGCTCATCTTTCTGATCCTCATGTCATTTTTGCTCTATCTTGTCTGACCACATCATTCCCCTACAATAAAATGTTCTCTTCTACCTCCAATTTAATTCAGTGATTTTTTTTCTTTTTTTATTTATTTTTAGTTTTCGACATTCACGTTTAGAAGATTTTGAGTTCAAAATTTTTCCCCTTCACTCCCCTCCTCCCTCCCCAAGACAGAGTGCAATCTGATTTAGGCTATATTTGTACAATCATATTAAGCATATTTCCACATTAGTCATGTTGTGAAAGAAGAATCAGAACCAAAGGGAAAAACCATAACAAAGAGAAAACAAGAGAGAAGGAGAGAGAGAGAGAGAAAGAGAGAGAATATTATGTTTCAATCTGCATTCAGACTCTATAGTTCCTTCTCTGGGTGTGGATAGCATTTTCTATCATGAGTCACTTGGAACTGTCTTAGATCATTGTATTGATGAGAAGAGCTAAGTTTATCAAAGCTCATCCCCACACAATACTGCTGTCACTGTGTACAATGTTCTCCTGGTTCTGCTCACTTCACTCAGCATCTGTTCATGTCAGTTTTTCCAGGTTTTTCTGAAATCTGCCTGCTCATCACTTTTTTATAGCACAATAGTATTCCATTACGTTCATATACCACGACTTGTTCAGCCATTCGCCAATTAATGGGCATCCCCTAAATTTCCAATTATTTGCATCGGTGAATATTTTTAAAGTATCTACTATATATGAAGCAACACTCTCCCACAAAAAAAAAGCACTAGAAAAGAAAAAAGACAAAAGCTAGATTAAAGCTAGATTATATATATGCTATCTTCCCAACTAGACTGTAATACCCTCAAGGACAAAAGATTGTGTCTAAGGCTTCTTTAGATCCCTGTGCCTACCAACAGGACCACAGATGTTAAGTACTCAATAAATGTTTGTTAGAGCTGTGAGTGACCTGAGGGGTCATCTTGTTGGTGATGACTCACAATAAAGCAGAAATTAATGACAATTCACAGATGGAAGGCTCCTGGCTACTTCAGTTTATAATTGTGTCTAGGGAACCTTTCAAAGGACCTATAGATTCTCTGGTCCTTAGATACCTTGTACCCATCAGTGTTATCAGAGAAAATAAAATTTTGCCAGAAAGCTGTTTTCTTCACCAAAAACACATTCCACAAGAGCACTATTTGCTACATTAAGAAACTCCTGCACTTAAATCTATGTGCCAGACCTTTTACTAAGAGAAAATATGGACATTTTTCTCTTAATAATGCCACAGAGAAATAATGAAATGGTAGCATTACGAAAATATAATTAGGTCTTCAAAAAAATCCCCGCTGGAGCCCTATAAAAAGACCACAGGTGTTCGTCATTATTTTTTATTTAGCAGACAGTTTTAGCCATTGTTTGGTTTTTTCCCCATTTATTAAGTCCTAGTATTTTAAGATGATTTGTGTATAATAATGACAATAATTTCCTGTTTGCTTGTCAGTTGAGAGCCTCTTTAATTACAGATATTCATTTTCACAAGTTAACTTGGTAAACAGGTCCATTCATTATGTTCCCTGTTCATTAAATCAGTTAGCACAGCTAGTAACCATGTTAAGTATTTTCCTGTCGGGTTTCAGCAATGTATCTTCATCGTTTTCCAATTCAATTTCTAGTGGAGACATAGACGGGGCTGCCTGGAGTGTTACTTGTTTGTACTTCCTAGGAAAGGGGGGAGCGGTGCCAATAATGATGGTGCAGTAGGAAATGAAGGAGCCTTCAACCACCAGGGAGTATGGGGACAGTGGCTCATGGGATCACATATCACATATTTAGAGCCGTGGAAGACCATGGAGGTCATCTAGAGCAATCCTCTCATTTTTACAGGTCAGGAAAATGAAATACAGAGAGGGAAAGGAACTTGGTGTTGGTCACACAGGGCTGGGATTTCAACCCACATCCTCAGGTTCCCAATCCAGTGTTCTTTCTACCATAACACATTGGTTGCTGTTGACCTTGTCTCTGCACCAGTTCAGTTCCACTGGACCTTTTGGTTTTACTGAGTTCTCCCAACAGAGGTTTTCAAATGGTATGTATACTGTAAAACCTCACTGATGCAGCCTAATTGGAGACATCGGGTATGCTGGATCATTTTAATCAGTCTTTCAAGGTGCACCCCGGTTTTACTCACCTTCCCAATTTAATTCAACAAACTTAAAAACATCTATGTACAAAATGGGCAGCTAGGTGGTGCAGTGGGTAGAATTTCTCCTCATCATGAGTTCAAATCTGGTCTCAGACACTTCCTAGCTGTGTGACCCTGGGCAAACCACTTAATCCTGTTTGTCTCAGTTCCTCATCTATAAAATAAGCTAGAGAAGAAAATGGCAAACCACTCCAGTATCTTGGCAAAGAAAATTCCAAATGGGGTCAAAGAAGAGTAGGACACAACTGGGATGACTGAACAACAAAACAACAACAATGTGCAGAACGCTGGAGAAATAAGGACAAAAACAAAACAGACCTAGTCCTAAGGAGCTCACACTCTACTGGGGCGATGTGACCCTCACACAGAAAGCAAGCAATAAAAGTAAATTTGAATTAATAAAAAGCAAATTCAAAAAGAGAGAAAACTGACTAGGGAGCATCAGGAAATATTTTGTATAGGAAGGAAATGATACCTGAGCTGTCAACTTAATCTGATTAAACATTCAAGAAGCAAAAAAAAAAAAAATGAGTGCAAAAGCTAATCATCACTAACTGCTGAATGCTTTAACTCATCCTATGCTCAAGAAGACACTGTCCCTGCCTTCCAGAAGACAGGACGCTATTCAAAAGCCAATGGTCATACAACATGCACTCATCTAAAAGGGATGACCCTTATTCAAGCAGACCCACAGGGACATGTCCTATAACTTTTTGCAAGTGTTAATTGTTTTTCTAGCTAGAACATATTTAGTACTACAAGCTTCTGTATGATTAGACAGCCAACTTACAATCAGCATGATGGAATTCCAAATAAAAGGAAAAGAGAAACAGGTAAAATGTCACTCAGGGAATGAATAATGAATGAATGAATGAATGAATGAGAATTTAATTGCTTATTCTATTCTGTATTCTAGATCTAGACACTGTTGAAGCATGGTGATTCAAAAACAATCAAGTAAAATAGTCCCTATCCTTAAGAAGCTTACATTCTTCTAGAGGATAACACATTGAGCTAGAGTTGGAAAGTATTGGAGTAAAGAACAATTCAAAATGCCCATGGAAATGGCTGGAAAATGAAGTAGTGAATTTGTGATTAGAAATGGAGTAAAAGCTCACCAGTTAGAGCTCAGAGCCCAGGAACATAAGGGTGGTAGTCCAAGTTCCCATTAGAGACAGAAAAGACTACAACTACAGGCAACATAATGTGACAATGGCCAAAAAGTAGGGTACAACCAAAACTTTTCACAACAAAAAATAAATTTCAAGTCCAAGTCATGGCTTATTTATTATAAGCAGTATATATTATATCCTGATCTCATTCTTTTTTTTATTCCATCATTAACCATCTATTAAGGATCTCTATCAAATTCTAAGGGGAATAAAAAGACAGGAGAGGACCCTGTCTCTATCTTGGAAAAAGCTTATAGTCTAATGAGGTGATTAGACTTAAACCTCATGAAACAAAGGAGAATTCTTGAGCAGTGTTGCAAGTGACTGTGAGTAGTGCATGGGCTATACCCATAAGTGCCAAGAGAATTCATAGTAAAGAATGGTGAAATAAGGGAAAAACTCCAAGGAGATTAGCCTTCAGTCTTGTTTGTGAAAATCTGAACCTGCAACATCAGCCATTTAAAACATAATCATGGACATCAGAGAGAGGATTCATTAGAGATGTCTTTTGAAGAGCAAGCTCTCAATGCATTTAAAACAGAGTTCCATTTGTACTAGAGGCAGCATGGTGTGCTAGATAGAGAACTGGCCTTGGAGTCAGAAAAATCTAGGGCCATGTGCTACCTCTGGCACATGCAGGCTGTAACTAGACCTGGGTTCAAAACCTATCTCAGATCTAAACTTCAGTGTCCCAGGCAACTCTCTAAAATAAGTTGCAAAGCAAATGCCAATCTGCACTGGTAAAGAAAGTTTCATAACTAGGCATTGCCTTCCCACATACAATATATATTATAATGTATGTAATACCATATAATTATTACAAGCCAAAAGAACAGTGTAATCACAGGTCAAATCCATTTGTATGCAGTTTTTCAGAGATAACGTGCAAGTATAGTGCAAGGATCACTTGAAGCCATAGGACCTGTGTTTAAATTCAGATTCTTCTACTTCTTTACCTTACTTCTGCTGCTTCCTACCTGTATGACCTTGGGCACTTAACCCCCTATGCCTCAGTTTCCTCATCTGTAAAATAAAGGGGTTAGACAAGTTCCTCCCTAATGTCCCTTTCAGCTCTAATGCCTACCACCTTATTTCTATTGCCTAAAGCAGAGCATACCTGCAGCCCTGCCGGCCAAAGTCCAATCTTTGGGAAATCCCTCAGAGTCTGTTGTAATGGAACTGGGCCTGCAACTGTGTTAAGCAAATAAAGCTGTTAAGTCCTCGGGCTTCCTGCCAGGTCCATCAACACTCTGAGGTCTGAACAACACAAGGGATTCTTGTTTCACGAGGCAAAGGTCACTCTGACAGGCTGCAATCCATTAGGCAGTAATGGCTGCCTCTTGGCACAGCCAAGTGGACAAGGCCCAGGAAATGTGGACAGTGAACTCAATAAAATTAAAATGCTATGGGGGAAGTACTGTGATGGCAACAAGGATAACCTTCTCGGTGTCTTTTGCTGCACTAATGGATCTGCTCATGGCACAGATGGTGGTTTTCAGAAGTCATTTTTTCTCTAACAATTCATGACTAAACTAAAAAGGCCACTATCAACTTCATTATGCTTTCCAATTGACTTGGTTTAAGGATTATTCTTTTATTATAGCTCTTAAGCTTCCATTTCTTCCTTAAAGTGTTTCCTTTTTTAAAAACCAATTTTCATGACACTGAGTCATTTTTTTTAAAAAACATTATTCAATGATTATACTAATGGCAAGTTAACCGATGCAGGCTGATGGACAGGTGTTACAGACACGGCAATTGGATCAGTCATTTTCCAGGCAATGTGCCACAGTGGATAGAGTGCTGCATTTGGAGTCAGGAATAGTTGGGTTAAGTCTCACCTTCGATACTAATTACTTTGTGTGACTTCGTGCATTTCTCTTAACCTCTCTGAATCTCATTAGTAGCTATCCCAGAGTAAGCACTAAAGGTTCGATTGTTGTTATCCAGTGGAGGGCAGAGACTTTTTTGTTTTATTTTGTCTTTATATTCTAAGCAGTTCACACAATTCCTTGTACGTAGTAGACAACTTATAAATGCTTTTTGAATTAGACAGGATCCCACTTCAAAATCTGTTTTGGCTCCTGATTTTCAGGTGATATCAATTATACCAAAAAGTCAACAAGCATTTGTTAAGGGCTTACTATGTACTGGCCACTTCGCTAAGCACAGAGGATAGATAAAAACAGAAGCCAAAAGACAGTCCCTGATCCCAAGGAGCTTACTACAGTCTAATAGGGGAAGATGACACATAAAGAGGAGAATGAAGGATGGTTGGTCAGGGCCCTTTCTACAATTGGAGGTCCTGGGAGGAGCTCAAGAAGAGGAGAAGGGAGTCACAGGAGCTGAGGGAGAGGCAGCTAAAGTAGACAGAGAGCTCACAAGCAAAACATTGTGGAACATAGAAGGAAGTACCTGAGTCAGACCCATCTGGTGATTCAGATTTAAGTTTGGAATGAAAAGAGATACTCAAAAACCACCCAGCCCTTCCACAAAACATGGGCTCTCAACCTTCACTGCAGAGCAGGAGATGTTCCTTTTAGTTAAAGACAAAGACCAGCATTCGTGGAAGACAGTACTGGACTTGGAGTCAAGAAGACCTGAGTTCAAATTCTGCCTCAGGCACTAGCTATGTGACCCTCAGCAAGTCCTTATCCCCAATTTCCTCATCTATAAAATGAAGTTAATAATAGCACCTACCTCACAGCATTGTATGAGAATCAAATGAAACAATGTACATAAAGAATTTTGCAGACCTTAAAGTGATATATACATGTTGTTATTGTTGTTGTTACTATTAGTATTATTATGAGTCATGCAAGCCACAGAAAACAGATCCAGTTTCCCATGTAGAAAGGAAAATATCCCTTTCACCTAGTGCGCATGGATCCCTAATTCTGGTATTTGAGGCCTTAAACAATCTGGCTTCAGCCCTCTAGTCCAGCCCAAGTTTACACCGATGTGTATGCTCCAGACTGCAGGGGTGAGGAGCCTGCAGCCTCAAGGCCACGTGTGGCCTTCAAGGTCCTTGGGTGTGGCCTTTTGACTGAATCCACATTTTGCAGAATAAATCCTTTTATTAAGGGGATTTGTTCTGTGAAGTTTGGATTCAGTCAAAGAGCTGCACTTGAGGGCCTAGGGGGCCACAGGTTCCCCACAGCTGCTCCAGACAAACTAGACTCCTTTCTATCACACACTGTGGTCCTACCCTCTCCTCTCCTGTTTTGGTGTCTTGGCTCATATAATCTCCCAGGCCTGGAATGGGTTATCTCCCTTTTCACTTTGTTGAAGTCTTTCCCTCATGCCTTGATACCATCCCATATCACCACTGACCCTCCAGCTGATAATAATCTCTCCATCTTTTTGGATTTTTCATGACACTTTGGTTTGGCCTTTCTTTTATCACTTATCTTACCCTCCTTTGTTTCAGAAATTATTTGTGTGCTTTCTGAGAAAAAGGAGCTATTTTTGTAATGTACAAAGCCAGCCATGGTACCTGCACACAGTAGGTGCTTAATAAATGTTTGTCGAATTGAAATCCCAGAACCTAATAGCATTGCCCCTTTAAGGGAGTGTGGTGGTTATAAGTAAATCTGCCTTAGAAGGGATTTGGTAAAGAATATGCCTGTTATAAATGACAGTACTGAACTCATCCTGGGTCCTCGAATCCTCCTCTCATTTCATTACTCCATTTTCATCTTAGTATCCATTCCTTTATTTGACACATGTACTTTTCAACCAAGTTCAGCCAAGTTTATACATCTTCTCCCACTTCTGTATTCCTTAGCATGACATCTCTCCAAGCCTCTGGCTTTGAAACTTGATCTTGCCTCTAACCACAACTTGTCTTCTGACATCTCTCACTTCTACCCCAGGTCACCCCCACCTCCTGTACAATACAAAGTACTCCTGTCTTTCCATCCCCCATCTGTAACCCTTGCTTGGCCAATATCAAGGTGACATTCACCTTGTGCCACATTATTATTTTAAAAAAGATTCTCCCATGGCCTGTCCATTCTTCCCAAGTGTATCCAATGAGCTTTTCATTAGGCCAGCAGATGATACCTAGTAATAGCTTATATTTATAGACTATTTCATGATTTACAAAACACTTCGCTCACAACCACATTGGGAAGGAGCATTACCATCTCAACTTTATAGATTCACAAAATGAAGTTCAGAAAATTCCAGTGACTTGCCCAAAATCACACAGTAAGCATTAAAGCTGGGGATTGTTGGGTGATAACAGATAACTGTAGGGGAGAAACACAGCCTTCCAGCACCTGCATATAATTAATACTTACCTCTTTGGAGCACAACTGAGTGTGTGTCCGCTCATCTTCCTTATCTGGTAACTGACTTTGAATTAGTTTGGCACGCCCTGACCCCTGGTTGCATTTGCGAAGGAGTGTGGTGTGGTTAATAAATAGTGAAGTGAAACTAGGTGAGAGAGCAAGGGCGAGAACAGGATGTGAAGATTAGTTATTGTATGTGTCCACATGTGGAGTGGTAATAAATCCTAGAAAGTAAGTAAAAGAAAGGAAAATCCTCCAAGTGCCAGCCCTTAAAGATAATTTTGTGGCCAAAGCAGTCTGAAACTGATACCGGCTGCCTGTGGAACCGAACAGAGAAGTTGTAGACAAAGCCATAACTAGGGCTGTGTGACCAGGGCTTCAACCCAAAGAACTACCATCTTAAGGGATGTGCTTTCTCTGCATGCTAACCACCTCATGGTCTTCCATCACGCCCACACTCTATGTGTCACAAATGATCCCATGCCACCACTTCCAGTGTCCCAGCACCATGACACTTCTCTCCCAGGTCCCCTTTTCCCACAACACCCATAGGGACAGAGGCTGGCTGGACTTTCTGGGAGATGGGCTACCCTTTGTCCTAGTGAAATTGTGCCCATGGTCATTCTGTCCTCCATGGCATCACTGAATTTGCCTGCAGGTTCAATAATTCCTAGTTATGGCTCAGGTTGGAGGCCTTGAATCCTATACCAACATCACAGAGAGATATCAACATTGGTGGGATCGCAATGATCAAATCCCAATAGATGTATACATCTCATTAGTGTAGTTCTGAGTTCCAATAGTTTCCACATGGGAAAAGGGAGGCACTGGGGAGAAGCCAAAGGATCTGGAATATAAAGATGAGCATAATTAATGGCAGGTGCACAGTGCTTATGACTACATTTGGAGTGGGAGGGGGTTGGTACACCTCTCAAAGTGAAGACACGTAACAGCAAAAATTGCATGTGAGATTCGAACATAGGTTCTATGGCTCCAAGCCTACCGCTCTTTCTCCTACACCAGGAACTGTAGTCAGTTCCACAAGACATTTTGCAAATCCATTTTTTGGTAGGCATAAGCATCAATGCCAAACTCAGACTTCTAGCATCTTGTATCATGAGCCAAGGTGGTATCATCAGTGAACCAATGAGATTTTTTTAATCCAATTTATATTATCTTAGAGGACTTCTTAGAATTGGTTCCCCGTATGTTTGCAAAACTTCTGAACTGTTACATAGTATAATCCAGGTGAAAAAAATCTAGCTTAATTAAAAACTTAACTGGGACAAGCTGTATTTTTCATTAGGAAAGGGCACTGGATTTGAACCCAAACAACTTAGGTTCAAAACCTGGCTCTGTTGCTTACTTGCTCCCTGGAGCCAACTAAAGCACATTACAATCTTTTTTGGCCTCAGTTTCCTCATCTGTAGAATGAGGGAGTTGACCTAGTGGGTCTCTGAAATCCCTTCTAGCTCTAAATCCTATGCTCCTATGGATTGTTTCATTATCGTGTACCACTAGGCCCCAAACTAGTTTGAATTGATTCTTCCTGAGTAAGTATAAAAGGTCAGCTCCCTATAGGTTATCAAAAAAAAGGGTAGGGAACATGAGTGGACCAAACCTGGACTCCAAATCTTCTCTGTTCTTGCCATGTCCTCCATCAACTGGGAGCTTGGTGGGCTTTGTGTAAACAAGAACTGCTGTGAATAACTTGTATCCTTGACAATGCAAGAGAACCAGCCGATCGTCCTCAGCAGTATTTCATTGTGACATGGAGTGTGCCCAATGCAGCTGTTCATGGCATATGGCAACATGACACAGCGGCCTGCAATCTCTGGCAACAAGACCTCGGGCAAAATTTTCTTTTGTTTGTTTGGTTAAACTGATCCCACTCTGCAAAATGTGCCACACAGAAGCATTTGTGAGCAATTAGAATGGCTTTTAAAAGACAGGTTGAGTTGTTTGAGAGAATCATTTTGAAAAGACATTTTCCCTTTTTGGAAATGGATAGCAATTATTTTTGATTCAACCTGTCTTTAATTTTTTAGCTCTTGTGTGAAAAAAGGACAGTGATCACTGGGCACAGAGATTTTAATGACAGTAAAAATGGTTTCATGATTGATCATTACAGATCATGCATTCCAGTGTGGGATCATACAAAATGCCAGCATGGGAGACCCTGTCATAGCAACATGAGGGCATCACTCAGTGTCTTTGTGTAGAGAGGGCAAACCTTGAACAAAAGAAAAACAGGGACAAAGGGCCACAATTAGAGGTGTCTTTTGAAATAGGGGAATAAAGACTCAGAAAGTGGTATATTTAAACACTTTTGAATGTTTGAAACTTTCATATCATTTTTCAAAACCTAGCTTTTAATGAGGGACACTAAAGATAAAGAGATACCAAAAAGAAAAAAAAATCTGAATGAACAATCAGGAGAGTCCTTGAAAAACTGGGAACATTGGAGAGGGGCTTTAGTATTTTTTTAAAAAGGTATTTAATTCAACTTTTTGGTAGTAACGGTTACAAACAAAGCTTTTACACACAACATTGAGCAGTCAGAAGGAAAGGGTCATCTGTCTCAGCTCAGCGGATCCCCAGTGCGTTACGCTTAAAGAAAAGGACCCATATACGGGCCTCATCTGAAATAGACTCCCTCAATATTAGCCTTTATCACTGTCTCATCTTCTCTGAGACAGGAGCTGAAGTAGGCTGGAATATTGTGGTTCTTGTGGAGGATTATGGTTTCATCCCAGTTCTTGTCAGTGGGTCTCCAAGGCTCCTCACACTCTCCCTCTTATTTTGATCCTTCTCCCTTTCTCTCCATCTCTTCCTCTCCTTTTTTTTTTGACCTATTCTTCTCTAGGGAAATAGGAAGGAAGATAATCAATAGGAAGAGAGAATCTATGTTAATAGCTCATACTCCATTGTACTTACACAATACAACAGCCCCATTATCTTCATTGTACTAATGGTGAATGTGAGGTTCAAAGAGATGAAGTTAACCTTCCTGCCCATAGTTACATGGCTAGTAAGTGGGAGAGTAGAACCTGAATCCAGATCTTCTGACTTCATGTTGAAGACCTGGTGAAGGTCAGAACCATCCTTGAGCAAAACAATGAAATAGGAAATGTTCTTCTTTCCCCTTAAAGGCTTCTCTCTTAGATCCCACACCCTCTCAAAAAGTCATTTGATGATTTTACTTCTTCCCACCTAAAAGAAAAGCTTTTAAATTCTAGTTAATTGGGGAATCTGGTTATTCACTACACATTTGACCATGTGGCTTCCTATTAGATACACAGATGATGGAGGCTACAGAATGAAAATAAATCTCACCTCTCTCAATGGATCAACATGATACCTATCTTCACTTTAAGTGAAAGCAAACACATTTTTAGTAAAAAATTAGAATGAAGTCCCTTTTCCCTCCAGTCCTACTCTCAAATTTTTATGAATTCGAGAATATAAGGAAGACAACAATCTGGATATACCTGTAGGAATGAATGCAAAAGTCACCAGCTCCACCCCACTCCTCCAGTGTCACTAACTGAAGTAATCACCAGAATGATAGGAGCCAGGAATATAACAGAACTTCAAGGAATCACTCACCCAAACCTAAGTATCAAGCAGGGAGTTCCCTCCCTAAAAGGGTTTAGAGAAAAAGGTTGTGAAAAAAACAAAAGAGCCAAGATAGCCCTAAGAATAAGAAATCTCTCAAAAGAGTGATAACATTTCTTTTTAGAAAGAAGCAGCCCAGCAACAGAAGGCGGCAACAAAGGAGCAGAAAAGCAGCCTAGCAGAAGAGGGCATTCGTAGCCCAGTGGATGAATACAAAGTTGTAGCTTCCAAGTAGGAGTAGAGCAACAGGAAAGAACTACAAGTGGTTAGGTCAATGGAGTTATAACAGGAGTTCTATGCTGGAATTCAACCCTAGCAGGATGAGTTCTGTGAGTCCCCCATCACAAGCAGCATGCAAATCTGTGGAAGATTGTGTCACTTTACCCACTTTACTTACTTGTTATTATGCTTAACTAAATGCCTTTAGCTTTGAATTCATGTGTCACATGCACAATTCCTAAAGTGTTCATCAGGAAGCTATGAATTTGAATAGACACCTACCCTAACATTGCCTGGCAAGTAGTAGAGGCTTTAAAAATGCTTATTGACTGTGAGGGCAGAGAGTGTTTCATTTTTATCTTACTATTCCCAAAACGAATGATTGCTTATGTTCTCTCTGATAGGTAATGCTCAGTATGGCACACCTAGAAATAATTGCACAGCCCTCAATACTTTGCAAAGCACTTCCATATCATTTCATCCTAATCCTCAACAGTCAAGCACAAACATTTATTAAGTGCTTACCATATGACAAATATAGTACTAAATTCTGGGGATAAAAAAGAAACAATGAAAACAACCTTTAGAAGTAGATAATGCAAGATTAGGACTTGTGATTTCATTGGTATGGGGAACTCTCATTAAGGAAATTCCCTCTATCAGCAACTGTTAGCTTCTGAGGCCAGATTTGGATTCAAATCTTCAGACTCCAGACTCAGTATCCTATCTGCCATACCACCAGCTGCCACTATGGGCTATTCTGAATAAGGAAAAATAAGAAAACTGGGCTGTCTATACCACAGAGTAGATGAAAGGGAGTAATAATAAGGCTTTAAAGGTCATTAAATACCAATCCAAGCAGTTTATATTTGATCTTAGAGGTAATAGGGAGCCATTGAAGTTTATTAAGTATATGAGTGACTTGATCAGACCTGTACATTAGGCATTTCACTTTGACCTCTGTTTGGAGGCTGGATTAGAAAAAAGAGACAAGACAGGAGACCAATTAGCAAACTATTACAAAAGGGTGAATGTGTGAGCAGAGAGAAGGAAACCAATGGAAGAGAAGAGGCAGAAATAGCAAGACTCGGTAACTAATTGGTTATGTGAGGTAAGGGAAAGGAAGAGTCAAGGAGGACACCAAGATTTCGAAACTGGATGACTAGCAGGATGATAGGGGTTGCCCTCCCTAGGGAAGTTAGGCGAGCTTTTATATCTTGTAGTCACTGGGAGAAATGGAATTGTCTGAGCCTTCTACGTAATTAATAATGCAAATTCATATTTCATTACCCAAAAACAAATTCTTACTAAGGGAGAAATAAGATGAAAAGTTCATAATGAATCTGGGGTATTACTGATCTTTATCAGTCATGATAAATACAGAAAACATCTTGGACAAATGATAGAAAGAACTAAGATTTGCCAGATGGGAAAAAAGGATTCTTTTTTTTTTTAATTTGAAAAGAGCCTTGGAAAATGTTAGGAAAAAAGAATCCTCAAAGCTATCAGCTCTACATAGGAGCAATTGCTAAAAAGTACAGCAGTCCTGGGGGGCTCCCTGAGCTGGAAATGACCAATTTCCCCCTGAGTTCAGCAGGAATGGTCCAAGACACTCATTTCCTGGGAGAGCACTTTGTTTTGGGCCAGTCAGCATGAATTGTGACTTGCAGAGGAGACATTTCATCATTCTGCTTAGATTGCTTAAAAAAAGGTTAATGTAGATTTTAAATGGTATACCCACAGCTCCATAGAGAGTTTGTCCAAAGATCTGTGTGGAGAGTTGGTCTAGATCATTATCCTCAGTCCTGGCTAGGAGGACAAGAGAAAGCAGAGGCTGGAAATCCTATAATTGAGTCAACACTACCTACCTAAAATGTCCTCAGCAGCAGCACATTCCACATAGGTAAATTTTGTTTGTCCTTTTATGTACCAAAACTTTTTTCTGTTATGATTTTTAATCATTTATATGGATACCTTTCTAAAATATATTACGTATTTTGTCCCTTTTTTTCTTTGTCCCTTTTTAATCAGAGAATGTAGAACTTGATTCAACCTTCCTTTGAAGACACAAGCTCACACTTAAGAGCATCCGTTATCATCTGCAACTGTAATACAGAGATGCCCTAAGGGACTATTGAGATATGTAATAACTACTACTACAATCATTTATTTACTCCACTAATAAGTGGCCCAGGTGACTGTGATTTTAGAATTCTTTGGATTTCTCCTTCCGCTGTCAGGATTGTCATTTGAACTCAGAAAAACAAGCTCATGTCACAGATCTGCTACTTCCTAACTATGTGATCTTGGGAAAATCACTCCACCTCTCAAGGAGACATTTTCTTTATCTGTAAAATTATGAAGGGGGTGGGAAGAGGGGCAGGCAGAAATGGTGAAACTAGATGATGTCTCAGGTCGTTTACAGCTCTGAAATTCAATACTTCTATATCTCATTGCTATAAGTATGTCCAGTTGCCTTATTTTACACACAATTGTAAGTTATGGGCCTGAGAATGGCAAAAAATGATAAATATGCTAAGGAACACCTATTTTCCCAAAAGCAGAGAAGTCCATTTTCACTTCTAGGTTTTCAGGTCTATTTTGGACATTTAAGATTGTCAGAAATCTGATCTTCTTGTAAATGGGAATTTCTTCACCAAATCTTAGATACTATAAATTCTCAGCCTTAAAATTATGTCATTTATCAGAAAAGGACATTTTTGAGGGCATTTGGTTTGGGTATTATGGACTATCCTATTCTGATCATATTTTGTTCGAGGGAGTAGCATGCCTTTCTCATTCCCTTGTTTAGGGAAAGAGGGAGGGTACTTAAATCTATGATCCTATGAATAAGAATCCCATTTCAAGTACTTGTTCTTTTGAGCTCAGTAGGCTTGGGCCCATGGATCCACTACCATGGATTGGCAATCTGGGAACAAACTTTCAGTTCAAGAATACACACAAGCCCAAAGAGTAATACAATAAACACTCTATTAAGAACTATTGTTCTTCTGACACTATCAGATATGGACAGAAAAGAGTTAAATTGTAAATTCCATAACAAAGAGAGAATTATTATGATCAGGAGTTTTTAAACTAAATATTAGCTTTGACTCAGTGATCTCACTAGATGATTTATCCTAAAGAGATAACTGATAGTATAATGGTAATTGATATTCTTATATTCCTCCTGAACACTCTGGCTTCAAAATCTCTTACTACTTTTCTCAGGTTCAGGTTCTCAGTTTTGCCTGTACTGGGTATTCAATTAAGCAAATAATGGCCTAAGCTCCCACCAGTAAAAATATCTGATAGATCATGCAAGGGCCATAAATCTAATAGCAAGGTATTTGACACCAAAACAATGTAAATAACAAGGGAGAAATAGATAAAAGAGGTATTCTTAGTTCCTCCTATGATCTCCTTTAGTTCCCAAAGAACTAGATGGAGTAAAGAAGAAATTTCCAGGGGAAAAAATGGGGTTAGGAAAACTATCGTTCCTGTACATGGGCAGACAGGGTGAAGAAAGAGTCACTTGTAACTCCATCTTCTCTCAGCATATGATCCATGAATGGCATGGATACCTACTGCTAACCCCTGAGATTAGGTTCAGCTTGATTCCAGAACAGGGCTGCCAGGTAAGTTGATTTCCTAGATTCCGAACCTGTACACTTTCCAGAATGCATCAACTGTTACTGTAACATCTGCATTTTTTCTTCTGTAGATTGGGCTCCCCCCCTCATCTGGCTATTCCAGTTTAGTTCTCTGCCCACCATAGTTTCAGAAAGCTCTAGATACCCTTCCCCTCTTCATCAAGATCCCTGGGTGCTACTTTCATCTTATTTTCCAATTTTTTGCCTCCTGAGAACATTCAGTCACATGTCACATGGATCTAATGTACTGAGCTCTACTCCAATGGGCACTTGAAAATATGCGAAAGAACTTTATTATACATGGAGGCAATCTTTATTCATGTTACAAATTCTCCCCAGTTTAAATATATGTGTATGTAGAGTCAATACCATCACACCACATATCATATTGTATTACAAGCACATATCATAAACTTCCACTGATTTGAATATAATGTAGTCATAGGCAGTTATCCCAAATGCCTAAGCCAATGAAGATATGTACTAATAATTACAAGATCAGCAATAATTAGGCTAATAATCATAACCCCACTCAAAGCCCAACCCATCATCCATTTATGGGGTAAAAGAAGAAACAAATGGTAAAGAAAGGAAATGTACAGTGGGAATACTGTGTGACCTGAGATGATTACAATAGTCATGCGGACTTCTGAGATGCTGGCCAGTTGGGCTCTGTTGATATTGTTTCTAGGGCTAACTCTTCAGACAATGTGATGAAACTACTGTATACATTTAAGATGAGTGAGGTGACAGTAGTGTGTGTTGGCACTAGTCAAAACTATCATAATGATCACTCGGTATGGAGGGCAGCCTAACAATGGCATTCCTTCATGACCTGGTGCACATGAAAGTAAAATACATTGGAACAAATTAGAAATAATGATACCCCATCTTCTAGAAATGCTTTAGTACAGATCAAGCTAACCACTACAACAGTCGACAATGACTAGTTGGAAACAGACTAAAGGCATGAAATGGACTAAAGACATGAATACTTTCATTATACCCTAATAATATATCATAACAAAATTGAAAACATATCATTAGTGATAGGCAATATTGCTTTTTGTCAATGGTACACTTGGTTCTAGATTGTGGTCTAGTGTAGTACAATCACAACAAATGACTATCCTTAAGCCTGGATTAGATGACACAAGAGAACAAATCAAAAAGCTACTAAAATCTGAAGAGTCCTTGAAATTATATGGTGACCCACTCTCCTTTCTGCACTCTCAGTGTCTTCAGACTCTCTCTCCTATAGTATGAGTCCTGGGCCTGTGGATGACCCATGGATTCTTAAGTATAGGTGGCCTCCATTGTCTTGGGGCCTCTTCAACTGGGGTATTTAACACCTCATCCATTCATGGGTTCTTTGGCCAGAGGAGTTGTGGCAGGCTTCCTCAATCCTAAAGAGAGTATCAATATGTAGTTTGCTCATAAGCTGAATCATGATCTAGACTCTCTTGCATGTGGCTCATTATCTGACATCAAACAACCATCTGCAACTAATGTATAGACCCTTCCTGGAACACACTTCCTCAACTCTCCATCAGTCTTGTGCTTCTCATCCTCCAGAAGCACAACTAATCCTTCTATGGTCAGCACATAGTTGCAATGTCTTTTCTTTGCAGGATTCCAGTGAATTCCATTACCATTTTGTACACTGGAATATTATCCAACTTCTTAACTAATTTGTAGAATATGGCTCTTGCCTGGGCCACCATATTCTGTTTTCTCTATACATCATGATTTCATAGCAGAACTCTATCATTTGGCTGGAGTTCCTGCCAGCAAACCTGAGCCTCATGCCATTGCTTGTTTCTCACCAAGTACTTCCGAGCTTGGCCTTAACTCGGCAATAGGACTTCCTTCAATTGAGGTCTCAGCCAAGGAAAATGCCGTTGGTCATAAGCCTCCACATCTTCTCCATCTCCTGACATACCAAAGCACAAATCAAAAGGCTTTTGCTCTAATGTCAACAAATACAAAATGAGGCTGTCAGGGTGGTTCTTGGTCATGCATTTATGCTGGTTCTTGATGACATGATATTTATGCAATAAGAAGGCTATATGCTGACTAGCATGATTAGTAGTGTGAAATGAAAAGTGCTGGTTTCAGATCTCCTTGAGGATGGTAATGTATAGTTCTAGACTTTCTTGACTAGGTATAAAAACTAGCACCTCCTTAAGTAGCTTATTCTCAAAATTTCAACCTTTGATCAGAATGGATCCTAGAAAGACAGCCAAAGAATACTCCTCCCACAACTTGACTATTACAGAATTATTCTGGTTGGAAAGATGTAGATATATCCAAGCTAAAATAATGCATTAGTTTTTTGCTATTTATTATTTTCTCTTCCTATCACCTTCCAGAGACTTTAAAAAAAAAACTAAACACCTTAATTTCAATGATTTACTTTCCAGGTAAGAATTAAAGGTTAAGCATCAAAGGCTCCTTTGAACACACCAAACACTGGTCTCTCACCAGATATCAGCAGATATAGGCAAGGCAGACTTTGATTTCATGGAGCTTACATTCTAATGGGAGATTCAACACGCACGTACAAAGATATATGCAAAATACAAAACAGGATAAGGTAACTTTAAGGGTTGGGTGGGGCGGGGTGGGGGGAGCCCACAGTGGGCTAGTAGCTGATGAAACCAAGTAAAGTCTCTTATAGAAGATGACGTGAAATTAATCCTGAAGGAAACCAAATATTCAAAGAGGCAGAGGTGAAGAGGGAGTGCATCCTGAGCATAAAAGACAATCAGTATAAAAGCACAGAAAAAAAGGAGAGGAACATCTTATGTGAGGAGCAACAAGAAGACAAGTGTGACTTTCAGATACATATTTTAGTTGCAAGCCATCTCCAAAATTCTCTTTTAACCCAATTGTTCAAAATTATCATGGAGCACTTTCATGGCATTGGGATGGCTTACGGTACCACCATTTACCTTTATGTACCATGTGTGTTCAATAAGTTATAGTCCAATATAAGACTCAATCATATAGATCCAACTTATTCCACCATCTTAATGTCAGAGTGCCCTCTGAGGAGTGAAAATGGAGTCCCTAAAAGTCATCATCCCCCCCTTTCTCAGCCTATATCACTCAATTCTCATTGATCTTCATCTTGCTCTTACTTTCATTGACAATCATCCAAAAGCAAACAAATCGTAGAGAAATAATTTCACATCACAATATCTGTGTCAAATAATGGACGCTCTTGGCAGGGAAGTCCCTAAATGTCAGTTCTGCTTCCTAAGGTTAGCAGCCAGGTTCCCTGCCAATCTCAAATCACTTTCAAACTTGATAGGGATCATCAAGGTTTTTGATGTTGAGGTCTATGAGATAAGACATATGCATCCACACTGGTCTTCTTAAATTGAAATCGTAGCTGGCCAGGGCCACTACTCAGCAATGGCTGTCTTGACAAAATATGTGAGTGGATTGTTGTCTGTCCAAACCTGAAACCAAGCTCCATACACATGGTCTTGGAACTAGCCCACTTCAAAGCTAAGAATTCAGATTTGTGAGCTGGATAACACTGCAGAGAGTTCTACACTGACAAGTGCAGCAGGCTTCTGTTGGGTATCAGTCTCCTTGTATAAAACTGTTCTAAAGCCCTCTATGCTGGTATATCCAAAGCTTTGTTTGGATCTGTAAATGCCAATAGTGGTGTTTATGCAAGGCAGTTAACGAAATCCTCAAAGGCCTGTTTATTTCTCTTGTCCCAACAGTCTCTTGATGGTGCCACAGGGTTTAGGCCAAATTGTCCCTCTTTGCTCTTCTGCTCTTGGTACTTCTCAGGCATATACTCACTAGTGAGATTATTAAGAAGCTTTGCAATAACGGTATGGTTTTCTGCAAATTCCCTTTTGAGGAAGCTTGGATCCTAGGGTAGGACTATAAGTTTGGAGAACGGGTTAAGCACTTGGGGATGGGGGACACTCACCATAGCAGAGATGTTTGACTCTCTAGTAATCTCAAGTGCTATCCCTTGAGGGGAAGAAAAGAGGATATATTTAATCCTTTTTAAAATTTTCATTAATTTTTTTTGTTTTTTGCTGTTACTTTTCTGTGGGGGATTGGGGACACAAGGAGAGTATTTGGCCTAAACTCTCAGCCTGTGTTTAATCAGCACATTTATAAGCAGCAGGGCAAATGGAAGACCAGAAATTGGATGCAACTATATATTTTGGGTAGGTGTCAAGACTAAGGCCCCCAGTTATGGAATATCTGGACCCTCACAAAGTACCAGTAATTTAGGGAGTGCCAATATTAATAGCTGGGCAACTAGGTGGCACAGTGGATAGAGCACCAGGCCTGGAGTCAGGAAAACTCATCTTCCTAAGTTCAAATCTGACTTCAGACACTACCCAGCTGTGTAACCCTGGGCAAGTCATTTTACTCTGTTTACCTCAGTTTTCTCATCTGTAAAATGAGCTGGAGAAGGAAATGACAAGCCATTGCAGCCTCTTTGCCAAGAAAACCCCAGATGGGGTGATGAAGAGTCAGACATGACTGAAACAACTGAACAACAATAATAATAGCTAACATGGACATCGGGCTTGAAGGTTTGCAGAGCGCTTTACGTATGTTACCTCATTTTATCCTCACAACAATGGGAGGTAGGTGCTGTTACTTTACTGATGAAGAAACAGAGAGAGGTTAAGTGATTTGCCCAGGGTCACAGAGCTAATAAATGTTTGAGACTGGATTGAAACTCAGGTCTTCCTAACAACAAATCCAGTGTTCTATACATCCTGCCAACTTGATTCAACTTTTGAGAGCTCTCTGGTAATCTTGCACTTTATGGTTCCACAGTATGAGGCAACACACCCAATTCAGCTTTATTGTCTTATTTCCTGAATATACTCTCTAATACCATTGTTGTTGGTTTTGAGTTGTTTTGGTCATGTCTGACTTTTCATGCTCCCCTTTGAGGTTTTCTTGGCAAAGATACCGGAGTGGTTTGATATTTTCTTCTCCAGCTCATTTTACAATATTGAAACTGAGGCAACCGGAGTTAAATGACTTGCCCAGGGTCACACAGCTAGGTAGTGTCTGAAGTCAGATTTGAACTGAGGTCCTCCTGACTCCAGAGCTGGCTCTCTATCCACTTACCTTTCTCCAAAGGGTCTCCAACAGTAGATAAAGTCCTTTCTATGGTACCCTTGTCAATTCCTCAGAAGCTAGGTGCTAAAGCAAGAGAATGAAGATTCACTTTAGTTTTTCGAAGTTTTGTAAATATCTTTATAATCCCACTTCATAGGATACTAGATATGGATCTGGAAGAGCCCTCAATCTAGTCCAAGCACCTCCTTTTCCAGATGAGGACCTGAGGCCCAGAGATTTTAAGTAATTTGTTTAAGGTCACACAAGTAGTAAATATCAGAGGCAGGATTTGAACCCATATCCTCTGACTCCAGAGACAGGGCTCTTCCCACTATCCTATGCTGCCTCAGAGCCCTGAAGCACTACCAAGGGTGTAGGCCCTTATAAACCCAGTGCTGGACAGGTGGGGAATGGAGTATGGTACACTGTTCAAAGGTAATGTGAGAAAAAGGAGATAAATTTATTCAAAATGGAACAAGGGGAAAGAATCAGTCATCCAGTTAACAAAAATAAGTTACATAAAATAGCAGCTTAATCAAGCTCTGTGTCCTGATTCACACAAAAGAAATAAACCAGAGACACTTCAAAAAACAACAGTGGCATAGTAACCCAAAGAAAATTTCTAGCTAACATGATTACGGCATATGGTATTTCACACACAAAAGGTAATTAAGAACTGTTTTCCAAAAGCACATCGGAAGCCACCTCATCAGTGACCCTGCAGGCTGGTTTGTATCAGTTACTACTCATTACCGTCAGCACAACAAAACATGATATGACTAATGTAACCCAGGGCAATGAATTGCATCATGGTGTGTTACCTCAAGAGTAAAGGAAGAGGACGAGGACTTTGTCTCTGGCAGGTTCTATAAACCACCTCTCACATCCTAAGGATGGAACTAGTTTTACAGAGGATGATAGCACTTGGGCAGTCAGCGTGGTGGGTAGAAACAGTGGCAAGTTGGGAATAAGGAGACCTGAGTTCTAATCCTGGCTCTACTACTAAGTGTGCGGCCTTGGGTAAGGATGTTCTGGAAACAGTTTAAATTTTATATTTTCGACGTGAGCATTTACTCTCAGAAGTGTTGAAGAGGTGAATTAGAATAGGGTGGCAAGGTCCTAGCATCTGGAGTCATTGAATTATAGATTTGTAATTCAGTGGAACCTAAGAGGTCACCCAGTCTAACCCTCTTTCTTCACAGGTTAGAAAACTGAGACCCAGAGGAATTAAACAATTTGCCCAGGGTTAGTGTCAAAGGTAGAATTTGAGTCAAGGTCCTCAGATGGAGAGTGGGCAGGTAGGTGGCCCAGTGGCTAGAACATAGGGCCAGAAGTCAGGAAAACCTGAGTTCAAATTCCACTTTAGACATTTAGCAGCTGTATGACCCTGGGCAAATCATTTAACCCTGTTTCCCTCAATCTCCTCATCCATAAAATGAGTTGGAGAATGGCAAGTCATTCCAGTATCTGCCAAGAAAATCCCAAATAGAGTCACAAAGAGCCAGATACAACTAAACGACAATAAACCTCGAGTGGTGAACTTCAGTTCAGATCCCAGCTCACTATCTGTGGACAAGGTACTTACTTAACCTCTCTGTGATCCATTTTCCTTCTCTGTAGAATTAGAGGGTTGGACTAGATTCATGTATTTGAATAGGTATCTTATGGAGGAGGGATTAGATTTATTCTGCTTTGTCACAGAGGGTAGAACTGGGAACAATAGGTTCAAAGTTGCTAAGAGGCAAATTTAGGTTTAGTTTAAGGAAAAATTCCATAACAATTAGAGCCATCCTAAGGAAAAAATGGACTGCCCCAGGAGGTAGCAGTTTCACCCTCACTGTAGTTCTCTATAAAAAGGCTGGATGATAACTGATCAGGTAGATTACAGAGGAGATTCTGGTCCAGGTAAAATGGCCTCTGAGGTCTCTTCCAATTCTATTCTGTGATTCCATGATCCCAAGGGTTCTTTCTAGCTCTAAATCCTCCCATCTTATGATGATTCTACACCTGCCTACCTACTTGACAGAACAAGAACCAAATATATAAAAGTACTATGCAATTTATAAAAATAGAATAATGATAACTGACAACCTCTCACCACTGGAAACTGGGGATCCAAGCCTTGTTTTGGTTTATAAGTTAAGATGAGTTTGGTCTTAGGCCAAGCCTAATCAGCAAGCATGGTTGCTCATTCTGGGAAAGGGCTGAAGAGAACAAAAAGCCAAGCGTTACAGGTTGGGTTCACACGTGGGGCTGTGTGGGAAGCAAGCTGCTGGTTTAACAAGCAGGTCCTTCTTTTAAGAAGCCCTACAAATGTAACACAATATCTGAGGGGTGCTTAGCATGAAGAGAGAGAGAGAAAGAGTGAGAGAGGGCAAGATAAGGAGAGAGATAGAGAAGGAAAAAGAAAGATGGTGGAAGAATTCTGTAGAATGAGGAAAGGAGGGGAAGAATCTGGGGAGAACCAGAGAGCAGCACAGAAAAACATATATAAATTTCCAGTTTACCATACGATGTAGTATTAGAATTTTGCCTCCTAGTTGACAGGCAATGGGTGAAGGCAACTTTATCTTGAAGAAAAATGTTTAAGTTGCACATCACGACGTAAGGTCTTATTATCTCACCTTTTGGTTTCTTATTCTGATGATATACAGGACCATGTCAACCAAATGCCTAGAATTATAGCACACAATTCTGTTCAGCTTGTAGTACAAATTCACTGGCACAGCTGATTTTTATTTTAATTATTTTTATAGAGTGGAAAGGAACAGCCTGATTTATTACTGAGCTGGACTCCAATGGCAATATTATTATAGTTGCAACAGATGAATAAACCAATATATTTCTTAAAGCCATAAAACAACCAGCAACATGTCAGAGAAAATTGTTCTCAAAAACCACTGCAAAAAAAAAAAAGTCCAAGGGGGAACCAAGGAGGAATAGCAGCCCTGTGTACCTTCCAGCAGACAGCCAAAGAAAATAGGACTTCTGAAGACCAAGGGAAAAAATCCAGGTAGACAAAGCTAAATTTCCATCTCCCTCATGAAATTAAAAGCCCATTGAAATAATAATTTATAATATTGTCTCTGGCTGTGACATGTTTACTCAACCTGAATGTGCTTTCCTTAAAAAAAAAATGGCAACCAAAAAGATTCTTGTTCTCCCATTATCCAAAGTTTGACATATTGATGCAGCCTTCTGCTCCAAGCTGCAGGATTAAGTTGATCAGAACTATGTGTTCCAGTGACATTTTAATGCTTGATCAGAAGAGAACTGTGCTTTGCAATTTACTTTGAAGGGGGAATGAGGAAGTAGGGGTAAAAAGTAAGGTGATTTTTATATTACATCTCTGCTTATCTATAGCATACATACCATCCTTGCATAAGGCTATCACAATGAAAAGCTGACCTCATCCAGTGGGTAAAAGTCAAGTGTGGAGTTAAAGCTTTCGACTGGAAAGGCTGAGATGGATGAGATGAACTTCACCTGTAGATACTGCCATCCTTCAGATTAACTCTAACTTCTCATGGCTATATTATCCACAGAGATGATAATGTTGATTTTATAAGAATTTTTTTTTATTTACCTCCCTTTCAAGTAATGCTCCTAGATTGGCCACATACCTCAAAACATGTAGTTACCCCTTTACCTTGTGAAAATGGGTTGAATGGACCCAAGGATATAAAGATGGGCCTAAGATCATAGGACCCAACTATATTAACAGTCATTTGAAAGTCACAAGTGACGGTTCATACCATTTGACAGTTCATTCTGCCTATCTTAGGTTGCGGGTAGGAGGAGGGGGGCCTAATTTCCTACAGGTGCTTCTCCAGTCCAATTCGATCCGGCCTCAGACACTTAATATGTGACTTAGGCAAGTCACTTAGCTTCTATTTGCCTCATTTTGTTTGTTCCTTATCCGTGAAATGAGGATAGTAATAGCACCTACCTCTCAGGATTGTCACGAGAATGAAATGTCATACTATTTGTAAAGCACTTAACACAGTGCCTGCCCCATAGAAGGCATTATCTAAGTGGTGGTTGTGGTGGTGGTGGTTACACATGTACAAGGTACCAGGCACTGTGCTTGCCCTCCCCACAGTTATGTTCAAACTTCTTGAATTGGCCTGTCTATATAGGCATTCAGAAAGAAGAGCTGGGCTAGAATCTGACTCAGATAATTGCTAGCTGGATGACCCTGGCAAGTCACTTAACCTCTCATTTCCTTAGTTTCTTCATCTGTAAAATGATCTCTATGGCCCTTGATTCCAGGATCCTATAAGTCCTCCTCTGAGGCCTCAAAGTAGTTTCGAGGTGACCCTGGGTTCCAGAAGGATTTGCCAGCACAATGTACATTCTGGCTTGTCCTATCCCAAGCTGGGAAGACTTCAAATACAGTCCCAGCTGTCTGAGGACTAGCCCAGCTAAAAAGGGAGAGGCTCATCACCAGATACTTGGCTGCTAAAGGAATGATTTTATTTTTTTGGCCGCAATACCCCATGAAGCAAATAACAGTCAAGTGCCACTGTATTTGTAAGTCAGAGATGAAGAAAAAATTGAAATTATTCTTTGTCACAGAGTGTATGAAGTCAGCGCTCTGGGACTAAAATGCCTCGCTATCCCACTAGAGTCATCAGAACAAACAGGCTGTCACTCTCAGAGACAGGGTAACAGCAGTAAGTCAGACCAACAAAATTGAGTGAAGTAAGGGACATTTTGTCTTGGTCTTCAGTGTCCTGAATCATTCCCTTTAGGTACTCCTCAAAGACAGGGAAACCTCCTACAGATACTACATTCCCTCTCCCATGACATTTCTGCATCACAGCTGGCTTCCATTTCCCATTTACTTATCTCTCTCAAACTCAGTGGCTTGTTCAGTCAACCTGCTCTCTTCTGATACCACAGTACTTTCTCCTCCAGCTCATTCCCCAAGTTCATATTCTCACAAATCTCCTATAGAAAGGAATACAGGCAGGGGTGTTATAAGACTCAAGTGAGCTAATGGATATAAGTTGTTGTTCAGTCATGACTCCATTTGGGGTTTTCTTGGCAAAAATACTGGAGACGTTTGGCATTTCCTTCTCTAACAGATTATGGCAAACAGAGGTTTGACTTACCCAAGGTCACACAGCTAGTAAGTGTCTGAGGCTGGATTTGAACTCGGATCTTTCTGACTCCAGACCTAGCACTCTATCCACTGAGCCATCTAGCTGTCTCCAATATATGCAAAGCACTTTGCAAATCTTAAAGTGCTATATAAACTCTGATTGGTATTAATATTGTTATTATTAATTAGCCTACTGTCCTCAGGCCTCCATTCTGGTTATAACTTAATTCTCTGAGCCTTTACTACACTCCTGCTGAGCTCTAGCAAAGGAATACAGGGATGAGCCAGTAAATGTTTAACAACCAGGCTGGGGATGGGGGTTGAAATGAAGAGGAGTGTACACACACAATTTTAAGTTTAATCTGTATTATTAATACTTTCTCAAGTCTAGACTCAACAAAACAATAAATCAAGGTCCAATTTGCAGTGATTGCCAATTCCAGAGGTGTAAATTCTCACACTCCAGCACACCCCAGGATCCAGGTTTCATTCCCTTCCCTGAGGTCTCTCAAACAAGCCCACACCCTCTTTTATGGTTTTCCAAGGGTTTTATTATAGTAGCTATAAGGAAACAGACAAGGCTTTAAAATATAAAACAAAAGTATAGATTTATGAAGTTACACGTCTTAAAAGTATGAACGGTCAGGAGTATCTCAAGTCTTACCGACATGTGAATGGAGCTAGGCAGGATCTTTCTTAATATATCTCTTTTCCCTGTTCCTCTCCTGGTTCTTGTACTGCTGTCCTTGGATCAGAAACTCTCTCCTGACAATAAAGGTCCCCTAGACACTTTGGGAGCCTCTCGCTTCTTTGGTTCATTGCCTCTACCTAAAGGATGTGGGAGCTTCTATATCTGTCACTCCCTCCAGGGGTAGTCACCTGCTCCCCCTTATAAATGTGAAGTGCTTTGTAAACCTTAAAGGGCTCTATAAACGGTAGTTGTGGTGGTTGTTAGAGTTTATCTAGCTATTCCATGTTGCTTACCTCTTGCAGCTCTCTTTAGCTCCCAAAATGTGGCATCAGTAGACGTTCCTCTCCTCTGTCCTCCACCATAGGTGCTGGTCCTCTGCAGCTCCTACTTTCTGCATCTCAGCTATTGCACTGAATTAATGTTTTCTTCTGTTCCAACCTCCTTCAGCAGATGGCCCTTGCCCCCTTTACCAGAGGACCAGATCCCTCAAGTGGACTATGCAGGACAAGTCCCTGAAAATGTTTCTAAATTAAAAAAAAAACCAACCTTGTACTACCATTCTTCTTAAGCCTTATGGACAAAATGGCCTCATAATATAGATTCACTGGGGGGGAGGGACAAGCAGAGAGGAAATATGGGAATTCAGTGGAATACTCCCCTCTACTCTCTCTCCCTGATTGTCTATCTATCCTTCCTCTTCCCTTGTGGTAGCTGTGCCATATTCTTCAAATTACACAATGCTGCTACGAGGAAGGAGGAGAGAGAGAGAGCACCAGCTGTACCCAATGTTGGTCACTCAGATGATAGAAAAAGGCAGAGATTTGTAGCCCCTGCCACATAAAATATCTTACATTTCAATAGTGCTTTAAGATTTACAAAGCACTTTTCTTGCCACAACATTATGAAGGTCTTTTTTTTTTAAGGAGCAAGAAATTGGGGTTTACAAAGGTGAAATAATGTCACAAAAAGTGAACATCTAAGCTGGGAGCCTAGCCCTCCCTGAAATTGCTAAAAGCCGTTTTTATTCCCAAAGTTAATGCTCCAAAATTTTCTCTTTGCTTTCAAGCAACGAGCAGAAGAAAATAACCTATAGATCAGAGGAAGTTGGGGTTAGTCTCTCTCCTAAAAGTGGTAAAAATTTCTCAAAGAATGTCTCTCCATTCTCCAGGATATTAGGGAAAATGAAGTGTTTCTTTAAAAACTGGAAGAAGGTCTTCAACATGATGAGGAGCTGCTCGGTCCCCCAAGGAATGATGAAGTAGACTTTCAGAAACTGTCAGGTGAGAGATCATCGAGGAAAGGTCAGGAGAAGAGACAAGCAGTAGAGGTTAGTGACTCCCTGCTAATGAGATCTGAGTTTTCTGTTGATCTGATAAAATCTTGTTCAATTCTACAGATATATGGACATATATGTGTACATTTCTTTAAAAGAGAAATTATATGAAACAGAAGTTCAAAGTTTCTTAGAAAATGGTATTTCTTTTTTTTATACATAGAGATGTTTTAGCATATTGATGATTGCTAAATTCACAATAAGAAGAAAATTTAATTAAAAAACTCAAATCTGTTAACTTACTGGGGCATCTATATGGAATATAACAGATAACCTCCCAAGATTTGTGAAAACAGATGACTACCACCCTCTTCTGGTGATTCACAAGGGTTTTGATGATGCTGCCAGATGATACCTGGTAATAATTGCCAAAGAACATAAAGTCTTGGGCAAGAAAGTGAAGACCCTATAAGCACAGGTAATTTCTTCCCATTAAAAGAGATATAGAAAAGCTTTTTCAGGGAATGAACAGCTGGTTAAGAACATGGTGTCTGTGTATTTGAATCTCTGGACCACAGATTAATATGGGAATGGTAGTGTCCTGGCCAGGTACAGAGTACATTTAATAAGGATAGTGAGAATATAGTATTATGTCTGAAGTCTTGCTGATCTAATTTAAAAAAAAATTTCACCTCAAAAGGATGGAGGAAGTAGAAAATTATGTTTATTCATCAAGCTAGATACTACAAAGTGAAGCTATGACAGAGGGAAAATTGCTGTTGAGATACTCAGAAACTTACAAAAGAAAAATTCCAAGAAAGGAACCATTAATAAAACTCATGATCACAAATGGGTATATAAAATGTCCAAAGTTTAGGCAACAAATATGATGAACTGGAGGGTCTACATAAGAAGGCAAATACATATGCATCACTGGCACTTGGTGGGGTGAGACACATGATTGAATGTGGCTCTGGATATGGCTTCTAATTCAAAAGAAGCAGAATAGGAAAAAGGTGGGTGGAAAAGTACTACGGTTAAAAAAATACACTTATGTGAGAAAATCCAAGAAATAGAAATGAGAAACATGGTATACAGCATTTTGGTGAAGATCGATGCAGTAGGGGAAAAGATCAATACAGAGAGAAGTGGAAAAGATGTTCTACCACTCATAACCTCAATAGAAAGAAGAAATAGCCCAGAGGTATGATACAGAAATGATGGTGGATTTCAGTTATACAGACATCTATTGGAACTCTCTATCTCTGTCAAAAAAGTAGAGCAGCAAGCAATTTCTTGACTTGCCTTAAAGATAATTTAATCCTTCAAAAGTTGAAAGAACTGATAAGTGGATAATTCTGTTCTGGATCAGATTCTCACCAATAGGCAGAACTGGCTGCTGAAGTGGAAATGATGGGAACCTGAGGGGAAGTGAACACTCCTTCCTAGAGTTTGTGATAGAGAAATAAGAGAAAATGAAAACTGGGTACAGTCTGACATGTGTCCTATATTTTAAGAGAATAGATTTCAAAGAATTTGGAAGAAAGACAGGAATTCATGGGCAGAAATTCTGCAGGAAAGTCAGATGAGGAAAGATTAGAAACTCAGAAATGAAATTCTGAAGCTACATGTTATAGGCATCTGAAAACTGACAGGGCTACTGGGGTTTGTAATTCATAGGCACAAGCATTCCACTCTCAACCCTGAGAAGGAATTGGGGATTCTCACAATTTATGAGCCAGAAGACAGAGCTGAGTCATGTCCCAGAGTTCTAAAAAAATATATACACAGTCTGAGAGGGTTAAATTCAGAGAAAGTGGAAAGGACTGAAATAGCTGAGAAGATGCAATGAGGTCAGCCTCCCAAACCCCGCTTAGGGGTTAAAGAGCTGCACCAAAAAAAATTAGCAGCACAGATGCAATAAGGAATAGGAGAAATACAAAGTAAGACTGAAATAATGCAGAGAAAGAGGAAATCTAGTAGGGCTATTGGCTTTACAGAACAAAAGATTTGGACTGAAGCCACCAATTTTGCCTACCTCTTCAACAACTGAGGGAAAAAAATTTTTTTTAAGAACTTTCTGCAACTTCTCCTAGTACCTATCATTAACAGACTGTTGCATACTGTCTTTCTTTCTTAGCCAAACATTTCCAGTAACCTGGATTTTTCCTCAACCATAAAGAGGCTAGGGGGTAACTAGAGATAAACATAAATTTAATTTAAGTTAGCAAGCTGAATGTCTGCCTAAATATTAGGAATTTTCCTAACCAGGGGCTCTGAGCAATTGTGATTGTACTCCCAACTTTTCATTTAATAAAAACTCCATAAATTAGCAGAGGAGGGAACCAAAAGGACCAGAAGAGACATAATAGTGCCCAAGGCTAAAAAACAAAACAAAAATGAAAAACCCAAACTAATTGATATAAGACGGGGATAGTTTATTACATCTCTAAAGACAAAAGGGGTAGGGTGGAAAGGGGGACGATTACTGGTAACCACACCCTTCACAGTGACATTGTGAATCCATTAAATCTACTAGTATTACACATTACACAAGGAAACCATTTCGATAAGGAGGAAAAAAAATGAGAACTGTCTGAAAAAACTGTTATGGATTCACAGAGAAGTAACCAACAGACTTAGATTTTAAAATTATACGTACAAAAAAACAAAGCTAGGGAAAGTAATAGAGGATGAATACAAAAGCACATGGCATGATTCTTTTTTTCACTATTCTTTAAGAACCATATCAGCAGTATTAATGCTCAAAATGAACTGATACTGGTGAAGAAAAGTAAGGACAACAGGAAGGGGTTTGTTTATTTTGCTATCTTGAGGAAAAGACAAGAATCAAACAGAAGTTAGTACCACCCCTTGGGGTAGATGAGGGTAGATGTACTACCCTAAGCAGTGGTACTAACTGCTTAGTTAGTAAACTAAGACTAGTGATGGAATGATAATGAATGGGATGGTGGAGTAGGTGATAATGAATAACAGCAGAAAGAAGTCAGAACTGTTTACTTAACAGTTTTGGGACTAGAAAGAACAGAATAAAATGACTAATGGGAAGTTGATACAGAAAATAGGTTCAAATTTACAAGAAGAGATTCTTTAAGTGCCCTTGATGAATTCAAGTCACCTGGCCATTCTGCATTCACATGTATTGAAAGAATTAGAGGATATAATTGTTGAACCATTGTCAATGATGCTTCACATATCATAGAAAACAGGGAAGGGAACCACAAGATGGGAGAGGATGAATGTTGCCCCAACTTTTTAAAAAGGAAGAAAAGAAAAAAAACACTTTTTTTTCCAGAAAGTGTTCTGATCCTTCTCTCAAGACATGACTAATGTGGAAATATGTTCAATTGTACATGTATAGCTTATATCAGATTGCATGCTGTCTTGGGAAGGGAGAAGGGAAAGTATGGAGGAAAAATTTGGAACTCAAAATTTTATAAAAGTGAATATTGAAAAAAAATTTAATTTTAAAAATTTTTTCAATGACATATAAAGGTATAGATAGCACGTTTATCAAAATAGGGATAGTTAACACATTACATAACAGAGAAAGGGTTCAAAAATATCGTGACAAGCTAGAAAATTGGGCTAAATCTATGAATGTGAAATTTAATAGGGATGAATGTAAGATCTTAAAGTTCAAGAAATAGACTTAATAAAAGACAAAATGGTGGAGGCAGGGTTGGTCACCTGTTCATCTGAAAAAATATGGAAGTTTTAATAATCTGCAACCAAAATGGATCAACATGTGATGTGGCAGTCAAAAAAGCTAACAGGATTTGGGACTGTTTGGAAATTTGAAATTTGGAACTGGAGAGGGCATAGAGGATTCAGGATTAGAGAGGTGCTAGTCTCATTGTACTCTGCCCTGGTCAGACTATGTCTAGAAAATAGTGTTAATAACATAGAAAGGATATTGATAAGTTGCAGTGACCAGAGAAAGGATGACCACTAGGATAGTGAATGACCTTGAGCCCATAGCACACAAGCTTCAGTTGAAGGGACTGGGGAAAAGGTATGGGAGGAACATAAGAACAATATTCAAGTATATGAAAGGCTGTCGTTAGGATTTGAGATTAGTCTTGTTCTATTTGTCCCCAGAAGGATGAAAAATTTAAGCTCGATGTAAAAAAAATTTCCTTACAATTGAAACTACACAAAAGTGGTATGGTCTGCCTTGAGAGATAGCGTATTTCCTCTCACTGGAAGCTTTCAAGCAAAAGTTGGGTAACTACTTGTTGGCGATGTTCTAATGAGGATTCTTTTTTATGTGTGTGATGGACTAGATAGATTTAGATGGAATAGATAGAACTATAAATAGAATGATAGACAGAACAATAGAGAGATAGATCATTTATTAAGTACTTACTATGTGCCAGGCATGGTTCTAAATACTGGGAATACAAATGCAAGCAAATAAAAACAGTTTTTACACTAAAGGAACTTGTGTTCTACTAGGGAAGACCACACATAAATATCAGCTGAAAAGTAGAGAAGGGAACATCCCAGTCAGTAGGGAGGGCCACAAGGCAGAGGTGTCTTCAGGGATAGGAAGTTGCTGAAGTGCCTTCCAACTTTAAAATTCTATGATTCTATGAAGACAAGGCCAAAGGAGGTATGGCCAGCATGAATCTTCTCTTTCACCCTCTCTTTCTATCTCCCTGTTCTTTTTGAAAATTCCTGCCATTGGGGCAGCTAGGTGGCACAGTGGATAGAGCACCGGCCCTGAATTCAGAAGGACCTGAGTTCAAATCTGGCCTCAGACACATAACACTTACTAGCTATGTGACCCTGGGCAAGTCACTTAACCCCATTGCCTAGCCAAAAAAAAGAAAAAGAAAATTCCTGCCATTGCATGATAATCTATTCAGAGTCCACATACACTGAGCACTAAGTATGCTGTGAAGGATGAGTAAATAAAGCTATATCAAAATATCACAGTACTAGCAAAGTATTAAAATACTCTTTGTGCTCAGAAGGCCATTCAATAGCCTAGTTACCCAGGATGTATCCTATCTTATATCAATGTCTTTCTCTAAATGTAATGCCCACAACTGAACACAAAATCCACGTGTGCTTTGATCAGAGCAGGGTAAATTGAGACTAGGCCCTCTCTCATACTGGGTACCAAGTTTCCATCAGTATAGGCTAAGATGACTATTTTTTAGTTTCAACTCCTATTAAACTAGCAATTCACTGAAAACACAAGATCTTTTTGAAATAAACTGTTATCTAGCCATGTTTCCCATCTTATATTTGTGAATTGATTTTTGAAACTAAGCATAGGATTTTATACTTGTTCCTATTAAACTTCCTCTTAATAGATTTGGCCTAACATTCTGGCCTGATATCATTTTGCATCCTGACTCAGTTAGTTAATGTCAGTTTATTCCCCCAATTTCATATCGTCTGTGGATTTAATAGGCATGTCATATATGCCTTCATCCAAGTCATTGATAAAAATGCTAAATATCCACTAGAGGTTTCCAACTATCTTGACATTGACCGAGTAATGATTATTCTTTTGGTAATATCCTCTAGCTCACGTCTTATCTAAAAGGATAATATGAAATGGTCAAATGCTTTGCTAAAATCTAGGTAAACTGTATTTATAGGATTCCACTTATCTACCAATTAAGTAAACCAGAAAATGAAGTTAGTCTGGCATGACCTGTCCTGGATGAAGCCATGATTCTTTGTGCTCATTATTTCCTTTTCTCAGTGTTCACTAGCCATCCCTTTAATGATATGTTCTGGAATTATGCCAGACTTAGCAGTGTACAATTTATAGAATCCACTCTCTTCTTTTTTGAGATTTGGAACATTTACCTTTCTCCTATACCACCTCTCACATTTCCCACGACCTTCCAGAAATTATTAACAGTGGCTCAGCAATCACATGTGCCAATTTTTTTTCAGTACTCTCAGATGTAATTCATCTGGGCCTCCTCGACTAGATGGATAGATAGATATGTGTATCTGTACACATTGTATGTATGTATGTATGTATATATGTATGTATATAACTTTATAAATGTATATTTATAATATAAATAAAAACATAATAAATAACATAACTGTTATTTGTAAAAATTTCCTCATAACAACCCTGAGAAATAGGCAAATAATAAGTATTATTATCCCCATTTTACAGATGAAGAAACTGAGGCATAGAAAGATTCAGTGCCTTGAGCAAACTGCACAGTGAGTAACTAAACCAGGATACAAACCCAGGTCTATTGAGACCAGATATGTTTCCTTTTCACTATACCACATTTTAAAAATAAGTTTTTATTGATGTTTTCTGTTCTTTTACATCATCATAATTATCCCTAGTATCTCTCTCCTTTCTCCCACAAAGAGCCATCACATATAACAAATAATATTTTTTAAAAAACAGAAAAAGAGAAAGAACTGATGTATTCATTGAAAAAGTCCAAAAATATGTGCAATGTGTAACACTTATGGATCTCCTACTTTCACAAAGGGATATGTTAGGGGTGTCTTCTCATATGTCTTCATTTGAGTCTCTATCATTTTGTATAATCTTAAAATTTATATTCACTTTTAATTTTTCTGTATGCATGGCTGTTCATGCTATTTGCATCATTATAGTTATTATATGTATCACTTCCTTGGCTCTGCTTACTTTTCTCTACATCAGTTCATGTACATCTTTCCATGCTTCTCTGTATTCCTCACTTCTTACAAAGAAGTCATATTCTATGACATTCATATACCATGATTTATCTAGTCATTCCTCAATTAATGTGCAACTACTTTTTGAGTTTCCAAACCTTTGTTATCACAAAGAATGCTATTACAAATATTTTGATGTATATGAGGATTTTCTTTTTATCTAAGCTTCCTTGGGATAAGCTCAGTAATAGAGTCTCTAGTTCAAAAGGTGACAATTTAGTCACTTTATCTGCAAAATTCCAAATTATTTTCCAAAATTGTTATACCATTTCACAGCTCCACCAACAATGGAGTAGTGTACCTTTCATTCCATACCACCTCAACATTGACTATTACCACTTTTTGTCATATTTGCAAATTTTCAGGGGATGAGGTAAAAGCTCAAGATTGTTTTAATTTACATTCCTCCATTATTAGTAATTTGGAGTGTTCTTTCATATGGTTGTAAATACTGTGCACTTTTTCTTTGGAGATAGCTGTGCATGAGTTCTGTTCTGATTATTCCTTTTATTTCTCCTGAGTTTGTTGTGGAACTCTTATTCATATCCTTTGACCACTTATTAATTGGAGAAATAGCTCTCTCTCTCACTCTCTCTCTCACTCTCTTTCTTTCTCTATGTGTGTGTGTGTGTGTGTGTGTGTGTGTGTGTATACAAATTCATATGTACTAAATTTTTATGTATCTCAGATACCAAACTCTAACCAGAGAAATTTGGAAATGATTTTCCCCTTTTGACCACTTCCCTTCTTATTCTTGGTGTATTAATTTCCTTTGTGCAGAAGCTTTTTAATTTCATAGGATTAAAGATATCTATTTTATCTTTTGTAATTGCCTCTATCTATTTTTTGGTTATGAATATATCTAGCTACACGATTGAGAGATATACAACCTGCTTCTCTTCTGATATTTTTATAGTATGCTCTTTAGTATTAAAGTCACATATCTGTTTAAAATGTGTTGTGGAATATGATATAAAGTGAGGGTCTATTTTGTGCCGGACTTCTTTCCAGTTAACTCAGCAATATTTGTCAAATAATGAGCTTTTTCCTAAGTCATTTGTGTTTTCCACTTTATCAAAACTGGGTTCTTGAATTCCATTGTTTCTGCTTTTCCTTTGTCTAGTCTAGTCTCTTTTATCTAATCTAGCTATTTTTTTTAACCAATACCAGATGGCTTAGACGACTATTGCTTAATAATATAGTTAGAGGTCTGAAAGTGCTGTTCTCCTTCATTCTTCCTTCTTTTCCTCATTTCCCTGGATATTCTAGATTTTTTTAATGAATTCTGTTACTATATTGTCAGTTTCTATAAAGTATCCACTTGATAATTTGATTAGCATGGCATTAAAGGTATAAATTAACTTTGATAGCATTGGCATTTTTACTATATTGGCATGGCCTATCTATAAGCCCTGAATATTCCTTTAAGTATTTAAGTTGTTGTTTATTTCTTTGAGGAGCACTTTGCTCAAGCATTTTATTGTTGTAATTAAGATCTTTGCCGATTCCCTAGGATTTTTCAAGTTTACCATCATATCATCAGCAAATAGGGAATATTTTATCTCTTTATCTTATACCTTTAATTTTCTTTCTCTTGTCTTACTGCTATTACTATTGTTTCAAATAATAGCAAGGAAAATAGGGATTCTTGCTTCTCTTTGTTACTTATTGGAAAAGGTTTTAGTGTGTCCTCACTGTATATGATGCTTGCTTTTGGTTTTAGATATAAGACTTTTATTATATTAAGAAGAGGTCCTTCTGTTGTAGAGTTTTTAGCATGAATGAGTGCTGTGCTTTGTCAAAGGCCCTTTATGCATATTTTGAGATAGTCATGAGGCTTAGGTTGTTTTGCTTTTTAGCATGATTAGTTACATTGATTACTTTCTTAATGTCGAACCATCAGGTACCTACTTGGTCATAATTAATGAGTTCTTGAATAAATCATTGTAGTCTGTTTGACAAGATTTTTTGTTCAATTTTTTAATCAATATGAGTTATATTGGCCTGTAGTTTTCCTTCTGTGTTTCATCTTTGTGAAGTATAGGTGCTAACTGATATTCAAACATTTGATAGAATTCTCCTAAGAATCCATCTTCCTATAAGTCTAGGACCAGGTATTTGTTTTCTTTGGTAGTTCCTTTACAGCTAGAACTATTTCCTTTTCTGATATTGGGTCATTTAAGATCTCTATCCAATTTTCTAATAGTTTGGCTACCTCATATTTTTTAATATATTCCTCTATTATTTGTGTGTTTTTAGTTTTATTAGCAGATAGCTGTGCATGTGTTCTGTTCTGATTATTCTTTTTATTTCTTCTGAGCTTGTTGTGATTTTACCTTGCTCATTTGCTATTTTCTTGATTTAATTTTCTACTCTCTTCTTTTTAATCAGATTAGCTAATGTTTTACAATTTCATTATTCTTTTTAAGGAATGAGCTTTTATTTTTATTTCTCCTTTCTATGGAGTTGAATTTCCAATTTATTTATTCCTCTTCTAATTTTTAATATCTTCTGTTTTATGCTAATTTTAGGTTTGTTTACTTGATGCCTTTCATATTTTTAAATGTATATTCAATTCATTAACCGTCTCTTTTTCTATTTTGTTAATATATGTTTTTTTATGAATATGATTTTCCCCTTGATGACTGCTTTAACTTCATAAACATTAGAAATTTTGATATGTTGTTTCATCATTATCATTTTCTTTCACATAATTATTAACTGTTTCTATGATTTGTACGTTGATCCACTCATTATTTAGGATTTCATTATTAAATCTCCATTTGGGTCTATGGTCTTTTATTTGTGGTCCCCGAACCAATGACTTTTTATTGTGCTATGATCTGTAAAAAAAATATATTATTTCTGCCTTTGTATATTTGTTTAAAATGTCTCTGTGCCCTAACAATAGTCAATTCTTGTAAAAGTTCCATGTGGTGTATATGTGTATTTTTTGAAGACCCATTTAGAAGATGTCATAAGTCTTTTAGCTCTAGTTTTTCTAGCAGTTTGTTCAATTCCATATTTCCCCTTTTGTTTATCTGTTAGATTTATCTAAAACTGGGAAAGGGATATTGATGTAACCTGTCACTATTGTATTATTGTCTATTTCTTCTTGTAGATCAGTTAATGTTGCCCTTATGAATTTGGATAGCAAGGCATTTATTATTGATATTGGTTTGTTGTCAATGGTTCCTTTCAGTATAATGTAGTTTCTTTGTTTATACCTTTTTATTTTTTGAGTGTTTGTTTTTGTTTTAGGCATAGCAATTTTTTCCATCCCCTAAGTTTTATTTTTATAATGTCTTTGTTTTTTAAATATGTTTCCTATAAGCAGTAGACTTTTGTTTTCTTAGCCTGTCACTCTTTTTCATTTTATTGGACTGTTTAATCCATTCACATTTAAAGTTGGGAGCATTAGGTTTCTATTTTCCTCCATTTGTTTCTAATGGGCTTTTTTTTCAAGTTACGATTTTTTCCTCTTCCACTATATTTCCACAGTACTATATCTCTTCACTAATTTTAGCTTAATTTTTAAGGTATTCCTATTCCTACTGACTTTCTTGCCCTCATTCCCAATTCCCACTCCCATTTGTTACCTGTTACCTTTTGTTGATTTGCTTATTAATTCATTTTTTTTCTTTTGTCTGGTTATTTAATTCTTCCCCTCTTTTTTTTTCTCTTAGTCAGGTAGATTCTCTCTTCTTGTCTTCTCCTTAAACTACTCCTGTTCATTAGAGGTGGTTTTGTGCTCTTTTCCAGAAAGGATTTCTCTCACTCTCTGCATCTTCTATCCTTTCTTTTTGCCTACTCTAGACCCTCATTCTTTGGTTTGTAACCTCTATAATTATCTCATCCCTCTCTGTTCTCTGCATTCCTCATGAAATCAAAATTTCCAAGATATCCATTCTGGGCTCTCCCCTCTAGGCACTTTCTGCCACTCCCTTATAGAGCTTGCCTCCTAGATTTCCTCTTTTCCATTATACATCACTCACAGAACAAAAATAATTCCTTCAAGTGTCAGAGAGGATACTGCCCCAAGGTAGGACACACACACACACACACACACACTCCAGATTTTGCAGCTCACTACTGACCTAAATCTTGCCTCTTACTACATTACTTCCCCATTTGCTCAAAAGTTCCTCTCTATTAACAAGGTAACATTCCCAGGTATTTGAATTTTAACAAGGGCCATCTAGAAACAATATTTAACCCAGAGAAATTATTTTAGTATGACTGAATCATGTTGTATATCACTTAACATTTTAACAAATATAAATAGAAGTCATGTGCAAGGCTTTGTGCAAGGTGTCATATGGAATACAAAGCTGTAAGAATAATAATAATTATAACTGACATTTAATAGCACTTTAAAGTTTGCCATGTACCCTATATACTTCAGTTCACTTGAAGTACACAATATCCCTTTGAAGCAGATAATGCAGGCATTATTATCCTCATTTAGCAGATGGGAAAGAGTGGTTAAGTGACTTACCTAACAGTTAGTAATTGTCCAAGGAGGGATAAGATGTGAACTCAGGTCTTTCTGGCTACAAGCCCCCTGCTCTGTCCCTTTCACTATAGAAAGCACTGTTCTTGTCCTTAAGGGGTCATATTAAAGATCATGAGGCATTCCACCTTTTAATTGGACTATTGCAATAGTCTCCCTGATTCTATTCTCTCCCTTTAACATCCATCCTCCATACAACTGACAAATAATATTCCTGAAATGCATATCTGATCATTTTACTTCCCTAATCAAAAATCTTCAGTGGCTCATTATTGCTTCTAGAATATAATACAAAATCTCAGTCTGGTGTTTATAGCTCTCTACAATGTGGCCCCCACTTACCTTCCAATATTATTTCATATGGCTCCCCTTCATGTACCCTCCATTTCAGTCAAATGATCCTATTAGCTGTTCCCCATCCTCAACATCCCCTGTAACCTCTCAAACAGCCCTCACACCTGTACTCTTACAAAACCCTTCTTCCAGCCTCAAGATTTGCCACATTCTAATCCATCTTCAGTGGATGCCAAAGCGATTTTTCTGAAGCACAGTTCTACTCCACACAGCCCAGTGTCTACTCTAGGATCAAATATTTGTTTGCCATTTAAAGTCCTTCACCACTTTCTTATTATACATTACTCTCCTTCATGCATTCCCATGGTCAAGGCGAACTGACCTTCACACTGCTCCTCAGACATAGTGATTCACTGTGCCTTTTCATTGAGTGTCCCCCATGCCCCAAATGCTCTCCCACCTCACCTGATAAAGTCATGTCTTTTTCTGAGATTGAAAACAAAGTTGTTGCTACCAAAGTCTTGTTTTCCAAGTTTCAGTAGCTGTGTCTGGAGCACCTACATGAGCAGATACCAGCTAAATCTCCAAAGAGTTTGTTTCCCAGGGTAATGGCTGTGGGCACTATAATGGAAGTATAATTATTGTGCCTAAGGCTCTGGGGTTCATGATCCTGGGCTGTCTCCATCAGGATATGAAGGGAGATGGTAATCAACTCAGCGGTGGTACTTTGATTTGCCTGGCAAATGCTGCCTCCTCTCTGTCCTTCAGGGTGCCTTGACACTTCAGTTAAGTTGGCTTGCCTGTGGGTGGCAGTTGGTTAGCAATTAGTGGAAATGATAGACTCCTCCATTTGAGTTGATTCCCCCAGGTGATCCTATGAGGCCTGGGCTTGAAGTAGCACTGGTAATCTTGGGGGTGCTGCCATTCCCCAGGATCCTGTGCTTATCTACCCATTGGTACCACCTGGTCCAAAGTTGTTGCTGATAGTGATGAGGATGGTAGATCCCTTCTTCACAATAATTTCTCTCCTCAGTGGTGACTGCAAGGGCTTATTTAGAAGCAGTTCTGGGTGATTGGAGGAAGGGAAAGGGGAATTCCTATTCCCAAAGCTCTTAGGTTCAGGGTCTTAGGTCAAGGTAGTGGTTGTAGTTTGACTTGACTGGCAGATACTGCCTCTCATTTCTCCCCCTGGGTGACATGTTACTTTAGCAGGCTGGCACTCCTGTCCTGTGAATGGCAATTGGTTTGCAGTTGGTAGGGACCTCAGATGATGGAGATGCTTAATAAAGGTTTCTTGATTAACGTACCCTCTCCCACCTTTATGCCTATGCCCCATGCTTGAAATGCATTCTCCTTCCTCCTCCTCCTCCTCCTCCTCTTCCTCCTCCTCTTAGATTCTCTTGCTTCCTTCAGGGTTCAGCTCAGGCTCCACCTTCTACAGGAGGCTTTCTGATTCCAATTATCAATGCGCCATCTCTTCTAAAATTACTTTGTCTTTACTTGATATGTGCTTTGTATTTACTTTATATTGATTTATCTGCATGCCATCTGTAGTTCTTCAAGGGCATGCCACGAGATTTACTAAGTGTGCCACAAAATTTTGGATGCTATGTTAGATAAAATTTATAAATGATATAAATTTTACCTACTCAGCATATGTAGTATAATAAATAGAATATTCACAAAATAAGCAAAACTTGCCTATTTTATTTATATATATATTATATGTACATATATATATATGTTAATTTCAAAACATGTCAGACCTTTGCACTCACAAAGAACTCAACAAAAACAGCTGCTCTAAGTCTCCCAACCATGGTATAGTGTTGCCGACTTAAAGGTTTAACCTGCCACAATTCTGCATTGCAAAAATGCAGTGCCATGAACAAAATAAAATAAAATTTGAGAACTATAAGTACACATGGTGTACTCTCAGTAGAAAGTATGCTAGTAAGCTTCTTGAGGGAAGGAACTGTTCCATTTCTGTTTTTATACCCCCATTGCCTAGCACAGTGCTTTGCATTCATAATAGGTATTAACTAAATACTTGATAAATTTGACTAAATGAAGTATAACTTGAAAGGAAAATCTCTCCTACAGGTCAGACTTAAAAAGTTCTTTTCTCTAAATACTGATCTTTCCTTGATAACAGAGAATCAATTCACTCCCAATGAAAATTTCCTCCCAATCCAGTCTGACGGTCTTATTGCAAGTTCTAATAGGACAACTCCTAGAATTTGCCCCAAGCACTCAAAAATATATGTATTCCAGTCTCTCTTCTTTGTGAAAGGATAGTATTCATATTTATTTATTCATTCTTTTAAAAAGCGGAACCTTTTAGTTTCTTAGTATAAAAGACTCCATGGTTCCTTTAGGCCAATGCCATGATTCCAGGCAATACATCACTGGAGTGATAACATGCTGACGATGTGTTACACTAATACATCCTTACATTGGTAATGCTCTAATGATCTGTCAGGCTCCTAAAGCACCAGAGAGCTGTCACTCTGATGATGTGTTACTCAGAGATATGGCTCTGATCTAAGGAAAGCAGCCAGGAACTCAACAATGGGAGAATTATATTTTTAAACTACAGAATTTTCTCAGCATAAAAAATAACCCCTTTCACATAAAATGGAAAACTCAGCCTAGAATCTAGAGCAGACAGTGCCTTTTGTACCAGTCTCTCTCGTGCTTTGAATAAGCCAAAGATATAATAATAAACATACATTAGTGGAAATCCCAGTCGGTAGAGTAGAGCATATCAATGATAAGTAAATTAGCTTTTAAGCATCAATTGAGTAGATTGAATCAGTTCATGAAATGTAATCAGTTGGGTATTTATGAATCTGCTCCTTACAAGTATGGATATTATCTATGTCCATAATGTTGATGAGCACTAGGCAAGTTCTATAGTAGCTAGAATGTGGCATATGCACAGAGGAGTACTACAGCTAAACGTGGTTAGCCAAAACCTGTCCTGAAAAATCTGGCTTTTGTGTGTTATATTGCCCCAATCAAAGCTATGCTCCCATTGCAGGCTATTCAAAGGTATACTGAAAACATATAGTCTCTATTGTTTGGTGCTACAGAAGTATCTGGTTGACATTTTTCAAAATGAAAATGGTTAGATTGTGAAGACAATACCATGAAAAGCATTTTACATACTATTAAAAATGCTTTTCTCAGAGCACTTGCATCCAGAGGGCAAAAATATTTTCAAAAACCTGGACTACGTTGACATAACTAACCAGAAAATTCATGCAAAGAAGCTTGCCTTTGTCCAAATTACCTACATAATAAAATTATCAGCAATTACGTATTAAGTGATTGTAGTATATGAAAACTACTGTGGGCTAACAGTAAGCATTCAATAAAATAGTGCTGAGTTGCTCTAGCGGCTAGAGACAGGGCAGGGAAGAAGATTTTTTAAAACCCTCTAAATCATAGACCTTTTTTTTTGCTGAGAAGCTCATGACCTCACTGGGTAGACAAGACACACACAAGAAATAATTAGAGAAAGGCACAAGCCAATATATAGTCACACTAGAGCCAATATGCATAGATTTGAATGCCAGACCTTACTTAGTCTTACTACCTGTGTTACCTTGAGCAAGTCACTCTGTTCCTGTCTCTAACTCCATTGATCTTTACCCAAATGACCTTTCCCCAGTGCTCCTATAGTTCCTGGATTCCCTCACGAAATTATAATCTTCTGAATGTACGATGATGCTCCTGCACATTTTTCTCTATATAATTTCTTTGAAATAAGATGTATACTTCCAGAGCCTATTCCAGGCATGGGTCTCATCCCACCAAACCTCAGTAATGCCTATAAAGTCAGATTTGCCTATTTCAATTAAGAACTCTAGTTCATCTTCGCTTCTTAGCCATGTTTTATATTTTTGTGCCTAGACATCTGAGGACATAATTTTTTTAATTGCTAGCTCCTTTCTTAAATGTTTATTTCCTTTGATTTTTCTAGGTGTCTCAACCGCTATTCTTAAATTGTAGTCACTCTCTCAACGATATCTCATTTAGGAGATAGATATAGATATATGTAATTTTCTCCCTTTCCTTTCCTTTTCAACTTAAAGACCTTTAGCAAAGATATGCACAACTCTAGGCAAACCTATTCTTACTAGTCCTCATCAGGTATGCTCATTCTCTAGTCTAGCCAGAAGATCATCTTTGCTCTATTTTAAACTATGATCCAGAAATTCAAATCCTATTCTAAGACCTCCCCTTCTTAGCTAGTTGTTTACTTCCCAAATCTGCCTCTGTCTCTGACTCTTTCTATCTCATGGGAAACAGCAATGAAAACATCCCCCATAACCTAATATTTCTTGCCCAGGTCTTCATAATCTTTAGCAATGCTTTCTAGATTCTTTTTGACAGTATCATTTGTCCCCAAGTAAATCACCAGAAGAAGGTAGTAGTCATCTGGTCTGACAAATGTTGTTCTCTTTCACACTTGGATATGTATCCTGAAAAGACAGCAGAACTCTCCAGTGGTGTCATGGTGAACAAATGGCTCCCTCGGTAACCTTCAGCAGGGAGTCATCAACCACCATTACTCATCTCTTCTTCCCTCTGACCCTTACTGAATTATCTCCCACCTGACAGCACCCATGGATCCACAACATCACTTGGAGGACAAGTACCTGCTTCTTCTTCAGCTAGGTTTTGAAGGACAGTTAGAATTTTAATTTCTTGAGGTAAAAAGTATGGGTTTTACACCTGGATTAGATCATCCAGATAATGTATTAGACTAGCCCTGCCCTAAGAGCTTACTATGTACATTTTATCTTAGAAAACAATATTTCTTCAATAAGACAATCAACAATATTCAAGTGCTATGGAATTTTGTGACAATCTGACTGTTTTGTAAGTGGGGATAAGATATTCTACTATAAAACCAATGTCTTCAAAGCCTCTCTAGATAAGCAGATGTCAGCCTTTTTGAATATAACAATCCCTTTTGAAGATCAAAATGTTTCAAGAACTCCAAAGTGATAGCAGTGGTATTATTGGTACTCACTGAATGAGAAAATACAAAATCAAAATTTACATTGCCTGGTACTCATTTGAATTCATCAACCTCTTGTAGTAATTCCCTTGCCTCTCTCCCCGTCCCCACCAAGGGTTACCTCAGCCCACAGGTGAAAAACTACTATGCTGGTTGAAGGCAGTCTGAGAAATTGGAATCGACCTAATATTTTTCACTTACATGTGACCAACTTGATTTTCCTTTTTAGTGGTTTGAAAAGTTCGAACACCTCCCATGCCTAACCCCCACCCCAAAACTACCATCCTATGTTTTGGCTCAAGCAGCAAAAAATAAATATGTTGGTCCTTTCTCTTATTGAATACATTGTACTTCCCGAGGATAATATAAGCTCCTTGAGGGTTGGAACTGTCTTAGTTTTCTACTTACATCCCCAGCATCTAGCATAGGGCCTGGCACATAGTAAATATTTAACAAATGTTTGTTGATTGATTGACAGATATTAGGCCCCATTCCAGAAGTTAACTATAGTACTGTTTCCTACAAAGCAGAATTTACTGTAAAGTGGGACCGTCTTAGACTCCAGCCAAGGGAGGCTAATTATTAAAATGTACCAAAATAATGACGGGGACACATTCATTTAACACTTAACATACATTATATCCTTTAACTCTCATAACAATCCTGTGAATCAGGCAGTGTAATGCCACTCCAGTTTTACAAATAAAGAAACAGAATCAGAAAATCCAAGTGACCAGCTTTCAGTTACCCATCTAGTAAATGGCAATACCCTGCACTAAAATCCAATCTTATACCTGCACATCTAGTGTACTTTTCACTATGCTACCTTGCCTCCTAAGTGAGCTAGTTTTCCCTCAGGAAGTAGTCCAACAGCATTAACCATTAAGGATAGTATTAAAGGTAGGCTACAATGTACTTGAAACTTTATAAGAAAGGTCTTTCATCTCATCTAATTTCCAAGCCAAAGTAATTAGAGAAAAAGCCATTTCTGGAAGTAGAAAACCTGGATGAAATTCAAAACTCATTATGGATTCCTCACCATGGTATGCTCTTTTTTGCCTAGTGCACATCAAAATAAAATGATATTCAAGCAACTTACTTTTCTCCAAGAATCATCAAACTAGCTGCCCTTGCTTTCCAACATTGTGGTTTTCCATTACCATTAATTCTGTTTACGAAGACTTCTCCCCACGGGTTGTGTAGAGTATTGGTATTTTTATTGCTCCCACAAACACACTTACTCTGGATAACTTCTAGCCAATCTCTATTCAGGAGAAAAGGGTAGCAGTGTAGCCTGTGGTTCTAGTTCTGACTATACTCTTGATATAAAATCTTACCTTAGACAAGTAACTTCTTCCTATTCCACAGACCTCAGTTTCCTTAACTGAAATTAAGGAAGACAGACTAGATGAAAGCATAGATTATTTTGTGGATCTAAAATTTTATAAGTCCAATGAGATCTAAGAAAGCAAGCATAAGAGGGAGTATGAGAGATTGCTGTCAAACCATTTTATCAATGCCAAGCACTTTCAGTGAAACCATTTGGGCTATCAACTACCAAATCAGGAGAAAGAGGAGGAAGGAAGGAAGGAAGGAAGGAAGGAGGGAAGGAAGGAAGGAGGAGGGAAGGAAGGAAGGAAGGAAGGAAGGAAGGAAGGAAGGAAGGAAGGAAGGAAGGAAGGAAGGAAGGGGAAGGAAGGAAGGAAGGGAGGGAGGAAGGAAGGGAGGAAGGAAGGGAGGGAGGAAGGAAGGGAGGAAGGAAGGAAGGAAGGAAGGAAGGAAGGGAGGGAGGAAGGAGGAGGGGAGGAAGGAAGGAGGGGGAGGAAGGAAGGAGGAGGAGGGAGGAAGAGGAGGGGAGGGAGGAAGGAGGAGGGGAGGGAGGAAGGAGGAGGGAGGGAGGAAGGAGGAGGGGAGGGAGGAAGGAAGGAGGGGAGGGAGGAAGGAAGGAAGGGAGGAAGGAAGGAAGGGAGGAAGGAAGGAAGGGAGGAAGGAAGGAAGGGAGGAGGAAGGAAGGAAGGAAGGAAGGAAGGAAGGAAGGAAGAGGAAGGAAGGAAGGAAGGAAGGAGGAAGGAAGGAGGAGGGAGGAAGGAAAGGAGGAGGGAGGGAGGAAGGCAGGAAGGAAGGAAGGAAGGAAGGAAGGAAGGAAGGAAGGAAGGAAGGAGGGGAGGAAGGAAGGAGGAAGGGAGGGAGGAAGGGAGGAAGGAGGAGGGGAGGAGAGAAGGGAGGAGGGGAGGAGAGAAGGAAGGAAGGAAGAACAATCTTAGGGAATGTCATGTATGCATAGTGTGAGGTTCAGAGTACAGGTATTATGCCAAATTCTATACTTTGTACATTGACCAGTAATTGTTGACCCTGAACAATTGCTCCATAACGGCAATCAATACAATGCCCATGAGTGGTTTCTGTGAGCCCCAAAGTAGTCTGAATTGAAATGTTGAACAGAACCTGAAAGTGTGACACACTGGAACCATACAGCCACATTTCCATTCAATTTAGCAAATGTTTAATTAAGGACTTACTCTGTGCAAGTTATCATGAGATAGTAGAAAGAGAGCTGGACTCAAACCAGGAAGACCTAAACTCAAGTCCAACTTCTTACACACTGGCTATATGACCATGGGCAAATCGCTTCACCTCTCAACACTCTAGGTAACCCTACAAGAACATAAATTACAGAGAAGGCACTGACTTCCATTGGTAGAGAGAATTTCCTTACATGGAAGTTCCTGAATACAAAATCATGAAACCAATGAAATCACAGGTCTAATCCCCATCCCAGTTTCCTATTGCAAGGCACTGAACTAGATGCTTGAGATACAAAGGTAAAAATGAAATGGTCTGCATACAATGCTGAAAGAGTTAAGAAAATGCACTAAATGTAAGTGGTAAGACAAGGTAAGGTGAGATCCAGGCAAAAGGAGACTTCCATTCAATGTGTTCTAGGAAACTCTGAGGAGAAAGGAATCAACTTTCAGATACGGGAATCAAGACTTCACAAAGAATCTGTGGCATCTGATCTTGAAGGAAAAAAAGGATTCTGAAAGGCAGAAATGAGGAGGGAGTGAATTCCAGGCATGCGGAATTTTCTGTGTGAATCCATGACGGGGGAAGATGGCATATTAGGCTCAGTAAATGAATGGTGATCCATTTTGGCTTGAGCACAGAGTATATGAAGGGGATCAGGGTGAATTAGGGAAAAAGAGACTCAGAAAGAACTAGTTTTGAATTAACTAATTTGCCCATGTTTACATGGGTAGTAAATGGCAGAACTCAGATCTTTTGACTTGAAATCCAGCACATTTTTCTATTCATTAAGTGCCTATTATACGCCAGACACTGTGATAGGTGCTGGAAATACTAACACAAAGAAACAATTCCTATTCTCAAGGAGCTTACACATCCAGTGTCACTTTGAGCTATATTATACAGAAGGTTTAGAAGTTTCTATTTTGTCCTAGATGCAGTAATAAAATGTAAAAGTTTATTGTTGTTGTTTTTAATTTCGGTGAAGGGGAAATTAATGTGGTCAGACCTGTGTAATAGGAAAATTATTTGCTCACTCTGTAAGAGATGGATTGATAAAATGAGAGTCTGGGAACCGGGTGACTAATCAAGACACTATTACAATTGTCCAGGCAGAAGACGGAGTTCGGGGGCTGTTGGCACTATACATGGAGAAGATAACAGATGTAGACAATGCTGTAGATAGCAGAGCAACTGGGCTAAACCCAAGAATCAAAGATGACTCCAAGACTTTGAGCCTGAATAGAAATGTATGGTACTATCAGAAAAAGAAAGAGAAAAAGGCAAGGAGAAAGAATAGATTTGAGCAGGAAAGATAATGAGCTCTGTGCGGACATGCTGAGTTTGAGTTGGCAATAGGACATCTTATTAGAGATGTTCTTTTTTTAAAAAACTATTTGACTTTAACCCAGTGCTCTGCTCTTTCTTTGCTCTTTCTTTATCAACAAAAGTTAAACAAGACCAAGATTCACCACCATTAACAAGCAAACAATGGCAGCCAAGTGTATTCTTGTACAATCAGTGCAAGAAGGTTATGCATCCCTAAGCAAAGATCAAGGCGATATGAACCATAGACAATGTGAACATGAGACAGAATGAATCAGGTGAATATAATAACCATTTAAAAACAGAATTGGTGCGATTTAGAGTCCTGATGACATCAGTGAAGTTGTTCTTTCCTTTGGAAGATAAAATCTTCCTTAAGCATCGTGTCTCTCAATTGTTCAGTGAAGTGTCACAATCTATCATCTAATGAAAACTTGAAGTGAGATACTGTTATGACATAAAACCTTACAGAAAACAGTAAGAATAAACTTAATTTTCTGCCAAATTACCAAAGAAATAATGGTCTGTTCCCATCACTTAACCATGTTCAGTAAGCACTCGTTTGTAGGAAAGAAGATTAGGGATAGTCTTGGAACTTCTGAATCTATGCTTGGTGTAATTATTTCCACTGAGTTTCAGAATATCTCACTACATGTAACCTGTTTTAATTTTTTTTTATAGACCAGGTTGCCAAAAAGACAAAGACAAAAAGAAAGGTCTTCTATTTACATGATATTTTACCACTTCTGCACGAAGAAAAGGAGGTACATTTTCTCAGTTCTTCTTTGAGTCAAGCTTGGTTATTATACTTATAAAATCTTTAGTTTTATTTTATTATTTTTTCCATTAACATTGTTATAGTTTTTGTGCACATTGTTTCCTAGTTCTTCCTACTTCACTCTGCATCAGTATTATGTTTCCCTTCTATCTCCAGTGCTTAATACAGTGCCTGGCACATAGTAAGCACTTAATAAAAGCTTTTTTGATTGGTTGAATTCTCTGTATTCATTGTTTCTTATGGTGTGGTAATATTATATTACATTCATGTACCATAATTTGTTTAGTCATTCTCCACTAATCAATTGGCAACTTCTTTGTTGCCAGTTCTTGGCTACCATAGAAAAATGATGCAATGAATAGTTTGCAAATATAAGACCTTTCTTTCTGTCTTTGTCCTTTTTGATGGGTCTCAGCTAATTTTACTGAACTTTTTTTTCTTTAAAAAAAATCTTTAATACAAAGGAGGGCTCAAAAAGTGAGGGAATGGATATATTCAGAAAAGAATGTGATTCAAAAACAAAAGGCCTGAATAAAAATAAACTAAACTGGTTGAATCCAATCAACAGCTTGTTAAGACAAGTAGTCCTAACACCTGACATTAGTGCTCTAAGGTTAATAAAGCATTTTTCTTATATTTGATTCTCAAAACAATCCAGTGAGGTATTATCCCCACTTTACAGAAGAGGAAATAGGCTCAGACAGGTTAAGTGATTTGTCTAGGGTCTCATATGCAGTAAAAATTAGCAACTGAATTTGAACCCAGTTCAAAATAGCTGTTTAACACAGTAAATGATAATATACTTGTCTGGAGGAGGAGGTGAAGACAGTTTAATGAAATTAGCACTCTACTGTTATTTTCAATCTGAACCTTTTATTTCATTGTCCTAGAAAACACCCTCCTTCAGTACAGATCAGCAACTCATTCTACATCTTACAGTCTTATCCAGGTGCCTGGGGCAAGTGACTTAACCCAAGGTTATATAGTTAATGTTAGTCAGAGGCAAGATTTGAACCCAGGCCTTCCTGACTCCAAGGTTCACTTTCTATCCACTATGCCATGCCATGGTAGGTCTAAATACTTTACTCTATCAGCCTATTTACATAGACTGGTTCCCTGATCACTGACTTAGAGCTAAAAAGTACCTTAGAGATTATCTAGCCCAATCCTCTTTTTTCTTTCTTTGTCAGACAGTCAATAAACATTTATTAAGTGCCTACTATGTGTCAGGCACTGTGGGTGTAGATGCAAAGAAAGGTTTTTTAAAAAGTCTGTACTCTCAAGAAGCTCACAGTGTAATGGGAGAGACGATGTGCAAACAACTACCAACAAACAAGTTACATACAAGATAACCTGGAGATAATCCACAGAGGGAAGGCACTATCATTAAGGTGGAATCAGAAGAGATTCCTTGTGGAAGGTGGGATTTTAGCTGAGACTTGAAGGAGACCAGAGAAGCCATGCTGAGGAGGGAGAACATTTGTGACATAAAGGATAGCCGGTAAAAATGCTCAGTATTGAAATATAGTGTCACATGTACGGAACAGAAAGACCAGTGCTCTGGAGGCCGCTGCTACTGGATCACAGAGGCCAGTGGAACATAGAAACATGATGGGGCAGCTGGGTGGCATAGTGGATAGAGTGCCAGGATTGGAGTCAGGAAGACCTGAGTCCAAATCTGGCCTCAGACACTAGCTGTGAGACCCTGGGCAAGTCACTTGCCCCTGTTTGCCTCAGTTTCCTCATCTGTAAAATGAACTGGAGAAGGAAATGGCAAACCACTCTAATATTTTTGCCAAGAAAATGCCAAATGGGGCCACCTGAAGAGTCAGACATGACTGAAAAATGGCTGAACAACAACAACAAAAAGAAATATGATGCTAATTCTGTTAAGTACCCCAAGATCATCTAATCTAAACCCTTCATTTTACAAATGAGAAAACTGAGGTCCAAAGAGGGAAAGAGACTGAGTCTCATAACTGGTTTGGAGTAGAATACACAGATCTCGTGAATATCAGCTAGTGGTTTTTCCATTGTTTAGCTTAGGGCTCGGCAGCCCTGAGTTCGAATCCTTACTCAGCCACTTACTAGCTTTGTTATCCTGGACAGGTTTCCTCCTCTGTAAACTGAGGATAATAATGCTGGTGTACTGCCTCTTGACAAGGCTATTGTGAGGAAAGCTCTTTGTCAATCTTAAGGCCACTGCAGAAATGTGAGTTATTGGTATTTCTTGATTGATTCATTGATTTGGTCACAGCTGAGGAAAGTAAAAGAAATAGAAGTCAGAGATTGTGTTGGGTTTGTTTTTTTCCTATGTGTCCTTTTTGGAAATGTTTAATATCTTTTAGTGATACTAAAGTAATAATAACAATTTTTATTTTAGAGATTCTTAGCTCCAAAACTAGATTATTTTGATCAAATTTTTACAAAGAACCCTCAAGCCTGGCAACATGGCTCTTTAAATACAAAATGACCTATAGCCCCAGGCTCCACATGTCCATTGACACCAGTGTTTGTATTGTTCATTAATCAACAGTCTGCAGGGTTTATTTGACAAAGAGTATGTTGCTTTCACATCTAATAGCTGGGTAGAACTGACATGATACCAAACAAAATGCCTTTCAGTTCAGGAGAATTTATACTCAAGGAACGTTTTTCCCAGAAGCCTCCATTTATCCATCATGATGACGAGTAGCAAGGCAGCAGTGACATAAGGAGTTTTTTTCCCTTTTTCAATCTGTTTGGGGTTGTATTTTGAGAGGCATACCTATAAATAGAAGGTGTGGTAAAGACTCTCTCAGGGCCCCTGGCTTCTGCTTATTTCTGAAGGAGAAATATTAAGGTTGTGTCTACACAAGCTTTTACTGAGGAGGCAGCCTCACAGCCTAAGCACACTGCTGGCTGGAAATAGTTTCAGGATCAAGCCAATTCCAAACTCACTTTGGTGACAATAAGGATGCAGTTTCAGCTGGGCAAATGTTTCCAAAGCAATTCCATCCATTACTTTCAATGGGAAAGGAGTGAGTGCCCCCTGGTGAAAATGTGAGAAACATTTCTATACAGTGTTTTTGGCTGATAAGAAAATGCAGATGTCTTTTTCCTTAAGAACTTATTACTATTCATAGAACCTTAAAGATGGAAGGGGCCTTACGGGTGATTTAGTCAATTGCTGTTGGCTTACAGATAAGGAAACTGAGGCCAGAGGCATTCCAAGAGTATACTGTGAGGTAGCAGTAGACCTCTAGGACCAGAACCCAGTTCTCATGAGCATGCCCTGAACTGCTCTGAGTCTTGCTACAATGTGTATTTCCAATTCAAATTAGGTATTTCCAATTTTTTTAATAGTTCCTCATTAAGAGCTTTGGTCTCTGTCTACAAAGAGTTGTAAAGGATACAAAAAAAGGAAGTGGGGGGAGTTGTAAAACATAAGCTCCATGAGGGGAAGGGATGGATTTTTTTTGTATGTTTTATCTTTGTATCTCTAGCAATGAGCATAGTGCTGGCACAAAGGAGGGGCTTAATAAACACTGATTTAATTGAATTGAAGTAAAATAAGATTATCCAAATAATTCAGAAAAAAAAAGACGGAAAGAATGACAAAGTCACATTAACCTGTTTCTAGTTCCTTCTCCTGTGTAACCTCAAGTTTCTAAACCTGTTCATCAGAACATGTTCAGGGTATCATAGACACGGGCTGGAAGAGGAGAATCAGGATAAGGCCCAGGCCTGGAAGACATTAGCACTTCCAGGACTCCCACGATAACACGTGAGGGGCTCTTCCTCAAAAATGAATCCTGGCCCCCATCACTGCTTCAGCACAAACCAAATTCTTTGACCCAGAGCAGAGATCCACGTAAATGAAGGAGTTTCTGAGGAGTGGAATGTAGAACTAGAATCTCCTTACTCCCAACCACTGTATGTGCATGAGCTTCCAAGGCCCAAGTGTGTGTTTGGAAGGAGGGAGTGGCTCTAAACGGAGCAGGAAGGGGATCAGCATTACATATGCCCAGGAATTCTCCCAGAACCGTTCATTCAACAAAGATTTATTAAGCATCTGCTAAGGGGAGGGCACCATGCCAGGATCCAGCTGCTTCCCCCATACCTCCAACAAGATTCCCACCTTATCACTCTTGAAGCTGCTTAATTGTTGGTAAGCTTGAATCACATCCATTCCTTCTATAGCTTGGCCTTTCTCTGCTTAGATAATAAACTAGAAAAATTATCCTGATGGGACCTTGCTGCCTACCAATTCCTCCAAAGTGCCTTCCCACTAGGTGAACAGCCCTTCTCTTATTCTTCCTCTCTTTCCACCCCTTTCTTCTCCTCTTCCTCTCTTTTTTTTTTACCAACTCCCTCAGTTGGTTAGCCTGCTCTCATCTCTTCAGTTCCCATTACAAGCATTTGATTGCATCCCAACACTGTGGATAAGGAAGCACAGGATTCTACATACACATGTTTCTCACCCCCTTCACAAGGACAGAAGGGAGAACAAGTTGTCATACCATAAGGAATTAAAAAGAATTGAATAAACATGAGAGACGGGTTTTATCGGCTGTGGGTTGGGAAAGCTAAAAGCTTTATGCTCTAAAATAATATAAAAACTGCCTTACTGGATCAGATCCCTGGTCCATGCAGCTCAGTATCCTGTTTCTGACAGGTACATTAAGAGACCTACTGTAGAAGGGTCAAGTTGTCCTCCCAGACATTTGACAGGTTCCCAAATATCCTCACTTCCCTAACTAACCCAGTATGGTCCTGTCATTCAACAGACCAATTCAATTAATAATTAGAGGGGGCAGCTAGATGGCACAGTAAATAGCACCAGGCCTGGTGTCTGGTTAGACTTGAGTTCAAATCTAATCTTAGATACTTAATGCAAGAATAAGTCACTTAACCTCTGTTTGCTTCCTTAACTATAACATGAGGATAATAATAGCACCTACCTTGCAGGGTTATTGTGAGGATCAAATGAGATAATATTTATAAAGCACTTCGCACAGTACCTGGCACATAGTAGGTACTACATAAATGCTTATTCCAACTGCTTCCCTTTTTTGCATAGTAGGTACTGGGGGAGCATACAGAGGCAGATATACTTCTAAAGTGCATACAGTCTAACAAGAGAAAAGCATGTAAACAAATTACTAGAATGTGTGGAAATGTGAGAAAATTGCGAAGCAGAAATCTAGATGACGTACTAGGAGAAATCTAAGGAGGAAGAAATCATTCTCCCTTCCTGGGGTATAGTCAGGGAAGACTTCATAGAGGAAATAGCACTCAAGTTGAGACACAAATTTTTCTAAATTTTTTTTAAGTTCTTGCTTTCTTTGGGGGAATAATGAGCTCCATTAGAGGCAGTAAGGCACAGTGAATTAAATATTGGCCTTAGACTCACGAAGGCCTAGAAATCCTTCCTCTAACTCCCTACAAACAGTGAGACCATGAGCTAGTGACATCACAGCTCTGATATTCAGTTTCTTCATCTGTAAAATGGAGTTGATATGTCACAGGGTTGATTTGAGGCTGAGATGATATAATGCCTGTAAATGCTTTGCAAACCTTAAAGCATGACAACAAATGTCTTATTTATTCTTATTACTGCCCACTGTGCAAAGCAGAGTGTCTTTTATTTGTTCAAAACTTAACATCTTTCATGCTTCAAGGGCTGCCCTGCCATATCATGTTCTCTGTAAGTAAGTCTGGGTTACCCTCTCCATTTCCTTCATGATTTTATATGCTTTGATCATGTCACTTCTCAGACTCTTTTTCTAGACTTGAGTCCAATCTCTTTAGTTGCCCTCATGCTCCTTTCATCCCACTGATCAATTCAGCTGCTCTTTTTTTTCTGGATCTTCTCTAGGTCCATTATGTCTTTCATGAAGTTTGGTAATTAAAACTGCAATAAGCGAAATTGCTTAGAGAAACCAAGGAGTCAAGTCTCCTGCATCACTAAAAGCTTTGCAAACCCTTATCTTTGTCTGGGCTTTGTAGTAGCAGAAGCAATGGATTTAATCTGATATGTGATATAGTAGCAAAATAGAGGGAGTCCACTGTTAGAAGAGGGTGGGGGAATAATTTGAAACTTTGTGTAGACCCTATCGCCTACATGCCAGTAGGGATTATATAAATATTGGACTGAGTTTTAATTAAAATGCATTACACAATTATTTATGGTATAATGTTTTTGACTTGGGTGGGTAATTGGTTGAAAGCATAGATAGGCTGTAGTTGGCGTATTATTAAATTCCATCAAAGTAACATTCTGAACAGTATGCTACTTGGTGAAAGATTCTAAAACTCCTTACTCAGGAGTCTTCATGCATCTATCAGGCTAGAAAAATTTCGGTGGAGCTTTGTCTCAGAGAGGGTACATGTGAGCCATAATGGTTGTAAGACATGGTAAAAACAAAAGCAGTGCCTCAGACTTTCCTGAAAGAATTATTTAATTTTTCCTTGACCCTAATTGGCTCTTTTCCACATACCACTCTCTCCCACCTACCCATTCTCCAAAGGTCCATTCAGTGGATGGGTACAAAGGCACCCATCAGAGCTAAGGACAGAGGATTAGGCTAAGGAATCCTGTTGTTTCCCAACACCAATCATTGTGGAAGTAGCTAGCTTTTTTTGTCACAAGAATAAAACAAATTTCATCTAGACCACTGGTATCAAAATTAGATAAAAATAAGACCACTAAGCCATATATGAGGATCCCTTATGTTTCTTTATATTTTTTATTCATTTTATTAAATATTTCCCAATTACATTTTAATCTGGTTCAGGCTATACTCAGGAGCGTTGAAGCCCTGACACCACATGTTTGATACCTCTGACCTAAACAACACCTTGGTGCCAGAAAGATGAACCAAACTACTGATAATTTTGCCCCAAGATTTAACAGTGAAGCCTACTGCCATATTTTTGAGGGCTCATTCTAAAATGGTGTAACAAAGTGAGTAGGCTCCCCTTTCTGCCTTAAAGAATCACAGATGTGCCTCATTTTACAAAGAAGATACTCCAAAAAGCTGAAATGACAAGATGAATTTTTGAAAATTAAATCATCTTAAATATATCAAGGGGGCAGCTAGGTGGCACAGTGAATAAAGTGCCAGCCCTGGAATGAGGACAACCTGAGTTTGAATCTAGCCTTGGACACTTATTAGTTATGTGACCCTGAACAGATAACCTTATTTGCCTCAGTTTCCTCATCTGTAAAATGAGCTAGAGAAGGAAGTGGCAAATCATTTCAATGATTCATCGCCAAGAAAACCCCAAATGGGGTCACAAAGAATTGGACATGACTGAAAAACTAAAAAAAAAAGTGTATCAAAGGAATTGCCTATTTAATTATTTTTCATAAGATCATTGATTTAGACCTAGAAGGGACCTTAGAGGTTATTTAGTCCAACTCTCTCGCTTTACAGATGAGAAACTGAGTCCCAAAGAGCTTGAGGGGCTTGCCCATGATTACATAGCTAGAAAGTGGCTGATCTGAACCAATATACATCTAGCTCTAGCAAAAACTCTAGCAAAATATATCCAGCTGTACAAAGCTCCTTTAAAAAAAATTTAAAGCAAATAACTCTGTCATGTGAAAAATCAATTTCTAATTTATCTGTTGCTTGTATCTGATTAATATGCTACCTCTGGATTTAGAAGACCTAAGTTCAGACATTGCCTCTATCATTTATTTACTCTGTGTGTGACCTTCAGCAAATTTAACCTCCCCGGGCCTCAGTTTACTCACTTGTAAGACAAAGAGATCAGACTAGTTGTCCTCTAAGGTCCCTTATGGCTCTAATTCATTCTATAATCCCATTCTTTTTCTTGTATTTTGTTTACTTAAAGCAAGGAATACCTTTTATAACAATAGGTAAGGACTATATACTGATAAGTATTTTTCAAAAAAAGGTGTCTGCTAATGGCTTTTTGAATATGCCCTTCATGTCCCTGGTATTCCTCTGTTGGATTGTCTAATAAATAGTTCAATGAATATGAATTTTCTTTATCTTGCCTCAAGAAATCCATAAGAGACCAAATTGCCTGCCAATGACATCACTAGAAATTTGGATTCTTCCCAAGCCCACAAAAAAAAAATGCAAAAGAGGGTCCCCTGGGACAATATTTTGATTTCTGAGGAGAAAAAAAAAAAGTCAGCCTACAAGGACTGTCTCCCTCACTCAGAGTAACTCTAGCTTGCTCATCATTGTCTCTTGCATTTTCTCCCATGCAAGCAGAAGCTATATAAATAATTAACTCCCAACTAGCCAGTGAATTTATCTTCAGCAAGTGTGTTCCTTCAGCAAGTTTAAAGGATTTAGTTGAAGTGAGCTTTATATTATAAATTTATTGTTTAAATGGCTCTTTAAAATTTCCAATAATGCTCCTTAGATATCATTATTATGAATAATGATAATAATTCACATTTTTGTGGTGTTTCACTGAATTAGCATAGAGATCACAGGTCTAGAGCCAGAAGGAACTTCACAGATTATCTAATCCAGCCCTTCTCATTTTGCAGATGAGGAAACTAAGGCTCAGAGAAGTTAAATGACTTGACCAAGATCATATTGATGATGAGTGTCAGAAGCAGGATTTTATTTTCCTAAAACACGATTCTAACCATGTCACCTTCCTACACAATAACTCTAGTGGAGCCCTGTTGCCTCCAGGGGCAAATACAAAATGCCCTATTTGGCATTCAAAGCCCTTCATAACCTAGCCCCCTCCTCTTTCCAGTTCTTTTACCCCTTCTTCCCTGATATTTGATCCAGTAATACTGGCCTTCTGGCTGTTCCAGGAACAAGATACTCCATCTCTTAGCTCCAGGCATTCTCTCAGGCTGTCCCCCACACCTGGAATGCTCTTCCTTCTCTGCCTTGACTACTGACCTCCCTGACTTCTTTTAAATCCCAACAAAAATCCCATCTCCTATAGGAAGCCTTCCCCAACCCTCTTAATTCCAGTGCCTTCCTCTGTTAATTATTTCTTATTTATCTTACACCTGGCTTGCTTAGTATATATTTATTTGCATATTGTCTCTCCAATTAAATTGATCCTTGAGGGCAGGGAATGTCTTTTGCCTCTTTTTGTATCCCTGCCCCAATTCCTCCCTCCCAGCTTAGTATTGCTGCCTGGCACCAAAGTAAGCACTTAATAAATGTTTATTGAATTGAACTAAATTTGAATCCAGGTCTTCTGGCTCCAAAGTCTGTGTTCTCTCGCTTGGGGCTGGTCAGCCAACTCTGAGGCTGAATGAGAATGTACAAGGTGAAGAATGGGAAGCACTTATGGGTATACATATGTCAATCCATATCTATCATTTCTTTTTTTTTTTTAGACAATTAGGGTTAAGTGACTTGCCCAGGGTCACACAACTAGTGTCAAGTGTTTGGTCTCAGGCTGCATTTGAACTCAGGTCCTCCTGACTTCAGGGCCGGTGCTCTATCCACTGCACCACCTAGCTGCCCCTCATATCTATCATTTCTAATTCCATATTTCTAGCTTCTAGTGCATGATGTCACAAGTGATGAAAGAATGAATGCATAAATACCATTACCAGGTCTGTATCCCAAAGAGATCATAAAAAAGGGAAAAGGACCCACGTGTACAAAAATATTTATAACAGCTCTTTTGGTGGTGGCAAAGAATTGGAAGTTGAGGGGATACTCATCAGCTGAGGGATGACTGAATAAGCTGCAGTATGTGAATGTAACAGAATGTTCTATAAGAAATGAGGAGCAGGCAGATTTCAGAAAAACCTGGAAAGACTTACAGGAACTGATGCTGAGTGAAGTAAGCAGAACCGGAAGAACACTGTACAGAGTAGCAGCAACATTATAAGATGATCAACTAAATTAGACTTAGCTCTTCTCAGCAACATGTTGATCCAAGACAATTCCAAAAAACTAGTGATGGAAAATGCTATCCACATGCAGAGAAAGAACCATGGAATCTGAATGCAGATGGAAGCACACTATTTCCACTTTTCTTGTTGTTTTTTCTTTCTCATGATTTTTCCCTTTTCTTATGATTCTTGTTTCACAACATGACTAATGTGGAAATGTGTTTAACATGATTGTACATGTATAGCCTATTTCAGATTGCTTGCCTTCTTGGGGATGGGGGAGGTAAGGGAGAGAGAAAAATTTGGAACTCAAAAGGTTACAAAAATTAATGTTCAAAACTATCTTTACATGTAATTGGAAAAAAAAATAAAATTAAGGGAAAAAAAGGAACAAATGCACACAAACACACACATACACACACACATACACACACAAACCAAAACCCTATGTTTAATCTTCAGGCCACAAAGGGAAATGAACAACTTGTAATGGAGTTGATCTGATGGCAAACAGCCTCTTTTATCTATGGAATATTTGCAGATAGGGATCAGGACTGGATTTCATTGGTCTAGACAAATCCCAGATGAGGAAGCTCCCTTTAACAATGAAAGATGGCACTTTTTCTACAACTTATAGTCTTAAAGAATTATCTAATACACAGAGAGGTTGAGTGCCAGAGGAGGGGCTGGAACCCACATCTTCCTAACTTCAAGGCCAAGTATCTATCTACTTGCACTCTGCTGCCTCTCACACACTAGAAAACATTTGCCTTATTCTTGTGACCTAGCCCTTCCTATTACCATCAACAGGACTTGTAGTGGCAACACAAGGGGACTCTCCCTCTTGACCCTCAGCACTTCCATCTTCAGCCTCTCTCATCTAAAGACAATACCCCTACAAAACAATAACGTGACAGCTGATTTACTTGGGCCTTCAGCATGCCATAGTCTATGTAACCGCAGCCCCTAGCATGGTGCCTTGTATATGATGAACACTTAAAAAGTTAGTTTTAACTGAAATGGTTGTTTCTACCTCCACATTATGTCTCAAACACAGCTCAGGCCCTCATCTCTTTTTGACTGGACTATAGTCACAGTTTCCTAACTGATCTTCCTGCTTCCAGTCTATCCCCTCTCCAATTCATTCTCCACAGTAGTATCCAAGAAAACTCATTGATATGCTGCAACGACCAGGCCATGGGGTATACGTGATCAAATTCTGGCCTATTTTGTCCAGACTTATTCCAAATGACTCCCCTTCCTGTAGTTTACATTCCTTGTTCTCACTCCTCTCTTTTCCCTTTGCTTATATCCCAATGCTAAAAATAGAGTCCTCTCCCCTCCCATCCCCCAGTTCAAAATCTACCACTTCTACAAGGGCCTGACCCTCCACAAAACCCAGTGAAAGTGATCTCTCCTTCCTCAAATTTCTCATAATACTTTGCCAAGATCTCTCCTTTGTACTTCTCACCTAATTATGCATGTACTTGTCCTCTAAATCCCTCATTAGATTGTAAGCTCCTTGTGGACAGGACCTGTTTAATATCTTTGTGTCCATATTACCTATTGTAATGCATTGCAAATAATAGGTAATTAATGTTTCTTGACTTGTTAAATGGACTTCTTTGGCAATATTAATGCATTCTGTACACATCAGTAAACAGCATCATTAGGCCATGTGCCAAATGCTTGCACCAGAAAGGTAGCATCAGATTTAGAGTTGAGAGGAGTCTTCCAGCTCATCTAAACTAAACCAACTCCCTAAATTTACAGAAAAGGAAACTGAGGCTAAGAGAAAGAGACTTGGCCAGGGTCACAAAACTAAGAAGTGACAGAGCTGGGATTTAAATCTTGTTCTTTTGACCATAAATCTAGCTTTCTCCACTAGACCATACCATGCTTTCCCACTCCACCATTCCCCTCCTTCCCCAAAAAGTCTTCCCTTTTGATTCTAGATAATACTAGAACCTTACAACCATGTTCTTCTAAGGAAGGAACTGGAACAGAAAGGAATTTTCAAGCCAGGTTTGAGAGTCTGTATATACAGAATAGAACTCAGAAACAAATCTTGACAAGCATTGGAAATTCCCTCCCTTCCTTCCAAACTAGAGGACAGAAAAACAAACCAATGTGAGATGAGAAATCAGAAATGGATTAGAAGAAGGGAGGGCAAATAGTAGACTTCACAGTTCCTAGAATGCTGGATAGTTGTAAAAGCCAAGATCAAAAGCTGGATCTTCATTCTAAATGCTTGTTGATTCCTAACTTAAAATTAGAGAACACTGTACTTAGCACAAGACATTATTGTTAACTCTTTGTTGAGTGAAATGTGAAGTGAATGAACAAGACATTGGGGAATGAGTCAAAGAACCTGTTATCACTTTCCCTTCCCTCCACCTTCCACCCCATTTACCAAAGAGCATCTGAAGTAGTGGGTTGGATTTAGCTTATAGCTTACGCTTTGGGAAAAAGGACAATAGATTGGATTTGAGGTAAAATTACACAAAGCCAAATTTCTTGTTGTTTAGCTGAATGCTTACTTGCTATCTTTTCCATTTCCAGGATACACGCTGTTAGAGCCACAAAGTAAACAATGGGGACCTTAGAAATGCTAGGTTTTTAGTCTGGTAGCAATATGGCCTTTCAATTCTCTTGCACGATTAGCATTGGGATGGTACAGAGGAGGAAAAATAAACGAAGATTGGGCTTCTGATACTGCTAACTAGGGGCCTTCTTCAAGTACTTGAATTGGGTGGGGAGAACGAAGAAGGGGAAAGCTGATTCTTTTGTTTGGTTTTTATTGTGCATGACTAAATATATTAGACATGTTGGATCACAGAGAATGTGTGCTGGTGAATCATAGCACTGCTGAATCTGTATGTGTGATGCCTGCTAATGTCATTTAGCCCTTCAATGGCACTTTTCATCTTCAAAGTGCTTTCCAAACCAATATCATCTCAGAGTTGCTTTAACAAAATTAGAGACATAGCATGCTACACAATTCCTCCTTAAGGAAAAAGAGATACTTCCAAACACTACCCTATAATAGCAATGATTTTTTTTAACAGCAGCAGAAAAAGAGATAGAAGTGGGGAGGGAAGAGTTCGCCAGCCAGGAGGGATTGATTAGCGATCATAGATTTTAGAAACTACCCCTCCTAGGCCTTAGCAAACTGCAAGTAAAAACAAATCTCTGAGGTCGTGCTACAGTTGAACCCTGACAAGTTATTAAGACTTAGAACAGATCATTCTTTGATGTATGTAGGTTGTTTTCTAGTCTTTTGTAGATAAAGTACAAATAAAGTATTGCACCAGGTTACTACTAGACACCAGGGGGGGAAATGCGAGCATCAAAAGGTTTTCATCAGCTTTATTGTCATTCCTTGGGAAAGAAAAATGAGATTTACTTAATCTCAGAAGTATGACAAATTTCTTTCTCCAAAACTTAAAATGTTTTTCATTGAAGATTTTCAATTGAGCAAGATTATTTTTTCAGGAGGGGAATTAAAAAGGGGGAAGGGAGGAGAAAATCTTTAAAAATGTCTTTGCTCCATGTTGGCAAATTCTCCTGTGAGAGGATTACTACTCACTGTCTTGCTTGCGTTAGGAAGTCAAAGTATCCTGGGGTTTGAAGCAAAGATACCATGGTCAAGGAGGAAGAGCCTTATAGAACTGGGAGTCAAGAGACCTGGATCCTACTCCTAGCTCTGACACTAATAAACAGACAAGTAATTGCTTGAAAACTAGAGGATTCCGGTTGGATGATGTCTAAAGGCCTTGTTGAGCTCTAAAAGGTTTCTTTCTGTAATGAATTTAATTTTTTTCAGGTCATGGAGCATTTGTAACAATTTTTTGATAACTGATTGCCTCTGCTCTGCTTACAGTGCTTCTGGGTGCCCCTAATTGAAGAAATTTTCAGTGTTGGATAACTAAAGTTCAAATTTCATCCTCTACCTGCACCACTTCATTTAAGGTCTCATCATTCTGCTTGGAAGTTCAAAGGGTGGGGGAAGGGGAGGGCTGGGAGGACTCTGTACAATGAAGACCATGGGAAACTATCCCCCCCACCCTTGCAGCTGCAGTCTAGGCAGACCCTGCATTGTGATGCAGATGTGCTCCAAAGTGCATCTGCTACAAGACCATTTCCATAGGTCTTTACTGTATTTCTTCTATTATTCATAGAACACAATGTAAATGAAGCCATAAATTTTACCCCCCACACTCAATGTAGAAAGGAGATAATGGAAAGTGTGAATTATGAATGAATCACTGTTATTGTAATTCCTCAAGGATTCTGATGGAAATGATTAAATTCCTACAAAGACACAGATTCTAAACTTTCACATCCGAGTTCTTCATAGTGACTCTGAGAATTTCACAAATAAAACATACAATTCCTGTTTGGATTTTACCTGCCAGAGAGATAATCCTAACCTTCCAGGGCCCGTCTGACAGCCTTAACTTGAGCTGTAAAATAAAGGCTTGGGATGAATTTGGGTAATGGGAGGGACGGGAGGAGACAGGCATTAAAATATCTGTGTTTTCCAGTAATCCAGAAATACTACTGGGCATTCAAATGGGCTATAGGAAAACTGTGGGAATTTTTTTTTATGTAAACCTGTTTAAATCCTCAATCTGAATCCATCGCATTTATTCTGTCTTTAGGGAAAAGAGGGTGCCCCATGGAGGGAGAGGGGAGGGCAGAACATTGAGGTAGGGAGGAAGAAATATTGAATGAATCAGTAGGCAGTCTTCCATTTGAAAAGGTGAACTAAGAGTCTAATGAAGTCAAGATGTAGAGTTTTTTTCTTCTTCTAAATTTGTTTTGATAACAAGGGATTCTGGTCAGCTATTATCCTCTCAACCATGATAAGCAATTCTTCTAACTAAATGATAGTAGAGTTTGAGATGCATAAGCTATTCTGGTTTTGATAATGATAGAAAGTGATTAGAATTACTTCACTGATCCAAGATAAAGCCCCTGGAAAATTTTAGCCTTAATCCACTTTAGTCACATGCCAGACTTTTTAGAGAGTTGAAGCCCCCAAAATGAGATTCAAACTGATATTTAACAGTCCGTGCAACATTCCCAGAAAAATTTCTCCTTTACAGAACCCCAAAATAAATTTGACATTTTTTAAACTCCAGAATATGTATGTGTAGATAAAGATATCAATACATAGACACTTACAGACTTTTGGACAGTAACTGCTTTATACTCTCAAATACCTTGGGATAATTTTAAATTAGAACATATAATGTAGGGATAGGGAGGTATGGCACTGAGGCTATGTCAAAACCATGCCAAAACAGACCAAGGAGTACTATGGATAAGGTAATAACAGAGAAAATAAAGTGAGACCTGTATTATATATTGAGATACATAATAGATGCTAGGATCACTAAGCTATCAAAATATATAATACAAGTTGCTTTAGTTTTTGTTACTGCTTCTGTTAATATAAAAAATGTTTAATGGTAAAATACCTATTTGAGTCAAATAATTGATGGATGGGAGGGGGAGCATTTTCAGAATTGTGCTGGAGCCAGCTCTAAGTGGCAAGAGAGAGATGATTATTAAGTCTCAGTGTGAGTATTTATGTCTCTGAAGTCAGCAAATGCTACAAATCAGGACTGGATGCATTGTTTTATTGATTTCCACCAGGGGTGGGGAACCTGAGGCCTCCAGGCCACATGTGGCCCTCTAGGTCCTCAAGTGCGGCCCTTTGACTGAGTTCAAACTTAATAGAACACTTGAGGATCTAGAGGGCCACCTGCAGGCGTGAGGCCGCAGTTTCCCCACCCCTCAGACTCTAGACTTAAGAAAGTGAGGGAGAAAGTGCTAATAATGCAAATTAACTTAAAAGCATGTCATGACTACACCCCCTCTTCCCCAAAGCACCGGTTGTTAAACATTCACCATCACATCCCTCTTCGGGGCTGGGGAAGAGTAGAGAGAACTTTAGAATTCAAATTGTTCAACTTCCTCATTTTACAGATGAGGAAACAGGCTCAGAGGCTAGAGATTTGTCCAATGTCATACAGACAATAAGTAGCAAAGTAGGGATTTGTATCCAGGTCTTCTCATTCCAAATCCAACTCTCTTTTCTTTATACCAGCCCCTTCTTCTCCTAAACAAAAGAAAGCTGCCCAATAGGGTGTGTTGAAAAGAATGATGAAGTGAGAGCTAGAGAACTTGACTTTGAATAGGGGCTTTATCACAAAAAGTAGACTTGGGTGTTTTCACCCATAGGCAAGTCACCCTGATGTCCAGAAAGCACACTGGATTTGGACTCAAAGAAGCAAGGATTGAATCCCAGCTCTGCCACTTACTTCACTCACTCCTCTGTCAAATGAGGGAGTTAGACTGGACATTCTCTAAAGCCCCTTCAAGCCAGGAATCCTATGATTCAATCAAAAAGAAAGTTTCATTGAATACTCACCTCCTACCTAAGAGTGTGAACAACATAGGGGTTTTTTTCCTTTAAATGCAAAAGAGAGAATGTCCCTTCCACATTTTTAATTTCTACATTTGGACTGTTGGCTAAGATGGCTGCCTCCCACATACCTTTTGTTCAGTCATTTCAGGCCTATGCGACTCTTTTGTGACTCCATTTGGGGTTTTCTTGGCAAAGATCTTGGAATGGTTTGACATTTCTTTCTCCAGCCCATTTTACAGCTGAGGAAACTGAAGCAAACAGGGATAAGTGCCTTGCCCAGGGTGATACAGCTAGTACATGTCTGAGGCTGGATTTGAACTCTGGTCTTCCTGACTCCAGTCCTGGTGCTCTATCCACTACCCACATACCTGCCCCCACCAAAACCCTGAAGTTCACACCAGAGCCAATGATGATCAAGAAGTCCAATGAAAAACAAGAGTGATTTATTTTATTCCAGAAAATCATGAAAAGTCATACAGAAGTTCACAGGCAATAGAAAAACGAGTGCTGGCATCCAAAGCCATCACCAAAGCAGAGTAACTTCCCATAGTGACCAAAAATGGGACGTAGGTAGCTTGCAAGGCTTTGCAGTTAGAAGCAAAAAAAAAAAATACAGAGGATTTCCCTGAGAAAGCGCCTGGGTGGTCAGAAAGCCCCAGTGGACACCTTGGAATGCTAGCAGCAAAAGTGAGCAGTGACCAGTGACCAGTGTGGTGCCACAGTGCCACAGTCCAGGCTCAGGGGCTATGAGGTCCCTTATACTCTGTCCTGAAATGCCAGAGAGGGTGCTGAAGATCCACCACACTCGCCCTCAAAGATCAAGGCAGAGGTGAGGAACCTAGTTTGGGTTCCAGTTCGTATTCAGTCAAAGGACTGCACTTGAGGACCTAGAGGGCCACATGTGTCCTTGAGGCCTCAGGTTCCCTACCCCCGATCCAGGGGGACCTAATGGCAGAAAGTAGAAGTCAGCCCAGGAATCCAGAGATTCAGAAGAATAGCGAACACAGCTGACCACTCCACCCAAAGCAAGAGGCCAAATACGGCCCTGACACAAAGCTCCGCTTTAAGAACTAAAGATAGAGAGAGGTGAGTAAATCCAGGACATCACTGACCACCATTAACAGTTATTGAAAGTCAAGAGATCCTCACAAAAGAAGCAAGTTAACTTCGCAATAACTGCAAGCAGAGACTCAAAGGAGGGAGAAGAATTGCTTTTTCCACAAGGACTACGTGAATACCTAGGAAAAATAAAGCAAGAAATTTTTAAAAATTTCATCAGTCAGTCAATAAACATTTCTTAAGGGCCTACTATGTGACAGGTACTGTGCTAAGCTGTATTTGATGGCAGGTATTTCTACAATGTGTGGTTCTTGGAGGTAAATCAGGACCCATGCTAGGAAGAGAGCTCACACACTAAGCTTACATATCCCAATTAGATTTACTGAAAGACAGTTACTACTTACGAAGGTCTCAAGAGGACTGAAGATGAGAGATATCTCAGGTTTGGGGATGTGTGTCTCCAGATTCCATTAGCTATCTGGGTTTCCTGTGATATCAGATCAGTTGGGCTAGGGAAGAGCACATCCGAGATGGCTTCCCAGATTTCCCTTTTCTATACACAAAAGTCTAATCTCTGAGATGTCAGTGGTGTTTTCCACAATTTCCCTACTTCACAGAACATTCGTTGAATGGGAACTAAAGCGTTACCTCTGTTTACCTCTGCTCTCATTATCTATACCGTGGGATCTTTAAGCATCATAATTTATTGAAGGAGGGCAAAAAGGAAAGGGGGAAAAGCTGACTTATTGGTCCTATTCTTATGGCCCTGTTTGGACTCTGAGAAACTCTCCCAGAACCCAGGGTCTCAACCTTCACACAGGTGGCCATTAACCCATAATAGGAACAAAGGTGCCCTCAAATTTATTGTTGGCCTGAATTACTGAATTAACTCAACTCTGCTGAACCAGTTATTAAACAGGTTATTAATCACTCAAGGCCTTTTGTTTGTTTTTTTTTTCATGTGTTTGGGCATCTTGCCTTTATGAGATAGGGCAACATGAATATATATCCTTTTTGGCAAGCAATGTCAACTCAAATATATTTACAAAGGACGGATGGTACTTGTAGTTACAAAAATCCTAAATAGGAAAACAAATCTTTATGGAAAGAGTCAGCAGCAACAAACTAGACATTCTGAAATGAATTTTGATGGGTTGCAATCTGATGGTGCAGGGAATAGAGTGCTAGGCTTGGAATCAGGAATGCCTGAGGGAGTTGAGTCAAAATGGCTTCCAAGATCCCTTCTAGCATTCAATGTCTAATCCAGGGTAATGCGGGGAATGGAATGTTGGACTTCAAGTCAGGAAGACCTGAGTTCAAATCCAGCCTCAAACACTGAATAGCTATGTGACCTGGACAAGTCATCTAACCTCTGTTTGCCTCAATTCCTTTAACTATAACATGGGAATAAGCACCTACCTCTCAAGGTTGCTCTGAAGATAAAAAATGAGGAAATATTTGTGAAGTTCTTTGCAAACCTTAAAGTGCTATATAAATGCTATCTGTGTTCTTATCGTTACCATTATTATTATTATCTGAACCACTGGAAGAAATGCCCATGTCTATGAGATCTTAGATCTATTGAAGCTAAAGTTGCTTCTTTGAATGAAAGCATGATGTCATAGGATGATAATAACAATAACAGTAACAGCTGCAACAATAATAAATAGCATTTATATAGCACTTTAAGGTTTGCAAAGTTTGTAAATATCTCATTTTATCCTCACAATAACCCTGGGTAGATGCTGTTATTATTTCCATTTTACAGATGAGGAACTAGAGGCACAGGACAGTTAAGCAACTTACATAGGTCACACGGCTATTAGTTGTTTGAGGCTAAATTTGAACTCAGGGCTTCCTGACTCCAGGTCCAGCACTCTATCCACTGCATTATCTTGGATCAGAGATTGAGTGCTGGAAGGGATCTTAAAAGCCATGTTGTCTTAACTCTCCCATTTTACGGATTTCACACCCTCTGATTGGAAGGTAGAGCCATGAGCTCCTTGACCTCCATTTAAGGAAAGGAGACAGGAAAGACATCTCTTCAGACATCACACTTCAGACAGCCCACACCACTGCTCTCTTTTTGGACTTCTATGATTCCTCAGCTCCCTAATATAGTGGTTTTTAGCCATTTTCCACACTAGCCCCAACCTGATAGTACCCATACACCCAAGAACAGATTCAGAAAAACATGTTGGGCATATTTTGAACTGCACAAAAGTACAAAAAACTTATTCTCACAACTTGTTTTCAGTTACAAATTCTGTCATATTCCCATGATTAGGGACCTGTTATTTGGCAGCATGTCCAAAAAAGAACTTTTTAAAATTAATTTATTTATCATTTTTAAATTTGTTTATTTTTTAATTATTATTTAAATAATTATTTATTAATTTCTGCCCTTTTTTCAACTAAACTGTTGCCCCTGAGTAAGTAATGGTGCCTCTTCTTTGGCTAGTAGAGTAAATACAGCAGTTTAAACTGTGAACAGATTTAGGTGAGGGCAATTATGATGTAAAAGATTTGGAGATAAAGGATGTGAATTCATAGCCCTGCTCTCCCATGTGTGAGACCTTTAGCAAGTCACTTAGCTGTGCTTAACTTCAGTTTCCTCATCTATAATATTAGTGAACTGAAGTAGATGACTTCTTCAGGTCCTTTCCAGATCTATAGCTGACGCCCCAGGAAAAGGAAGCTGATCCACATTTATACAAAAAAATAAGCATTTATAATAACAAAACAAAATAGTTAATTTAGTTGTCAAATAAACCAAGAAAACCCAAGATAAAATCAAAGGAAGAAAAATCTAAATACGAAAAAGCTAAGTGGTACAATGGTTAAAGCTGTGAGCCTATAGTCAGGAAGGCCTAAGTTCAAATTTGACCTCCATTACCAACTGGCTGTGTGACCTTGGGCAAGTCACCTAACCTTGTTTGCCTTTGTTTCTTTATCTGTAAAATAGGGATAATAATAGCACCTACTCCCAGGGTTGTTATTAGGATCAGAAGACATATTTGTAGAGCATTTATTAAGCACAGTGCTTGGCACAGAGTAGGTGCTATGGAAATGCTAATTATTAGTAGTAGTAGCAGTAGTAGTAGTAGTAGTAGTAGTAGTAGTAGTATTTAAAAGCTTTGCTACATCTCTTTATTTGTGTCTGGTGATTCTGCTTTGTCTCTCCCTATCTCAGCTTAGTCTTATGTATTCCAAGCAAAGTACCGGTATTTGCAAAACATATTTACACAATACTACGCTTTAAGGGACTCCCTGTCTTCAACTCTCTTGGTCTGTTTGGTTTGTGTCGGTTTTGTTTTTTTTTTCTCTTGATTCTCAGATCAGCCAGTATCTGCTCTGCCACGCTCGTCCTTTCTGGAGCCTCTTCTTGCAGAACAGTTTGCAGTCACTCTCCTTTCTCTCTGACTGGCCTGAGTCTCTCAGCTGTCACCAATTGCCTTTAGCCCCTTCCCCTGCCATCTGAATGAATAACTGCAGAATCATGCAGCAACCTGACTCTTTAACAAGACCGTAATCATTCAGCAATCTGGCTTTTTAAAGGGGCTTTTTGAACCACACCTAAGGTGGCAAGAAGCCTGCTCAGTCAAAGATGCCCATGATCCTAAACTGGAAGATTTCACAGGGTGTATTTTGTAGATCAATCTTTGTGCTACACCAAAAAAGCTATAGCACAGCCTTCAAAGGACGGGAGGGAGGATGGAAATCAGTGGTTTCAGAGAGCACCATCTCCCACTGAATAATCCTGAAGCTGACCATGACCTACTGGAGGATATATAATTAACATAAATATAAACTGCACTCCATTTCAAAGTCCACTAAATTGGCAACATTTTGTTGGCACGGATTTGGGAAACTATAGATCAGAGGTGGGGAACCTTTGGCCTCGAGGCCGCCTGTGGCCCTCTAGGTCCTCAAGTGAGGCCCTTTGACTAAATCCAAAGTCCACACAACATATTCTTTTATTTGTTCTGTGAAGTTTGGATTCAGTCAAAGGGCCACACTTGAGGACCTAGAGGGCCACAGCCTCAAAGCCAAAGGTTCCCCACCCCTGCTATAGAAAATATGACTTAAAATAAACCTGCAGGGTTAGTATATTAATATTATTGAAATGAACATAAAGCAGTGCTATGGAGGAGGTGGTCCACTGAGTAACTGGTGACCCAGGATACTTGTCACAGGAAGAAGACAGGTTGATGTACATTCAAAGGAGGTAAGAATAAGTCGTTTCTCCCTCCCATGTAAAGCACACAAGCTTGTCTCCCAGATGTGACAGGAACTGAAATGAGCCATTGAGCTTTCAGAGGCCCCAAAGCACTGAAAGGGAGTCAAGGACCAAATTATCTGGGGTGTCAGCCATGGAATGACTATATCAGAGTCTAGCTGATGAGGGCATTCATAATGCAACAACTACATAGTTCTGTTGAGTCAATATTAGAAATTCTGAAGGCCCAGTAGGAGCAAGAGCAAATGTAAAATTTTGAAAAGAAGAATACTTTTTTATAATATTTAATTTTTCCACAATTAGGCGTTAAAACATTTTTAACATCTGATTTTTTTTAAGTGTTGAGCTCCAAATCCTATCCTTCCCTGCTCTCTGAGACAGTAAGCAATCCAATATAGATTATACATGTGCAATCATATAAAACATTACCATATTATTCATTTTGTGCAAGAAGACTCAAACAAAAAGAAAAGGGGGAAATTGTATGCTTCAGTCTGTATTCAGAAAATATCAGTTCTTTCTCTGGAGGCAGTTAGCATGTTTCAACATGAATGCTCTGGGACTATCTTGGATCATTGTATTGCTGAGAATAGCTAAGTCAGTCACAGTTGATCATCATACAATGTTGCTGTTTCTGTGTACAATGTCCTTCCGGTTCTGTTTACTTCACTTTTCGTCAGTTCATATAAATCTTTCCAATTTTCTCTGAAATCATCCTGCTTGTTATTTCTTATGGCACAATAATATTCCATCACAATCATATACCATAGTTTGTTCAGCCATTCCCCAATTGATGGGCATCCCCTTGATTTCCAATTAAAAGAAGAATTTTTAAAGAAGACATATTGGGATACAGCGGAAAGCTTTGCTGCATTCAGAGTCAGAGGATCTGGGTTCAAATTCTACCTCTACCACTTTCTACCTGTGTGACTTCAGACAAGTGACTTAACCTCTCTGGGTCTCAGTTCCTCATCTGCAAAATGATGGGGTTGAACTAGAGGACCTCTAAGGTCCCTGCCAGAACGTGGTTTTGTCCTGGTTCTTTCCACTCACCAAAAGAAAGGCCTAGAAGAGGAAACATCATCTTGGGCTCTTAGATCTCAGCTAAGCAAAAGGTTTGGAGAGGAAATGGCAAACTATTCTAGTGTCTTTGCCAAGAAAAACCCAAACTGGTTCATGAAGAGTCAGACATGATTAAACGACTGAACAACAACAAAAAACAGAAGGTTTTATAGGACTGTGAGAAATTCTCAAAATGCTTTTTTGACAGCCTACAAGAGCGTGGTTAACATTTGAATGTCTCCTTCAGCCTGGACCTGGCTAACGTTCTAGCTGCCACTCAAAGAGTATTTTACAGTATGCGTGGCACTTGATACATGTCATTCTCTCATTGAATCCAAATGACAACCCAGCATAGTAGTTAGAACAGGAAGCATCACTCCCATTTTACAGAGGAGGAAACTGAGGCTCAGAGAAATGAAATGACTTGAATTTGGATCTTTTGACTCCAAATCTACATCACTAAACTAATCTACCCAGCCTCTACAAAATATCTAAACCTGGGAGGTATTCCGCACAAGAGGTATATGGCATGCTAAAGCCAATGAAATTCCGTTTCCTTTTTAACCTGATCTCTGATTTCATTGGCACAGGGAACTACCATTGACAAAACTCCCTCTACCAGCAAAGAATGGCATCTGCTATGTAATTTACAGTTTTAGAGATTTGTCTGGAAACCAAGAATGTGAGCGACTTGCCTAGTTACTTTGTATCAGAGGGGAGACTTGAAACCAGATCTCTCTGACTCTAGGCTAGAGCTATGTCTCCTTTATACATTGCTGACCCACCAAAGCTAATGCTATTTCAAAGGACTTATTTCCTGGCCAAAGGCAAGCCTAAAAAACAACACTAACTGGTCAGGAAGAATGAAAGGCTGGCTCTCTGTAACCCTGATTTTGTTATGCAAATACAACTTTTGCCAGAGTTCCTTGCCCTTATAATATATGCCCTTTCTTCCTAAGAGCTCAAAATACTTGTATCTTCTTTTTTCATTACAGCATGCTTGTGAGATAAGGCCTGAGATTATTCCCACTCTACTGTCACGTTACAGATGGGAAAATTAAGACCCAGAGAGGCTAATGCACACAAGCAATTTCTCTCAGGATACAAGGACAGGGCCAGGCATTAGGACCCAGTTGTTCCACCTCCCAGACAAGTGCTGTTTTTCCCCATGCCAAGAGATGATACTAATATAAGCTAGCATCCATGGAAAAGCACTTCACCTAGACTGGTGCCATATAGCCTTTGGGCAACCAAGAAGTATTCACTGTCAATTTAAAAATGTTTTGCTAAGTGGTTCCAAAAAGAGACTCATTTTGCTAAATGTCACATTTCTAGTCATTTTACAGCTGGTTACTGCTAATATTCATCTGTTAGGTTGGAAATCAGAATGTCTGTCCATCTGCATTGCTCCTCATTGGGCTTGCATATGCTTCTTGTCTTCACTCTGCCTGTTGATAGCCTATCTCCCTCCTCACCACTCCTTCTCTTGAACCAGTTCTTGTTGCTAAGGGCTTTCAGCTTAGCCCTACTAAAAACTTTACTTTTTTTTTTTTTCACATGACCCTGAGATGTCCATAACGAAAAGTGCACTAAGATGAGTTATACATTTATACAGACTGACTTTCAATACCCATGGCTCTTTACATGGCTCCCCAGTGGAGCCATTTTTAGACATTTAGATTTTTTTTTTCCTACACTAATCTCAACCCAGTAGTGCCCACATCCTGAAAAGGATTCAGAAAACACACACACACACACACACACACACACACACACACACACACACACGTAGATGAGCATCTTTAGAGTTGGACAAAGGTAGGGAAACCAGACCTCTTTCAAGCAATTTCAGTTACAGATCCTCTGAAGCCTCTTTCCCAGGAAAGTTCCTGAGACGGGCAATGGTAAGTATAAAAAGGAGTGGTCTTTATGAATGACATCCCCCCATCCTCATATCCCGGGCTTTTGTCTTCCTGCCATATGCATTGTTCTTTTCTCTGTCCCCTCTTTCTCTCTCCATCCTTTTCTTTCCTCTCTGCCTTACTTCACATACCCTTTTCCCTCAACCTTTCTTTCTCATCTATCACCTTCCGTTAAGTCAACCAAGAACATTCAATGGCAGCAGTGGCCACTACTTGGCCCCAGTGACCAAAGAGTCCTAGTGTTCAGATTCTGAATCCAGTGCACTTTCCACTAGGTCATACTCCCTCCCATGACTTGGTGTTATCTTGAGATCCCCATTGTCCACCCCCATGCAGATATTCACCCACAGCATTATTTAAAACAAAAGAGTGATCCTTGTGCTGGCATTTCAGGCAATGAATCAAGTTAGCAGGGAGAATTTCATTTTGTTGAGGGGAGGCATTAGTTCTTATTGGTACTTTCCAAATGATAGTATTTGGACAGTTTCTTACTCTGCCCATGCATAAAACCAATCTTTCTCTAAGCTAGAGTTTCCTACACACTTCCCTGGGCCTTTGAGATTGGATGAGATTAAAGAATTTATGTCCCAAATGGCTTCTAACTGGCAATTGGGAGAGGAAAAACTAGTCACCTAAATCATGTTGTCATGTAAAATACGACAACTGCGTTGTCATGTAAGACACAGTGAACTGAAAGTCAAGAAGCCTGAATTCTGGTCTTAATTTTGTCACGCCCTATCTTAGTTAAGTTATTCCCTGACATAATGATGTCATTTTGGTCCTCTTGGAGAACAAAGGACAACAGCCAATCCCCATAGAATAACAATAATAAGAGGTGACATTTACATATTGCTTACCATGTGCAACTCACTGCACTAAGGGTTTCACAATTATCTCATTGGATCCTCATGAGAACACTGTGAGGTAGGTGCTATTATAATGCCCATTTTATAGATGAAGAAACTGAGGCAGAGAGAGGTGACGTGATCTGCCCAAAGTCCCACAGCTAGTAAGTATCTGAGGCATGACTTGAACTCAAGTCTTCCTCACTCCACGCTCAGTGTTCTAACCAAGTTGCTCTAAAAGAAAGAAGTAGGACTACATGATCTCCAGCTTAATCATTTAATGTTTAGCGTGCCTCTGGCTCTGATATTCTGTGTTTAAGGCCACTCTATCTCTGCCACCCTAGAATACTAGAAATGTGTGTCACAGTAGGCTTGTAAAAGGAACTTTTACTGTTGGGGTGTTTTCAAAGGCAGGTAACTGTTAGGCAGAGAACCCTTCCTGCTTAAAGTGACATGTAAGAATGGGGGACCTTTGTTGGATCCTAGACCTAGAGGGGCCCTCAGAGGCTATCTGATTCACTCTGCCCATTTCATAGATGAGGGAATGAGGCCTAGAAAGGATAAGTAACTGGCTCAGAGTCAGCCAGGGAAGAAGCATCCAAGCAAGTTATTGAACCCAGGTCTCCAAAGCCAGGGTCTCTCCCCCATATCCCACTGTTTCCCTTCTCCTTCCTTTCTGGATCATGCCCACTGAGTCGTAATGCTGCACCTTACATCCCACATCTAAGCAAGGTTTCAGGTGAATTAGAACAGACACATGTGGCAGCCCTGAAGGATGGTAGGGAAGTCTTATTGTATTAGTCATTTTCCCTGTCATCTTGAATTAGAGTCATATTAGCCTAATGCACCACTAACATGATACAGAAATGTTAGCATATTACAGACTACTCAGTGTGTCAAGTAAAAACTTTATCATATTACTCTGTGGCTGATATTTCAAGGAAGGAGAAAACAGAAAATATGTGGGTACCCATATGGGAGTGCCACAGGAAGCAGCTAACAGGCTTTGGCACCAAAGAAATGCCTAGGCCCTCTCAGAGGCTCAGAAAGGCCCAAGAGACTTCTACCTTCTGAGGGCTCAGATAAAGATAAGAAGATGATGATGATTGTCATTGTTATTGTTGGTTTTGTTATTGTCATCAAATTAAGATGCATAAAATCAAGGCACTGTAAAAAGTGAGATAAAATTTTAATTTTTTTTAATTCAACAAATGCTTTTCCAGCTTTTTTAAAAAATATACAAATATTACAAAAATGTGGTAATGACAGAAGAAAACTCTCACTTTCAGTTACAACTGATTTTAAGCAATACAGGTTGACCATTCCAATGTTCTTGTCCCATAATTGAATGGTGGTAGAACTATAGCCGCTAAATTTGAAATCCCTTCCGAACGTCAAGTCCAAACTCCCCCTCAGTCCTTGTCTCCTCCCTGCCTTTTGATTTGCTTAGAATCATCAGCTTTGGGTTTTTAAGAGCGGAATCCCTGAGAATATTGGATCCATGAACCTTTCAAGCACAAATGTTGAGTAAGCAGAAGCAATGTGTGTAGCTGTATAGCAGTGAACTTAGACTCAAAGGAGATGTATTGAAGTCTCAGTTCCGTCTCTTATAAGCTAGGTGACTATGGGTCAAACAGAAACTTGGTTCTTTAAGTCTTGATTTCTTCATTTATAATGATGCCCTGCACTTATATAAGAATTTTAAGGTTGGCAAAGCACTTGACATATCGTCTCAGCTGAGTTTCCCAACAGTCTCATGAGGTGGATACTATCAATATTCTCATTTTACAAATGAGGATACTGATGTTCATAAAGGTTAAGTGACTCACCCAAGGTAACACAGCTGCTAAGTATCTAAGGCGAGATTTAAATCTTAATCTTCCCTATGCCAAGTCCAAGGCACTGTGCTATGTTGACTCCCTAGAAGCTCCTTTAGTCGATTCTGGTCTTATTGGTATGGGTACTCCCTTGACAATTTCAGATGCAGACTTCATCTTGTGTGATTTTTGTCCGTGTCTTTCCAGAAATCCTCCACAGAGAAAAAGGTGAACTACACGTCCTAATCCAGGGAGGTTAAGTTGACCTCAAAAATATCACAAAGACTTGATGGGATAAGTTCTATCTGGCTGACTGTTGTGGATGGTTTTACCTTATTCAGTGGGAATGGTGGATCTGGCAGCATTGGAGATTAAAAAGGATATTCAGAAACCAGAGAAGGAATCCATGGTGGAGAACATTTGGGGGAAAGAGCAGTACAGGGTAAAACAGAAATGGTTTTGGAATTGGGGCATCCTACAGAAGACCTGGACAGAAAGAGGAAATAAATAAGGAACAAATCATAAGTTTTAAATAAAATCATGATATGGTACTGATGAAAGGCTTTAATTATACAGGTACCTAGGTGGTGCAGTGGATAGAGCACAAGACCTAGAATCTTGAAGACCTGAGTTCAAATTTGTTCTGATACCTACTAACTATGTGACCCTGGGCAAGTCACTTAACCTCTATCTGCCTCCCTTAGTTTCCTCATCTGGAGGATGGGGGCAATAATAGCCTCTACCTCCCATGGTTGTTGTCAAGATAAAATGAGAAAATATTTGTAAAACACTCTGCAAACCTTAAGGTATTATATAGTCAACAATAATAGCTAACATTTACATAGCACTTACTATGTATTGGGTACTGTGCTAAGTACTTTGCAATTATTATAAATGCTAGTTGTTATTATTATCATCTGCAGGAGTTCACTCTCTCTGCCAAAACTTTTTGCTAATAACTTTTTGCCTTAATGATCATTTCATCCTTCAGAAGGTGCAGAAATAAACAAAGGGCAATTCTATTTTGATCTGATTCTCACCAATAGAATCAGGGCAGAACCAGTTGCCAGGTTGGAAATGATGGGTACCTTGGGGAAGTGACTCCTCCCTCCCAGAGTTTGTAATAGAGGTGGACATCATCACGCTCAGTTTGTAAAAAGCAGATTTCAAAAGTTTCCAAGGAAAGAGAGAGGATCCCAAATCCTATAGATCTTCTATGCCATGCCCCTTGTCCCTACTCACTGCCATCACCCTGGTTCAGGCCCTCATCATCTCTCATCTGGATTATTGTAACAGCCTCCTCATCAATTTCCTTGCCTCCATTCTCTCCCCTCTCCAACCTATACTTCACATAGCTGCCAAATTATAATTCATAAAAGCCAGATCTAACCATGTCACCCCCATATTTATGAAGCTTCTGTGGCTCTGTATTGCCTGTTGGACAAAGTAAAAACTCCTCTGTTTGGCATTCAAAGTCTTTTCTACTCTGTCTCTGACCAGTATTTTCTGGCTGATCACAGGTCACTTTCTTTCATGCCCTCTACTTTCCAGCCAGACTTGGCCCACTTACTGTTCCACACACAATATTTTCTGTGTCTTTGTACACACTGTTCCCCTTGCCTGAAATGTTCTCCTTTCACACTTATACCTTGAACAATCCTTTGTTTTCTTCAAGGTTCAACTGAGGCATAACAGGTTTTTCTCAATTTCCACCCCCACCCAGTTGTCTTTGCAGTCTTTTTTTAGAGGCAATTGGGGTTGTGACTTGCCTGGGTTATACATTCTAGTAGTGTCTGAGTCCTGATTTAAAGTTAAGTCCTCCTGACTTCAACACTGGTGCTTTATCCGCTCCACACCTAGCTGCCCCCATTGCCGTCTTCTTACGCACAATCCAAAATTAACTTTGTTTTTGCTCTATTGTATCTGGAAAGATGTTGATTCCCTCCAAGAGAATATAAGCTGTGTGAGGACAGGGAATGTTTCATTTTTGTCCGTAGCCTAACACAGGGGAGAGCATATGGTCAATATGGTGGTCAATAAATGCTTGCTTTATTGAATTGAATTAAATTCTCCAGGGGTCATCAAATCAGGTGGGGGAAGAAACTCTCAAAAGTAATATTCTGAAGACAAAGGTGCAAACCATTCTAATTAGGAGGAAAAAATTAGGAGTTGCTTGAAGAGGTTGATGTGAATGCCAATTTTGATTTTAAGGAGATATCTATAGAATATGGTAGCAATGACAAGTAACAGAGGGACTACATGTGGTACAGTATTATAAGAATAATATCTGGAGTACCAAAGCTCAGAATGAGCTAAGGCTCAAAAGAAAATCTAAATAAAATGAAAATAGGGTTTCTATTTTGTTTTAGCTATATTGGGGTAAAGAACAAGATAAGGGAAAGGATGGGACCACACTTTGAGGCTGATGGGATGATAGTGACAGACAACACAAAGAAGAGAGAGCTACTCAATCCTTCATTTATTTCATTTTCTCTGCCAAAAGAATGAATGACCTTTTTATTTAAAAGGACAAAATGAAAAAGGCTGAGGGGATTGATAATATAAGTAAGGATATAGCAGGAGTGCCTCTAGTTGCTTTTGATGAATTCAAGGCAACTGCCATAGATGGATTCCATTGCAGGTTCTGAAAAAAAAAACTGGTAAATGTGAGTGCTAAAGCACTATCAATGACATTTGAAAGACCATGGAAAAGAGGAGAGGAATTGCAGGACTGGAAAATGTCACAGGTTGTCCTGATCTTCAAAAAAGGCAAGGAGAGAGAGGGCTTTGAATGTCACAGAGTGGAATGTGCAAGTTGTAGACCAGTGAGTTTGACTTCAACTTCTGGCAAAATATTGAATATTTTATTGGAGAGATGGGTAGTAAACACCTCGAAAAGGAAGCAGTAATCACCAAGAACCAGGATGGTTTTATGTAGAAAAGGTCATGGCAAGCTAACCTTATTTATTGTTTTTATCATGTTACTTATCTGGTAGACCAGAGGAACACTGTAGATAGAAGTCTTATTATAGAAAAGATGGAGATATATAGGTTTGACAATTATAGAATTAATTGGATTAAGAACTGGTTGAATGACCAGACTCAAAGAGGCAGCACTTATGGTTCAATGTCATCTTGACAGTATATCTCCAGTGGAGGGCACCAGGGATCTTGGTTGACCCTAGTGTTTTAACATTTTCAGCAATGACCTGGATAAAGGTACATATGACATCCTTATCAAATTTGCATATGGCATAAATCTAGGAGAGACAACAAACGTAATGGAGGACAGAGTCAGTGTTCCAAAGAAGATTCTGGTAGCTAAAACGTTGGGCTGAAGCTAGTAAGATGAGATTCTATAAGAACAAAAGTAAAGTCTTACATATGGGTTCAAGAAATCAGTTTCACGAGTGAAAATGGGAAAGGCATCATTAGTTACATTTTATGTGAAGAAGATCATGAGGCATTAGTAATCTGAAACCTCAGTGTTAGGCAAGAGTGAAATGTGGCAGCCCAAACCTCAATCAGTCTTGGGCTATGTTGAGAAGCAAAATTTCCAGGAATAAGGAGGAGACAGTCCTGCTCTACTCCTTCTAGGTTAGAGCACATATGAAGTGCTGTGTTCAATAATAGGCCCCATATTTCAAAAAGGACATCTGGAGAACTCCATCAGAGGGTAACCAGAATGAGGGAGACCCTCAAGTCCATGAGGATTGGTTGAAGGAACTAGGTATGTTAAGCCTAGAAAAGAAACGACTTAATGGAATGGGGCCAAAATGGAACATGAGAGCTATCTTCCAGAACTCTGGGAATGCTATTAACATTGAAGAGGAATTAGATTTAGTCTTTCTTAGTCCCATAGGGCAAAAATAAGAGTAATGTGTTCAAAGCTGCACAAAGATAAATTTAAGTATGGTGTAAGGAAAAACTTCATAACGTTTAGAAGGAATTATCCAAAAATATAGCGGGCTGCCTCAGGAGATAGTGGGTTCCCCTTCCCTGAAGGTCTCCAAGCAGAGGCTGAATGAGCATTTGTCCGGAATATGACAATAGGGATTCTTTTTCAGGTGTGAGATGGACTAGTTATGCCACTGGGTTCTCTTCCAAATCTGAAATCCAGTGATTCTGCAATCTACCCAAATTGTTAGAGGCCTTACTGTGTTGCTTTTAATATTTCATCACTGAGGCCCTTAAGCTGCCCATCTGTTCTCCCTCACTCTAATGATAATAATAGTGATGACTGCCCCTCCTTCTTTGCAGTAAAATAAAGACATAACACTTGTATTCCCTACCTCACAGAGTCACGGTGAGGAAAGTGCTATGCAGAATGTGAGCTGTATTTATACATCAAGAGAGGGCTAGGAAATCAGCCCTTGGCTGACGTGATGGGATGAGAATGGACTGGTTACTCTTTTGAACCTCTTACTCCTTGCCTAATGATGGAAAAACAACAGACATATTGAAAGATCCTGTGGATCAGTGAACACAAAGAAGGCAGATTTGTTTTCTCTCATATGGGCCCCAAATTATGCATGTACAGACAAATCTTATTGCATACCAAATGGTGCTTCTATTAAATAAACCGTGTTGTAGTTTTATTACCCTTCTAGACTGGAACCTCTGCAAGGTTGGAGACTGTATTTTTTTTTCAATTTTATCTCCCCAAAGGCTTACTGCAGTATTCTACATACAATAAGTGCTTAATAAGTGTTTGTGTAAGGGAAGGAGAAGGAAAAGTAGGGAAAGAAGGAAGGAAGGGAGGGAGGGAGGGAGGGAGGGAGGAGGGAGGAAGGAAGGAAGGAAGGAAGGAAGGAAGGAAGGAAGGAAGGAAGGAAGGAAGGAAGGAAGGAAGGAAGGAAGGAAGGAAGGAAGGAAGGAAGGAAGAGTCATAATGTGGTACAAAGAAAGAGCGCTAGCTTGGGCAAGAAGATAGCTGAATCTTTGTGTTATACTTGTATGTTTATACACTGTGTCCTTCCAGTAGAATGCAGACTTCCTAAGGTCAAGGATTATTTCTTTTTCGTCCTCCTATATTCTTAGTGCCTTGTACATAACAGCCATTTATCAAATTATTTGTTGAATTGTTAGCTTCCAGCTCTAGCTTTTCCACTGACTCTGTGTAGCCTTAGGCAGATTACTTAACTTTGATGAGTGAGTTTCTTCATCTGTAAAATGAATATCATACTACCTGCCTTACTTGCTCTACTTACCTCATGGGGTTGTTTGTGGGGAACAAATGAGATAATGAATTCGGAATACCCTTGAGAAGTATAAAGCACCAACTACCTACTTACCAGTCTATCTCTCTATCCATTCACCCATCTGTCTATCTGTCTGGCTGTCAGGCTATTTAATATTATTAGAAGAAGAAGCTTCTGGTTTCTATGCATAATCTCAGTTACTTTCAAGTGGGAAAATCTAAAGAAATGTTCCCTGACCCCCGAACCACGGTATGCTGGGAACTAGGTTTTGTTATTAAGGTCTCAGATAACACCAAAATAGCCTGTTTCTATTTGTAGGATCTTGGGTCTAGAGCTAGAAAGGACCTGAAAGGCCATCGAGTCTAACCCCCTTGTTTTATAAATAAGAAATCTGAAATAAGGAATGGAAATTAAGTGGCATGCTCCAGGTCACACAGGTATCAGAGAATTTGAACCCACGTCCTCTGACTCCATAGTCAATGTTCTTTTCATTCATTTATTGATTCATTCAACATTCATTAAGTACCCACTATGTGCAGTAAACTGTGTTTGAAGGTTGGGAGAGATACAAAATTTAGAGAAAACATAGACCTTGCCCTCATGAGCTTACAGTCAAGTAGGAAAATAAAACATAGACACAGACACCTAAATAGATGATAAATGCATCAGAGACGTGCAAAACAAACCGCTACATAAGGTCAGAGAGCAAAATTGTTACCAACAGGGAGAACCAAGGAAGGCTTCAGGGAATAGGAGGTATTTGCGATAGGCCTTACACAATAGGAATTTAACAGACCGGAAAGAGGCCTCTAAGGACTAAAAAATTTCCATCTGTCCAGTCCCCGATGTAACTGTCCAGTCTATAACACAGAAAACCAACCTAGAATTATTATTGACTCTGGCCAAAGAAACTGAGTTAGTTTCTGGAATTTCAGGCCATGGCTCAGTGACTGAACCAGGGGCAAAATACAAAGCAATACAGCTCTAGTATAAATGTGTCAGTTCCCCTTAATTAAAAATCTATTAGCAGATTTCCTGATAGGCTGAGGGTATTTGCAAATATAAACTAATAGCTATTTATTAGAATGTTTATTCTAAGTCCCGAAAATGAGTTTTTCCTTGTAGTGTGATAATTGTTCAGATGGCTTCCTGCTGTTTTAATTACTTCAATTAACAAGGATTCTAGGAGATGAGCTTTACTTGGCTTTGGTTCTTCTATGCTTCCAGTATCTAGGTCTCATTCTATGTAGCCCAAGGGCAGAGTAATCTTTGTACCACACATGACTAAAAACTAGTGTCGGAATCTTCCATTCAAGAAATGAAGTCAGTTTTGCAGATAAACAACCAAGCTTCCTCATAGAGACAGTTCTCCTCAGTCCTAAATAAATGTGCCATTCTTAGTAGACAAAGAAGATATTACCAACCTCCTGTCAATAAAGTAAGGATGCCTTTTGTGTGAAAAGATTTCTCAAGTCATGGGGATGGTTTACAACGAGTCATCCACACTCTCTCACCCACATTCCTCCTTTTTGCCAATATCATCCTCTAAGAAAAGGAACAGTGCAGTATTGTGTATAGAGGATCAGCATCGGAGTCAGGGAGACCTGGGTTCAAGTCCTGCCCCTGACACATACTGTCTATATGACCATGGACAATTCACCATCTCTCATTGACCTTAGGCAACTCTCCAAGACTATAAGTTACAAATAAGCTGCCAAATCTGCATCAGTGAAGGGAGTTTCCATACTGGGAACAGATAAAGTCACAGGCCCATAAAGTCTCAAAAATGTATTAGTGAAATAGCTGACCAGGTTAGTCTATGGCTTTGAAACAAACCAAAGCAAATAGTCTATGCGAAAATTGAACCTCTGACCTTGGCACAGCCCATTTTCCATATCAGACATATAACAGTTTGTTGCATGACTTCAATAGGATGTTGCTCTAACCAACATAGACAACCAAACATTTGACAGATCATCCAATGTCAACAAGCAAAGAGGCAGATAGCTTATTAGAACACAGGAATATATCACAAGTTCCAGGCTTGGCCCTCACGTTATCTTGCTGAGTGACTCTGGCCCAGTCACATAACCTCTTTGGGCCTCATATTTTGGTTATTTAGGCCTTGTCTCTTTCTTCAAGGTGTTCATCAACATCCTAAATGGGAAGAGTAGGAAGTCACGCCTAAGGGACTATGTGGTAAATGTCCTAGATACATTATGCTTGGTGTTCTAGACAATGCTTTCTTCTGTATCTTATGAGGAAGACAAGTCAAGAAGCATTTATTAAACACTTACTATGTGAGTGCTTAAGCCTCTGAGTGAAACACTGGAGATAGAAATACAAGCAAAAGGAAAGACATTCCCTGCCCTCAAGGACTTACATTCTAAAGGAGGAAGACAACACACAAAAGGGAGTTGAAAAGGGATAGAGAAGGGAGAGTAGCGGAGAAAAGAGAGGTTGGTGAAGAGAGTGTGCAGAGTCAGTTTCCACTCCTGGAGAACGATAATATGGCCGACCCGGGCATTTTCCTTAAAATGGAGACTCTAGAACCCAAACTACATACAGCATAAAGAGGACTGTCCCCAGAAGAAAAATGGAGCCACCAGTTTTGGTTTTTTGTTTTTGTTTTTTTTGACATTCCTGGGAGCCAAGCTCAGAGATGGCCTCACAGAACCTTGGCTCTTACCTTAAATGGAGTCCTACTGTAATTCCTTTTATCTTTTGGGGGGGAGGTGGGGGTGGGGAAGGGGAAAGTGAATTCAGATAAAATAGGCCTGAGGTCTCCATCACATGGACATGCTCAAGTACTATTTTCTAAATTAAGTTTTCCAGATCCTTCCTCCCAGTATGCTAGTATACGCCTTACCAAAATTACTATAGTTCTAATTAGTATTGTATTTATTTTCTGTTTAATTTTTAAAACACTGCACATTACTCCAGTCAATCTTTCCAGCTCCACTGGACCTTGCTCTCCCTTCTGCAATCTACTATCCAGCAAAACTGGCTTTCTCTCTGCTCCTCACATGCGGTACTTTTGTCTCCATACCTTTGTACTGGCTGTCCCATGTACCTGGGACACACTCCTTCCTTTTTTCTGCTTCCTAGAGTCCCTCTCTTTCTTCAACATGCAGCTTAAATACTATCTTTTACCTCAAGCCTTTCCTGATCGCCCTAACTGCTAGTATACTTTCTCCAAACTACCTGGCATTTAATTGATTATATAAATATATGTACATACACACGCACATACACACACACACATATGCATATGTACTTATTTTATATCTATATATGTGTGTATGTGTGTGTGTACATATATATATGTACATATATATATATATGTACATATATATGTACATATATATATATATATATATATATATATATATATATATATATATATATATATATCCCATGAGACTGTGAGCTCCTTGCAAATAGGGAGTTTCATTCTTTGTACTTGTATCCCCAGTGCCTAGCACAATGCCCCACATATAAAAGGCACTTAAATGCTAGTTAATTGACACTGTATATATTTATTCTGTATATTCTGTATATATTTATTTATATAAAAGCCACCTCCTTTAGAGAGAATATAAGCTCCTGGAGCACAGGAGCTTATATTTTTTTTTGTTTTATTTTTGTCTTCGTATGTCCAGTTCCTAGCACTTAATAAATGCTTGCTCATTGATTGTTGGATTGGCTATAGAAAATAGATCTTGGACAAAGAATAAAGCCCCAAAGGGCAACAGAAGGGAGGGTTTGATGTTACTAGGTTAAATTAATGTTAAATAACAATTGGGGTTGGGATCTGGGAATCAGAAAACTTGGGAAATCCTGAAGCACCAGTTTTTTCCATAAGTTGACACGTAGAAATAGCTAATCATCCACGAAAATCCATTACAATAAGCCTACAATAAACAGGATGCTTGGGGCATGTGGGGTTCTCATGAATTTAGGTTTGTGGCTTAATAAAAACCAAAAGCCTTTCTTACCCTAACTCTTGTAGTCAGAGATGTTGCAGTGGGAAGTATTCTTTGAAAATGAGTTGAACTAGATGACCTCTGAGCAGAGAAATAACTAGGGTGGGCCACAGGGGCTTTACAACAAAGGTACCAAATTTAGAAGACTCTGGCAGCACTTGAAGTGCATTAGCAGTATATAAACAACAAAGATTAGCAACTAGTTAGCAAGAATAATTAGTTCAAATGGGAAGATACCAGATGGCATGCTTAGAAGAACAGTTCTCCCACTCTGCTCTCCCTACCTGTAGTCATTTTCCTAAAAGAAACCTATTCCCACTGTCAATGTATCTAGCCCTCCCTCCCACAGGACAATATACTGACTTCAACCAATGACAGACAGTTCATGATACTTGCCCCAGGTGTGGTTCATGGTGGTTTCCTTGTATGCGAAAATTCGTAGTTACAGCTCTGCTTCTGAGGTCTTTTTCTACCCCAAGAATCTGTTGAAGATATCATCTTCCTTAATAAGCCAAGTTAAGTCACCAGAATGGGATCTTTCTCAGAACCATAGAATTTCAGAGTTTGAAGAGGCTCTAAAGACTATATGGACCCTGGGCAAGTAAGTCACTTAACCCCAGTTGCCTAAAAAAAGAAAAAAAAAGACAACATGGTCTAACCTCTACCTCATTTTACAGAGGATGAAATTCAGAGAGAGAAAAAAAAAAGGTACTTTAGGTCATAGAATTTGGGGCTAGAAAGGACCTTAATACTACGCATTTTACAAGTGAAGAAACTAAGGTTCATAGAGGTTAAGTGACTTATTCAAGGTCTTACACAGAGAAGTGGCCAACCTAGTATTTGAACCCAGACCATCTGATTTGAGCCAGCTCTCCCTTTACCAGGGCAATGTGCTTTCCACCTGCCAAATTTTCTCTATCTTACTTTCCTGTCATTTTCTTCTTTCTCTTAAAAAACAACTGAAATGAGTTGAAGGTTCTGATTAGCTGAGTACCAGCTAATGAAGCTTGTGGTATATTTAGGATCAAATATTTGTTTTGTGGTATATTAGGATCCTGGGAAGAAAAACAATCACTGGACTCATCTACCTCAGCCTGAAGTAGCTGGAGAGAATTTTTACCTGACTTCTGAGGGTTTGAGCTAATACAAGATCCTCGGTACAACATGATTTTGCCTTAGAATGGATCAGATACTGTTTGCCACTGGTATAGACAAATGTCGCTGGCCTAGCCCCAATTCTCTGGAACAAAAAGGAAATCCAGAATCATGGACAATATTACTGTATTTTCATGGGCTGCTCAAACTCTAAGCATTAGATTTGATGAACAGCTTTATTGAATTTTTGGGATAAATATTTAATGCTTTCAGAAACCTGTGTAAATCACGCCCAGGAACACTCACTTGCTCAAAGCGCCATCTGCTGGCAACCACAATTTTTGAACAAGTGAAAAACAAAACAAAACAAAAACATTGGAATCAAACCTTTTCCAGGGCAGGAATGGAAGATCCTGTTGCCAGTGTCAGGGTAGTTTTGAAAGCCCAACTCGGAACATAGTTTTTTGCCAAAAAACTCCAAGTTTCCAGCAGTCTTAAGAAAAATTGGGACTCTGAGGTAGATTAAGATTTTTCAAAATATAGAGGTTGAAGGAAGAGGGGGAAGTGGAAGGAGAGCCAGGTGGAAGGAGAGAGACAGCTTGGTATATAGGAGAAAACAGCACTGGAATTTATTCAGTCAGAAGGCCTGCTATGAAATTCTGTTGACCTCGGGAAAGTCATTTTAACTTCTGAGTCTCAGTTTTGTCTTCCGTTGTTGGTATAAATCAGCTCTTGTACTGGTTTCCATGGACACCTTAGGGGTCGGTACATTGATAAATGTCAAGGATTCATGAACCTGTACAGGGAAAATTATATCTTTATTTCAATATAAGTAGTTTCCTTTGTAAATCCTATGTATATTACTTTATGCATTTAAAAACATTATTCTGAGAAGGGGCTCATAATTATGATCAGACTGCCTGAGGGGTATATGACATAAAAAAGGTTAAAAATTCCTAGTCTAGGTTATCTCTAAGGGTCTTTATTGCTCAAAATCCTATGAAAAGTAGGAGCAAACAGAATTTGTATAGAATCTTGGAAATATAGGGCCTTTCAGAAGTCATCTGGTCCACCCTTTTAACACATGGTAGAAATATGTCCTAACTGGCTTAGAGACATGGTTTATATTACAGCTGGAGGGATTTTGTCAAAGATAAGAAAGAACTTGCTGTCAGTGAAGATTCTTAAGCCCTGACATGTTCCTACAGAAGATTCTTCACCAGGGGGATTCCAAGATTATGATAATGACCTGACTATCTTGGGGTATTCAGGGTAGTTTAAGAGGATGAACTGTATTATTTAATAAAGTCTTAGCCTGCATTGAGGAGGGTCAGAAGGGAGGTGATATTACCACTGTATTCTGCCATGGTCATACTACATCTGGAGTATCATGTTCAATTCCAGGTATGAAATTTTAAGAAGAAAGCTGACAAATTAGAGAAGGTGCAAAGGGAACTGAAGACCATGCCAACTGAGGATTGATTGAAGGAAGTGTAAATGTTTAGCCTACTGAAGAAAATACTTCTCCAGGAGCAAGGGAGAGAACAGCTAGCATTTATATAGCGCTTTAAAGATTGCAAAGCACTATATATGGTATTTCATTTGATCCTCACAAAACTGCAAGGTAGGTGTTATTATTATCTCCATTTTACAGATGAGGAAATTGAGGCTGAAAGAGCCAAAATGACTGGCCAGGGTCACAAAGTTAGTAAGTGTCTGCAGTAGGATTTGAACTCAGGTCTTCCTGGCCTCCAAGACTAGCCCTTTATCCACTCTGCTACCCAGCTACTCCAGTTTTTGATGGACTGCCTTGTCAAAGAGGGATTAGGTTTGTTTTGTTGAGCACTGAAGGAAAAAAAATTAGATACACTGAGCAGAAGTTGCAAAGAGATAGATTTTAAGCTCAACGTCAAGGAAAACTTTCTAACAATTAAAGCTATCCGAAACTGGAATGGGGAGGGGGTGGCTTCCAGTAAGATGTTGATGAGTGAGTGATCATGCCCAAATCTAGCTCCCTTTTGTTACCTCAAAACAGCAGGAAATTTAATAAAAGAACAGCAAACAGAAAGAAGGGGGAAAAAAGATATCCTCATGAGTCAAACATCATTAAAAAAAAAAAGCCCAAAAAAGAGACTAAAGAAATGAAGCAACAAAAAAAGAGGCCCCAATATGATGACTGTATACTGTAATCTTCAAGAAGTGATGTCAAATCTCTAAAAAAAAAAAAGGAATAATACTTCAACAACAAAGGAGTTATCATTATTGCAATACCACCCAGAGTGGTTCTCTTCTCAAAGAGAGTTTCAGCATGGACTTAGAAAACAAAGTCCAACGATTCACTGCATACAAGAAACATACTTAAAATATAAAGACACAGAGAGGAACTAGAATAACATGTATTATTTAGCCAAATTAAAAAGGCACCCTACAACTCTCCTTCTGGGGCATGAATAAGGGCCAAACCAGCATAAGGTGAGGCAGAGAAAGAGAACTATAAATCAGTATCACTAATGAATAATGATACCTAAGTTATTCTAAAGATTTACTGTTATACCAATCAAATTACACAGAAGATATGTTAAAGAGTTAGAAAAAATAACAAAAGTAACGTGAGGGGGTAGTCAATCCACCAAGAAACATTTGTTAAGTGCCTACTATGTTCCAGACACTGTGTTACGTGCTATGGATATAAATATAAGAATGAGATAGTCCCTGCATACAAGGAGCTTATATTCTCATAGAACAACATGTTCAATTATAAGTATAGATAGGACATATACCTAAGAGACACAGTAATAGGGTGGGGGAAGAGGAAAGAGAGGATGCTAATAACTGAGAGAATAAGGAAAGGGCTCTTGAAATACGTAGTATTGAACTGAGACTTGAAGGCAGCTACGGATCCTAGGTGGTAGAGGGCAGAAGCAAGAGATTCCAGAGGGGGAACCCACCAACGGCACATAGAGCACCATTTTGTTTGGGGATTATCAAGAAAAGAAGTTTGGTTGAAGATGGGGGTGAGGGGGTGAGTGATGTGTAATTCTCCTGTAAACATAAAATGAAGCCAAGTTTGAACATTTTTAAATGTAAAATGGCAGACTTTGTGTTTTTCCCTAGAAGCAATAGTCACAGAAGCTTCTAGAGCAGAGTGACATGGACAGACCTGCCTTTTAGGAATATTACTTTAGCAGCCTTGTGGAGTAAGAACTGAAGAAGGAAGAGATGGGGTATAGGAGAACATTTAGAAGGCTCTTGTGATAATCCAAGGTGAGAATTAGTAAGGGACTAAACTAAGGTAGCTATTGTATAAGTATAGGGAGTGATGGGTGCAAGACATGTTGAAAAGATGGAATGGGCAAGGTTTGGCAACTGATTGGATAAGGGGGAGGAGTGAGGCAGACTGAAAGTAGAGGATAACTTCTAGGTTATGAACCTGGTTAGTAGAAGAATATTGGTGCTGTTAGAAAAGGTAGGGAAGTTAGGAGGAGTAATGAGATGTAGTTCTGTTTTGGGCATTTTGAGATACTTATGAGACATTCAGGTAAAGATGTCAAGCCAGCAGCTAGAGATTTGGGACTAGAGCTCAGGAGAAATATGAGGTGCCGGATATACAGACTAGAGAGTCATCTACATAAAGATCATAGTTAAATCCAGAGGGGCAATGAGATCAATGACAGGAAGTGAAGAGGAGAAAGCCCAGGATGGAGTGCTGGGATACACCCATGCACAGGGATTCAACATTGATAATGAACCTTTAAGACAAAATGAAAATGGTCCAACACAATGGAAAAGAATCTTAAGAGAATAATGTCAGAAGGATGTCAAGTAAGGTCAAAGAGGTCAAATAAGATGAGGACTGAAAAGAGAGCATTGGATTTAATAATTAAGGGATTAGTCACCTTGCTGAGAGCAATTTTTTTGAAGTGGTGGATGTAGAAGCCAGATTGCAAGGGCATGAGAGGTAAGAAAATGAAGATAACCAAGGAATAGAGAAGGCTTTTTCTGGGAGGTTAACTATGAAAGGGAAGAGATAAGACAATAGTTTGAAATGATAATAGGGTAAATGGAGGTGGTTTGTTTTTGTTTTAATGATGTAAGAGATCTGGGCATGTTTAAAGGTACCAGGGAAGGAACCAGGGTAAAAGTGGTTTAAAAGGTAAGCTACCCCTTTGATTATCCCTTCTCTCCCCTAATTTTTAGGTCAAGAATATTAAGGGAAATAATGAGGGAAATAATAAGGGAAAAACAATAATGAAGGAGAAGGATTTAGCATTGCCAAACTTAAAGTTATATTATGAAACAATAATCAAAATTATCTTGAACTGATTTAAATTTTTTATCAGTAGATTAGATAAGGAAGATCTAGAAGTAAATGTTTAGGTCAACATAGTGTTCAATAAACCCTAAAATACAGATCACTGGAGAAAGGACTATTTCTTCAACAAGAACTGTTCAGAAAATAGATTTAGAACGTCATATTACACTATACTATGGAAAAATTTCAAATAAATAAATATTCCCATTAGAAAAAGGCACACCATTTTAAAAATTGAGAATAGAACATTATACCTTTAACAACTGTGGAAAGGAGAATGCTTTCACTAAAATGGTAAATTATTATCTTATAAAATCCTCTATCCCACGTCGCTTGTTAATTATTCCCCTGAGGATAGTTGTAAAATAGATAACAAAATGGGTAATTTTGGTTCTATATGTATCTTGTCTGTATCTGTTTATTTACATGTTGTACCCATTAAAATGTAAGCTCCTTAAGATTAGGATCATTTTTTTTTTTGCTTTTTCTCTGTATCCCCAGCACACACAGTGCCTGGCATATAGTATCAATAAATCAAATTATGGATTGACTAATTGATACAAAATTTAAGTTTTTACACAAACAAAATCAACATGGCTAGAATTAGTAGATGGATTGGCAAGGATACAGTTTGGAGGGGAAAATCTTTGCATTGAACACCTTAGAAAAAAAGTCTGATATTCAAAATATGCATGGAACTAACTGAATTCTATTGTTAAAAGTCCAATATACATGGTCAAATAATATGAACAGATTTGAAAAGAAATAAGCAAACTAAGAACCATCTCAAAAATTGTTCAAAAGCATTTAATTATCATAAAAATAGAAATTAAAACAATTCTGAAGGATCATGTCAAACCCATAGAGTTGGCAGGATTATAAAAGATGGAAAAATTCAATGCTGGAGAAGCTAGGAGAAAACAGGTAAACTATCTCACTGCTGCAGGTAGAGCTGTGAAATGGTCCAACCATTCTGGAAAATAACTTGAAATTATACAAGAAAAATTACTAGATTGTTAATACTTTTTGACCTAGAAATCTCACTTCTAGTTCTATACTTCACAAGGAGATTAATGGTAGCAAGAAAAGACCCATTTGTACAAAAATATTTATAGCTACATTGTTTTAGCAACAAAAATCCAGAAACAAAATACATGCACAACAATTAGAAAATAACCAAACTATGCGATATGAAAATAATGTACTATAATATTGCACTGTGACGAATGATAAATTTGATGGGTTTAGTGAGACTTGGGAAAATGTATGAAATAATATAGAATAAAGAAGGCAAAGACAAAAGAAAAATCTGCACAATGACTACAACAACGTAAATAAAGAAAACACTAGAAGACTAAACTCAGGTGAAATATCACAGATAATTTTGGCACCAAGTTGCTAAACTGTGAAGTATACATCCTTCCTCTCTGTTCACAATGAATAAACCACAAAAAATGAAAAGTGACCTTTTACTATCTATATGATCACTTTTTGAGCTATTTTGTTTGATTCTTTTTGAAGAATGCCCTGTGATACCTGTTGAGATGTGTCTGTTGTGTTAAAAACAAAATTTGTCAATGAAACTTTGGAGGGATTTTTTAAGTGGAGTAGTCTGTTTTATGAGGGAAGATCTCACAAGAGGTCTTCAAGGAAAAGCTGAGTAATGATTTCTCAAACATGTCATAGAAGGTATTCCTCATCAGCTTTAGGTTGGACTAGACCAGAGGTTCTTAGCCTGGGATCTAATCCATGAAAAGAATCTAGGGCATCAAAGAATGGGGGGAGGGGGAATTATATCTTTATTTTCAGTAACTGCTATCTAAACTTCAGCATTTCCACCCATTAAACATATAGACAAAAAACCATTCATTGGCGAAGGGGTCCTACAATTCACCAGACTACCAAAGGGGTCCATGACACAAAAAAGATTAAAAGCTCTTAGATTAAACCGTCTTTGAGGTCACTGCCAAGTCTGAGAGTCCATGATATCTGGAAGTCCTATACCTCACAGAACCTCCCTTGCTTGAGGAGTCAGCCAAGGATTCTAGATAGAAAACTCCACAACTCCAGATTTTGTCCCATCTGCAAGCTCTGTTTCATGTGAATCATATACACAGCCAGTGGTTTAGGACAGATATCTATCCTGGTTTTTTACTGTGCCCTCTGACCACTTCTGGGTTGTGATTTTAAGCAGCAATGACCTTGTACATGGTCTGAACAGACAGCTGACTGATTACATGAAGTGATTTCAGAATGAGAAAGCCCCCTAAATAAAATTTTAAAAAGGATCCTCCCCTTTCCTGCTCCCTGATGAACTTCTACACTTCTGCCCCTCTATCAGATGAAAAATAATTGAAAAACATCCTGAAATCCTGCCCTTTGGAAGAGTTATTAAAGATTTGACTCTGTTTCATAAAAAAGGATATTTTAAATTCTTTTTAGAGATGATGAACTGGCAAAATCTCGTTCCATTACAGCTGTGTTTATATGTCTGTTTCAGTCATTAGCATCTCAGCTGAAAGCTTCCAGCCAGCCTCCTGAAGTCAACCTTCACAGTGACTACACAGTATTCATCACTGAGGGGAAGAAAAAAAATCACTCCTCTCTTCTTTCCCTATCGCACTGTCTATCTTGCCTTGCTTGGCATGACAGGCCCACAAAATGTCAGAGCTGAAAGGATCCACTGAGATCATCTAGTCCAACTACCTTATTTTAAAAATGAAGACGCAAAGTCCAGAAAAGGAAAGGCTATTTGACCTTAGAAATTATCTAAATATTTTATTCATGAGAAAACTGGAGAACGTACTGGCCCACAGTCACATAGCAAGCATCAGAGCTTTGACTTGACCCCAGGTCCTCTGACTCCATAAACGTCCTCTTTCCAGTAAAACCTGCTGCTAGATTGTGGAGAGCTTGGAATGATGATCAGAAGTTTGGACTTGATTTGAGAGGGAAAGGGCATCATGGCCTAAAACAAAGATGACAACCCTTAAGTAGCCTTGCTCATATATACATACAAGATTGAACTGACATGTAAAGGAGCAGATACATCTCTCTGCAGATGTCATCATTGCTCAGATACCTCCTTGGATGTGTTTTCCTTCCTGTCTCCTCAGCTATGTAAGACTTAATTGTGGATACTACAAGACACCCAGGAAAACACAATCACAGCACAGGAGCTTCTGCCTCACTGCCCTGCCTACAGGAAGCATTTATTAAGCATCTACTATGTTCCAGGCACTATGCTAAGAGCTGGGGATACAAATAAGGCAAAGGAAAGTCCCAGCTCTTCAAGAAGCTTACAACCTAAGAGGAGAGACAACATGAAAACAATCCTGTACAAACAAGGCTATATGTAGCACAAATTGGAGATCATCAACAGAGGAAAGAGACTGGCATCAAGGAGGAAGATTAACTAGAAAGTCTTAACAGTACCATGTTAAGATCCATACAGAGAAACATCCATCTACCTTGCACAGGTTAGGAACAAGCTCCTTAGGGTCATCCAAAATAATCAAGGTTGTTAGTTCTAACTTTAGATAAGCAGTATAAGCAAACCCCTGAACCAAAGGGGAGGAGAGGGACAGCTAGGCAGATAGAGAACCGGCCCTGAAGTCAGGAGGACCTGAGTTCCAATCTGGCCTCAGACCAAACACATGACACTTACTAGTGGCATGACCCTGGGCAAGTCACTTAACCCCAATTGCCTAAAAAGAAAAAACAAAAACAAAAGGGGAGGAAAAAGGAGCATAATGAAAAGCGAAAAGAGGACAGGCTCTGAAGTCAGAAGTTGTTGTTCAGTCATATCAGTCATGTCTAACTGTCTGTGACCCTATTTGGGGTTTTCTTGATAAAGATACTGAAGGGGTTTGTCATTTCCTTCTCCAGATATTTTTATAGATGAGGTAACTGAGGCAAACAGTTAAGTGACCTGCCCAGGATCACATAGCTAGTAAGTGTCTGAAGCCAGATTTGAACTCTCAAAAATGAGTCCTCCTAAGTCCAGGCCCAGCACTATATTCACTGCAGCACCTAGTTTCCCCAAAGTCAGAAAATCTAGTTTCAAATTTCATATCTACTATTACTACCGGTATAACCCTGGGCAAATTGTTTATTCTTCCTGGACCTGTAAAATGACTGGGTTTAAGCAGATGGCCTTCAAGGCACCTTCCAGATCTCAATCTATGACCCTATCACAGTTCCATTCTCTCTCTACCTCTCTCCCATAACTTATTAAGCCCAAATAAGTTTCATTCTTTTGTTTATTGTGCTCTGCATCATAAAACCACAGACTAGGCTAAAGTGTACACCAGAGGTCACCTAGTCCAATTACCTCATTATAAGTACATAAACCAGACTATGCTCATATCGGCCCTCTTTTTAAGGGTGTTGCAATTTTGTTAGTTTAAATGACTCTTAACTTTCTCTCACTTTGGGACAGGGTAGATCTTCTCATTTGCCATTAGGTACACCCATGTGCAAAGGATCTTGTTTTCACATAAAGTGTTACCACAACCAGAGGGCAGGACAACTATTCTATGAGGCAAGAAGGAAGAACCTGTTGTCAGTGGAACTTTCTGCAGCTGCCCATAGACAATTAGAAGAAACAAAAAGAAGAAAACAATGTATCTGCTCCCTATTTCCTAAGCTGGCCCTTACACTGCAGAAAGCTTAAAACGCATGTGATCACTTGGTGGCAGAACAGTGGCTCTCTGGATTATCCAATTACCTGTGTTCCCCTATGTTGAATGTGTCCCTGGGGCAAATCTCTTGCAACATACTTTGAGCTGCTAGAGGTCTTCAGTCATGGCATTTACCAAATAGCTGGACAGCAATGACATTGTCACAAAGGCACCTTCTTTGGTCCTTTCTATTCTCTTTGGAGTGCCAGTGGTCAATGATCATGGAGGGTCAGGACATATAAATAGTTAACACAATGCACATTTCTAAAATATATTAGGCAAATACAGCATTTTTTTCATAATTTTCCATACTGTATACCAAACAGTTCAGTTGCTTCCTGATAGCTCAGCTGTTATCTCTTGGCCAACCTCAGCAAGGTAGAGGCTAGAACTCTCAAAAAATATGATATCCTTTTCATTAAATATGATATCCCTAGCTATTCCTTTCCCCTACAATCTGTATTGGAGACATGAAAGGTTTTCTTCAAGAAGGTGGTTTGTTGTAGTGACAAGAACTCTAGGTTCAAATCTTAGTTCCGCTTTATATTTACTATGACCGCATGCGTAAATCGTCTCTCTGAGACTATGCTTCCGCATTTGTAAAACGAGAAGTTTGGATTAGCTAGCCTCTAAGGTCCCCTCCAGCTCTAAAACCTATGATCCCATGATTTTATGACTACCCCGCTACAATTTAGCGGACAGTCTTCAAAAGTTATTGCTGTCATTCAGAAATATCCAATTCTTTGTGGCCCCATGGTCCATAGCACGCCAGCCTCTTCTATCCTCTGCTATCTCCCAAAGTCTGTCCAAGCTCATGTTCACTGGTTCCATGATACCATCCTTCTCATCCTCTGCCATCCCCTTTTCCTTTCACCTTCAATCTTTCCCAATGTTGGGGTCTCTTCCAATAAGTCTTGTCTTCTCACTATGTGGCCAAAGTGTTTAAGCTTAAGTTTCAGTATCTGTCCTCCCAAAGTTGCCATAGCTAAAAAACGCATCACAGTGTGGCCCACCTGATGGTGAGCTTGTTCAGAAATAGCTAGTCTGATCCTTAGATGAAAAGCGTAGGTCAGCTAGGTGGTACAGATAGAGAAAGTGCTGGGCCTGGAGTCAGGAAGACCTGAATTCAGATCTGACCTCAGATACTTCCTTGCTGTATGACTACGGGCAAGTCACCTGATATCTGTTTAGCTCAGTTTCCTCATCTGTAAAATGGAGTTAATAAATGTACCTACCTCCAGGGCCATTGTGAGGATCAAATGGGATCATATTTGTAAAAGTGCTTAGCATGTAGTAAATGCTATATAAATGTTTATTCCTTTCCCCTCTCATCACCAAAGCATGTATTCCAAACCTTTCTAAGTCGGCAGAATCTGACAGAGCTTGTGATCTGTTTGTGTAACCTGTGAGAACCCAGGGTCCCTTAACTCCATAATGAGGTTTCAGGGGAGGATTTTACACATACACCACTCAGTAAATTCATTAATGAGCTTACAAATTAGGAGCTACTGATTATTTTAGTTATGCTGGTAAGCCCCAATTTAAGCAAAATTGACATCAGCAGCATTCAGGTATTTAAAACACACACACACACACACACACACACACACACACGTACATGGAGGTTATTTCCAAAAATAATCACTATAGCATTCCCTCAAATAGAAAGCCTTTATAATATTTTTAAACTGTGATCTGATTACAAAAAATGTGATTTTTCAGGATCATGGCTTCTATGAAAAGCAAAGTCAATCCATTCACTTACTAGAGAGGTAACTTAGCATAACTGAAGTGGCATTGGACTTTGTGAGGGGAAGGTCTGAGTTCAGATCTCTCCCCCTTGATCCATCCTACCTATGTGACCTAGAGTAACTCATTTCCCTTCCCTGAGCCTCAGTTTCCTCACCTGTAAAATGAGAATAATAACACCCATTATGGTTCCCATTATTTAGCCTATGACTGAATGTTTTTACCCTAGAGCAAGGGTTCTTAACCTGGAGTCCACAGACATCTGAGGGGTCCAAGGATAGATTGGGGGGAGCTATGAAACTGGCGAGGAAAAAAAATACATCTCTATTTTCAGATTAAGGTGCAGTAGATTTGTCAGCTATTATTATTAGAGAATGTGTAAAGATCAGCATCGCTGTAGCCTCCCTCTCCATTATTGCTAATTGTGAATTGAATGAGGGGATGCTGTACACTCATACTCCACAAACTAAAAATCAGAGATCCAAAGGGATCCTGGAGGTAGGACGAGTTCAGAGACTGCCAATCTGACATTATACACATAGAGATATTCAACTCACTTGCTTGGCCCCGTCTCCATTTGAGGGAAAGCACATTTGATCAGCACTGATAAGTCACTAGAAGGAATCATACCTCTGGTGTCATTTTTTTCCCAAATCCACTGTAACACATATATTCATCTTGTCAGATTGTTATATAAATAGATGAGGTAAAACAACATGGCATTCGCTGTACTTCAATTACTTTCTTGTATAATGTCAAGAAGTAAAAGCTAACAAACCATAACTTTTCTTGACATTTCCTCCCTTAAGTGACCAATGATGGATTTGCCCTAAAAAAGCATTCATCATTTTAAGGAACAGTAGAGACACTGGATTTCTTTGTGTTGCCTTTTTTTTTCCCCTCCTCTTCTCCTTTTCTTTCAGTCAGTGGTTAAATTGAAAAGCCCAGCTCTCCTGCAGATGAGAACCAAACCTGGTTGATAAGATTACATGTTTCTAATCCTGAGGGATGTTGAAGTCATCCAAGGAAAGAGGGTATTTGCTGTCATAGATGGTCAAGAGATAGACCTGAATTCTCAGAAAAGCCCACAGGCTCCTCTCCCCACCCTTACCCACTACCCCTGTCATCTTCATTCAGCTGTATAGTTGAGATTATATTTTTCCAAGCTAATATCTTTTACTCTTCTCTAATTCACTAATGCTGCATCATATTCACTGTCTGTTCCCCAGCCAGGTCAAAACCTGAGAAAGAGGTGGGAGGAAGAAGAGGATGAAAAAGGGAAGGAAGATGAGAAACAGAAGTAGGAAGAGGATGAGGAAGAGAACAAAGAGGAAGAAGGGAATAAAGAGGAAAGAAGAAAGACAATAATAAAGTATAATTAAAGGAGATAGAAAAATAAAATGGCCCAATCAAAGTCACAAATCCATTTAATTCCTAAATTCTAGGGCAGGGGTTCTGATTCCTTTTTTGTGTCATGGACCCCTTTGGCAGCCTGGTGAAGCCTACAGATACCTTCTCAGAATAACGTTTTCAAATACAAAAAAATAAAATCCATAGGATTGCAAAGGAAACAAAGGGTGAAGATACAGTGTATTTTTTTCCTCACCAGTTTCATAGCTCCCCCCAGTCTGTCCTTGGACTCCTCAGATGTCTGTGGACTCCAGGTTAAGAACCCTTGCTCTAGGGTAAAAACATTCAGTCATAGGCTAAATAACTTATATATTTCTATTTGAAACAAAGCCTAAACCATATAAACCAAAATATTCAGAGTGGTTTTCTTTGTGGTTACAATAAACTGGAAAGAAAGTGAATATCCATCAAAAGGGGAATGGCTGGATTCAACATATGGATATAATGGAATATTATAACTCTATAAGAAACAAATAACTTGAGGAATTCAGAGAGACATGGGAAGATTAGCATGAAGTGATACCAGACAAAGAAAATCAGAACCAAAAGAACAGTATCCAGGGCTTCTTAAACTATGGGTCGCAACCCCATGTGGTCATAATGACTTCAATACTGTGAATGAAAACACTAAAAGGTAGCTCAACTCAACATCCGTTACCACTCTTGGTTCTGAGAAATGAAGGATAAAACTTATGTGGTACAGGTAGGGGCGGGGCAGAACAGTAACTCTGGAGTTAGAACACCTAGGTTCCCAAGTCTCCTCTGAAACTTGACAACCTATGTTTGACTGTCTCTACGCCTGGAATTCTCTCCCTCCTCCTCTCTGTCTCCTGGCTTCCTTGGCTTCCTTCAAATCCCTCCTTCTATAGAAAGCCTTTCCTAATTCCCCCTTAATTCTACTGCTATCCCTTTATTGATTATCTATAATTTATCCTATATATAACTTGTTTGTACACAGTTATTTACATGTTTCCTCCCGCCTGCCCCCACAATAGAATGTGAGATCCTTCAGGGCAGGCACTATCTTTTACCTTTCTTTGCATCCCTAGCAATTAGCATATATAGTATCTGGCATATAGAAAGTGTTTAATAAATGTTTAGTGACTGACTGACTGACTGACCTTGGGCAAGTCATTTACCAAGCTACAGGTATGGAATGTAACATATACTATCAGACATGTTTACTTTGCTGGATGGTTCTGCCTGTTTTTCTTTGTTTCAAGGGAACATTTATGGGAGTGGAGGGGATAAGGATATTGATAAATAATTGTAATACTAAAATATAAAATAAAAAATACTTATGTTTATGTTCCACATGAAATGTTTCTTGGATATGCAGTAGAAAAGGTAGAACAAAGAGCAGATAGTTTTACAGGTAAAGAGAGAGAGGAAACTGGACCAGAATGGATGAGGTCACGTGTTCCCATCTCTCTTATTCAAAAATAGCATAATCACACCACAAACAACATGGCGTGGTAGAAAGAATGCCAGCTTAGGAGTCAGGAGACCTGGCCTGTATTGCCAGCTGCACCAGTGACTTACTTTGTAGTGTTGGAGAAGTAATAATCTCTGCATTGCAGTTCCCTCATCTTTCATTTGGGGATAGATAACATTTCCTGCCCTGCCTACCTCATGAAGTTGTTTGTGAGTATCAAGGAAGTGATTGATGTGAACACTTAAGCATTATACAAATGCAAAGCCATATTACATATTATTATTACTCTCCCTAGACAGCAGGGGCTAATGCATGGAGACCTCATAGCCTTGAGTTGGACTCCGCCCAAGGGCTTATAGGGAAAGTTATATTATTTAGGGACTGCCTCACGCAAGGTTGGGAATGTGGGGAGCTTAGTTTCAGGATAGACCCTGGATTACTGAACCAGATTGATAGATGCCAAGGTACAGGATGTTGGATGCTCTGCTTATGAAAGAGAATGACCCCACCTCATCTGGAAGTCATTCTATATTCACAGTTCTCCTCTGTTCCAAACTGATCATCATATCAAACCACTTTTTTCAGAGAGATTGTGGGGTGGAACAGTCACTCCTCCATCTCAGTGACTCCGGAGAAGTCCCACTCCCCCACACCCTCGACCCCAGTCCCTATGTCCCATCTTCCTGAGATTTCCCTCTGGGAGCCACTCTGCAGGCAGGAACATTAATTAACATCAAGGCCTCCCATAGGATCCCTGCTTGTTGGTTATTTTTCATTTTTTTAATCATTTTGGTTTCTATCATTCCAAATAGAAACAGAATTACAGCACTTATCCAATAATGCTGTCTATATTGAGAAACAGGATGCTGGCAAGCATAAAAAAAATTATGCTTTTTTATTAGTATGTCCAGAAGTAGAACGCAATAAAACACAGACCTTTCCGAGGAAGGGAAAAAAAGAAGAAAAAAAAAGCTCTTACTATGGGGAAAGAGAGCCAGGAGGAGATTACTTACTGCTACAGAATCCAATACTGTAAAGGGTTGGGGGTTTTTACTTTTTATTTTTTGCCTATGCCACATTTTTAATGTCTCAGCGAGCTCAGTGTGCTGTGACTATCAATCACAGGAAACTACTGACGTTACGAAACTGCTTTTAAGATATACGGAGTTTTCAGAGCCAAAGTTGTCTGAAGAATAAAAATCTTCAAAGCTCATATATTTTCAAAAATATCTATTTGATACACCAAGCTGAATAACAGCCAGCTGTCTCTACTCCATAACTGCTTGACAGAATGCATGAATATGGTTTTGTGGAGAAGGGCACTAAAATGGGGAACAAAAACTTTTTACGTTGGCTCCTGCTGGTGCTATGGCCCACCTCTTCCATTTGTGGGCGCCAGAGGTCACGTTAAACTCTGGATGATGAGACTAGGGAGACTTGAAGTTGAATTAATTTGGGAGACAGAAAAATCCTACATATATTTATTTAATCTACAGAAAAATCTTATACTGATTGTCAAATTTTCCAAAAAAGGTTGTGAGGGTACTTGGCCTAGACTGGGGGTAGGGAGGGGAAGAGGGGGTACTATAAGGGAGACTAACATTTCTGTACCTCTTGGGGTGAATTAATTCCTCTCCCCCAACTTCAGAGCCCAGTGCATTGGAAAGAGGGCGGACCTTAGAACCATAGGATCTGCGTTCAAACTCTGGCTCTGCTACTTACTACCTCTGTGACCTTGGTAAATCATTTAGCCTCTCTGTGCCTCAGCTTACTCATCCTAAAATGAGCAGGTTGATCTAGATAACCTCCAAGTTCCCTTCCAGCTCTAGCTTATGATCCTATGATCATTATGGAGTGCTCCATTTTTTTACTTTCCCTCTATCCAATTCTTTTCTTCCTTCCTCCTTTTCCCATATATTTTTCTTCCCCTATATAGTATACCTTTTTCTTCTTCCTTTCATGCTTTCACCTAACCCCAAGAAAAGGCCAAAGTAGCAAGGGAAATAGGAACTCATTAATAAGAGTTTAAAAAAAAAGTTTCAATTAATTTCTACCCAAGTAGAGAGCTAGTCAAATGACAAAGCAGCTCATGAATGTAAAAGAAGGCTGTTTGTCTTCAGCTGAAACCCAACCTGATTTTCACCTGGCAGAGAAATAGAGAGGCAACCAGGCAAGAGCATTAGACTAAGGGACAGAAGAGCTGGGTTCTAGTTCTGAACCACTGCTTCACTAGCCATGTGACTTTGGACAAGAGTTCCACTTCTGAGCCTCAGCTTCCTCATCTGTCCAGTGGAAATAAACATACAACTCAGCTCTCAGAGCTATTGGGACAATGAAATGAGAGAGTGCCTATGAATATAATTTGTTAATTATGAAGTGATATACACCTATAATGGATTGTAGGATTACTTCAGGGATCCTACTGAGAGGCAGTATGGTACAGTGGAAAGTGTGTGGGTTCATAAAGTCAGGAGACTTGGGTTTGAATCCTAGCTCTGCTACTTACTCCCTGGATCACCTCAGTCAAGGAACTTATCCTCCTTGAACCTCAGTTTCTTCAGCCATAAAATGAGTGGGTTAGACTGGCTGGCCTCTGAAATGCCTTCCAACTCTAAATCTACTGTTTCATTAGTCAGGGCTCTCCCTCAACTAATGCAAAATTCTATGTTTCGGTAGGCAGTCTTTGTGAGTTGCTGCAACCATGCACCATCCCCCTCTCCAGTAAAAAAAAAAAAAAAGCCACCTGGGCCACATCTCTAGTAATATCATCCCCTACACTTTGTTAAGCGTGTCCTTGGTCCACGGGCATTAGCAGGCCATACTGGAAGCCTCTTCAGTTTGGTAGAAATGGTCAGAACTCACAGCTCAATGGCATGACCTACATGAACCCACAGGCACAGGCGGGCTTTAGCAGAGAATTTTAATTACTATTACTTTCTCCTCCTCCTTCCCCCAAAAAGGCATGAAGGCCTCTTCGTATTGGCTTTTCTGGGAGGCCCTGGGGAAGTTGAATCAGAAGCCCAGTGATATCCACTAAGCCAAACTCAGGCTCCTGGGAAGATGTTAATCACCAATTTCTTACCCATAGTCAAAACTGGAGGAGGAAAGTTATGACCACTCTCCTCTAGAGCTACAGATGAGCAAACTGAGGCTCAGAAAGGAAGTCACTAATCCAAGGACACACAGCTAGTTAGTAGCAAAGTTGAGACAACCCTGGTGTGTTTTTACTCTAAACTCTGCTCTTTCCACTATGCAATGCAGTATCTAGAGCAGGAGTTCTTAACCTGGGGTTCACGGATCCCTAAGGGCTCTATGGATACATTTCAGGGAACTATAAACTTGGATAGGAAAAATAATTTCTTTTTTATTTTCATTAGCCCATTAGATTATGAGCATCCTGAGAACAAGAGCTGTCTTCTGCTTCTTTTTGTATACTCTGTGCCTGGCACATAGTAGACACTTTAAAATATTCATTGACTGCCTGTCTGCCTGACTGACTAACCTCTAAGTGAAATTTAGAATTTCCTTCAACTATAAATGTAGACAACAAACATTATTCTAAGAAAGGGTCCATAACCTTCACCAGATTGAAGAAGGAGTCTATGACTTAGAAAAGCTTAAGAACCCCTAACCTTAGAGATCTCTCTCTTTAATATGGGGCCCCCTAAAAAGCTATCTCAGGTTCAAGGTATTCTGTGGATTTCCTTCACAAGCCATAACTCAGGTGTTTTCACTGATAATATTGACTTTTACCAGTCATCCAAAGGTCACAATCAATTCAAAGTGAAAGCATTTAATGGCAGAGCCTAGTAACAGATCTTGCAACAGAATATTTCCTCCCTAAACTTGGGGCACACTCTTCCATGAATACACACACCATCAATGGGAAGATAGAACACAGCTAGAGAGCACTTAGGAACATATTTGTCAAGGGCATGCATATGGAGAGGAACATAGATAAAGGATATGGTGACCATGGCATATGTGTTAAGGTACTCCACCATGCAAATGAGAATTGGAGGAAGAAAAGTAAGGAAGAGCAAACTACAGCCAGAGTACAATGAGACATTACCCCGTACTTCACTCCTTTGCCTTTATTATGTATTTGGAACTAGCAAGAAGCTTCCTAAGCTAGACTTTAAGTCACCTTTCGGAACACTGCCAATTCCTCCTCCAGTCTCTGCAGAAAAGGTACATATATATATATATATATATATATATATATATATATATATATATATATATATATATAATATGTACCTCTCTCTCTCTCTCCCTCTCTCTCCCCCATATATATGTATATATGTATATATACACATATATAGTATTTGTATGTGTTTATCTAGACAGATGGATAGATGGATAGATAGATAGATAGATAGATGATAGATAGATAGATAGATAGATAGATAGATAGATAGATAGATAGATAGATTTACATATGCTTTTTTGTATATATGTCGCTTCTCTAGAAAGACCATAAGCTCCTTGAGAGCAAGGATTACTTTATTTATGTCTTTGTATCCCCCAACCTAGCACAGGGCCTGGTCCATAGCAGGTGCTTAAAGGTTTGTTAATTGGCTGATCAATTGGTTTTCATGTTAGGTAGGTAATTTATGGGAGATTTCAGGGAATACCTGGATAAGATTTATACATGATATGAAACTATGGAGAAATTGATCTTTAAGGATGAAGTGCCTATGCTGATAAAATTCATAGATATTTAAAAGGAAGTTACAAACAAACTTAGTACAACATAATTTTAGTTCCACATTTTTAAAAGAGCATCCTTCATGACCCAGAACCCTCCTTCCCTGATAAAAATGATTTTTTAGATTTTTTATGAGATTTTTTAGAACTCAAATAATCTGTATTAAAGCCCTCCATCCTCACAGACAGAGCCCCTAATATTCTGTCCTAGGACTGGCAGTTCTTAGAAGTGATATTCTAAAAAAGGTGGGCAAGTTTCTTACCCAATTATCCCCAGAGTTCTCCCAAGAAATAACACTATTCAGATAAGATGGCTCAACTCTGCTTAGAACCAACTCAAACATTAGGTAAAAAGGAGAATGAGGAGCCTGTGAAGATTTTGTAACTTGCCCTGAAATCAACGGGCAGTTGGCAGTTCAGATACAATATTTATAATTGCATTATTACATTTGAAACTCGTTTAAATTTGAAGAGTCTGGATTTAACTGACAAGGAAACATGTGAGAGGCAATGGAAATGTATTGTAAATGTCAGCATCATGTTTGATCATACCAAGGTGACCTTAAAATGCCATCTTATCCACTTTAATTTAACAAGGCTGATTTCCTAAAATATCAAATATTTGATATAACCAAGAATATATATTGAACTACTGGAACAAATAGCTAGAAGATATTTCAGTTGTACTACTTGAAAAAGCAAGATGTAGGCAAACTCTTCTCTAATGTGAGCACTTTTGCCTAAATGGAAAGTTTTAACTCTTCTCTTCATCAGGAGTAGAACCAGCCTCATACAGTTACAGTACATAGATGCCTAGGTGGTATGACTTAAATGGATCCAAGAGAGTCTCAGGCTCCAAAAAAATCTCCCCTTCACCAATGTCGACACCTAACCATTAGCAATTCACCCCTTTTGATTAAAGACTTGTTTCTGGGGTCCTCTTTTAAAAAGGAAAATAAGCCCTGGAGGATATAATGCACTAAATCCCTTACTTCTTAGAGAGGAAAAAACCAGCCAGATGAATGAGTGCTTGGGAGAAAAAGATGGGCAGGAAACGGAGTTGGTTAGAAAAGGAAGTGGTAAAGTATAGAGTGCTAAACCTAGAGTAATGTGTCCTGAGTTCAAATTCTGGCTCAGCCTCTTACTACTTTGATAATATAGGCTTTACAAAAAGGGCTAGAGGTAGAGCAGGATGTATATTATATAGCAACACTGACATTCTTCTGGAAGCATGTGATCTAAGACAGACTCATAGCCCTGCATACATAGTAGGTGCTCTATAAATGTAAATATTATCAAATTGAATTAAGATGAATTTTCAGAGTAAATAGAAATATGGAACCAACACCTGATTGAGCAGAAGTGTCCATAGGATTATAGTGTAAGGATGGGGGGTTCCACCCTCACTCCAATTAATATAATCACAGAAGGCTTAAATCTTAATAATTTGGAGAGTCATGAAGTACTTTAATCATTGGATGAAAATGAATGTCAACACATAGGAAATATCTTGTGAATGGCTGAAGAGAATCAGTCATACCTCATGGGATTATGAATAAAACAGCACACTGGTCCAGGAATTCTAGTGGTAGGCTAGACCAATGGTGGTTGAACAAAGCAGTGAAAGAGTCTTGAGAAGGAACTGTCCTTGGATGGGAAGGACCAAATTTCTCTCTTCCTACCTCCCATTGATGAGATGCTATATATGTCAAAAGGTAAGATGATGGAGATTTCTCACCCATATGGCAGCATCTGCATTAGGAGCTGAGAAACTAGACGCACAGAAGAGAAAAAACTTCAAGAGCCACAAAATCACCAACCCTCAGAGCCCAAATAGCTACAGCCAATAACTTTATGAGGACTCCACAAAGGAAGAAAAGGATGTCCAGTAGCCAAGAGCTATGAGTTTACCCTTTGACCACATGTTATTTCTGTGTTTGAGCCAGGGACCTTGCATGGGGAAAGGGAGAGTGCACCTCCAGTTTGGGGGTAATATTCCCGTAATATTTACTGCTTCATCAATATCCTTTCTAAAAGCTGGATATTATTTGGCTGATAATCAGTGGAGAGCACTTTCTTATATAATCCCTGTCATTTCCCCAGACTCTAGAAGTCTCATGATGCCCCACAATAGAATCTTCCCTTGTAATGTAGGAGAATTAATTTTAAAAAATTGATACATTGAGCATGTCTGATAGTGTATGCCTCTTCCTGCACCTGTAGTTCACTCTCTCCTTTACTAAGAGAAAGGAGTTGGGTTTCATCATTAGTTCTTGGGTCAAGATTATTGTAGTGATCTAAGTTCTGATGTCTTTTGGTGCTGTTTTCCTTTACATTTTTGTGATCATTGTGTATATTGTTCTCTTATCTCTACGTACTTCCTCCCAAGTTTATCTGAATTATTAATATCTATTGTGTCTTATAGCACAATAATATTCCATTACGTTACTATACCACCATTTGTTCAGCCCTTTCCCAATAGATGGACAACAACTCTGTTTCCAAAAACCACCAGTTCTTCCTTTCTTTTTTTTTTTTGAGTGTCTTTTTTATTTTTTATTTTCAACATATGTTTTTAAAACTTTGGGTTACAAATGTTCTGCCTTCCTCCCTCCTTACCCACCCTCACTGAAAAGGCAAGCATCTCAATACAGGCTATACATGTGTAGTCATGCAAAACACTTCCATAGTAGTCCTGTTGTGAAAAGCTAAGTATATTTCCCTTCATCCTATCCTATCCCCCATTTATTCTATTCTCTCTTTTGACCCTGTCCCTCCTCAGAAGTGTTTGCTTTTGATTATCCTGTCCCCAATTTGTCCTCCCCTCTATCAACCCCCTGCTCTCTTGTCCCCTTCCCCCCTCATTTTCCTGTAGGGTAAAACAAATTTCCATACCCTATTGTGTATGTCATTCCCTCCTTAAGCCAAATCCTATGAGAATAAGATTCACTCATTCCCTCTCACCTTCCCCCATTTCCCCTCCACTGTAAAAGCCTTTTCTTGTCTGTTTCATGTGAGGTAATTTACCCCATTCTACCTCTCCCTTTCTCCTTCTCCCAGTATAATCCTCTTTCACCCCTTAATTTTATTCTCCAGATATCACCCCTGCATCTTCAACTCACCCTGTGCCCTCTATCTATGAATACATACATATAATTTTTTCCCTCCTACTACCCTAATACTGACAAAGGACTCATGAGTTACAAATATCATCTTTCCCTGAAGGAATGTAAACAATTCAACCTTAATAAGTCTCTTACGATTTCTCTTTCCTGTTTACCTTTTCCATGTTTCACTTGAGTCTTGTATTTGAAAGTCAAATTTTATATTCCGCTCTGGTCTTTTCATCAGGAATGCTTGAAAGTCCCCTATTTTATTGAATGACCATTTTTTTACCCTGAAGGATTATACTCAGTTTTGCTGGGTAGGTGATTCTTGGTTGTAGTCCTATCTCCTCTGCCCTCCAGAATATCATACTGCATGCCCTCTGAACCCTTAATGTAGAAGCTGCTAAATCTTGTGTTATCCTGATTGTGTTTCCACAATGCTTGAATTGTTTCTTTCTGACTGCTTACAATATTTTCTCCTTGACCTGGGAATTCTGGAATCTGGCTACAATATTCCTAGGAGTTTTCCTTTAGGGATCTCTTTCAGGAGGTGATTGGTGGATTCTTTCAATTTCTATTTTGTCCTCTGATTCTAAAATATCAGGGCAGTTTTCCTTGATAATTTCTTGAAAGATGATGTCTAGGCTCTTTTTTTGATCATGGCTTTCAGATAGTCCAATAATTTTTAAGTTCTCTCTCCTGGATCTATTTTCCAGGTCAGTTGTTTTTCCAATGAGATATTTCACATTCTTTTCTATTTTTTCATTCTTTTGGATTAGTGTTACAGTGCCTTTATTTCTCAAATTGTCGCTAGCTTCCAATTTCTCCATTCTAATTTTTTAAGGAAGTATTTTCTTCAGTAAGCTTTTGGACTTCCTTTTCCATTTGGCCAATTTTGCTTTTTAGGGCATTCTTCTCCTCATTGGCTTTTTGGACCTCTTTTGCCACTTGGGTTAGGCTATTTTTTAAGGTGTTATTTTCTTCAGTATTTTTTGGGTCTCCTTTAGCATCACTCTCAGTTTTTCCTGTACTTCTCTTATTTGCTTCACAAAATCCTTTTTGAGCTCTTCCATGGCCTGGGACCAATTTATATTTTTCTTGGAGGCTTTGGATGTAGAGCTTTGGCTTCATTGTCTTCTTCTGGTTGTGTGTTTTGATCTTCTTTGTCACAAAAGTAAGATAACATAGTCTGACTCTTTTTGCTCTGCTTGCTCATGATCCCGGCCAATTACTTAAGTTATAAACTCTTTGTTAAGATAGGAGTCTGTTTCCAGTGTGGAGAATGTACTGTCCCAAGCTTCAGGGGGTTTGTGCAGCTGTTTTCAGAGATACTTCTAGGGACCCGTAAATTTTCAGTTCTTCTAAGGTGCTATGATCAAGGGCAAGGTATTTACTCCTCTCCTGGCCTGTGCTCTGGTCTATGAGTGACCTACCACAAGCACTCTTTTCTGTCTTGGAACTGTGAGGATTTTCTCTTCGCAGACACTATAAGCTCCACCATGCCAGCACTCCTCCTCACCCCAGGACTGCCACCAAGAACTGTGACCCAGATCCAAGTACAGGCAAAGCAAGAGAATCCTGCACCAGCAGAGAGATCCCTGCAATCCTCCTCTGATCAGCCACTCAATTCCCCCTCAGTCTGTGGGCCAGAAGCTCAGGAGGCAGCTGTGGCCCTGGACCACGCTTGGCGACTGGAGCTGAGACAACCTCGCTTCTCTCTCACCACAGTCCCACTGACCTTCTAAGTTGTCCCTGGCATTCGTAGGTTAAGAAGTCTGGAAACCACCACAGCTGCCCGCGATTCAGTCCTCTGAGGCCTACTCCAGGTTTGCTGCAGCCTGTGTGCCCATGCCAAACTGCGCTCCTCTTGCTGCTTGGCATAATATACCTTTCTGATCAACCATTCAGGTTTATCTTTGGCTGGAAATTTGTTTCACTCTGTCTTTTTGTGGGTTCTGCTGCTTTAGAACTTGTTTAGAGCCATTTTTTATAGGTATTTGGAGGGGTTTGGGGGGGAGCTCAAGCAAGTCACTGCTTTCACTACACCATCTTGGCTCTGCCCCCCCTTCCCTTCTTTTAAATGACCTATTCTGATACGCAATGTGCTTTTAGAAAAAACTAGGGAGATTTACATGAATTGATGCAAAGTTACATGAACAGAATCAGAAAGTTATGCACAATGACAGCAATATCATACAATGATCAACAATGAATGGCTTAGCTATTCTCAACAGTACAATGATCCAAGACAATTCTAAAGGACTTATGATAAAAATGATATCCATGTCCAGAGAAAGAACTGCTAGAGTCTAAATGCAGACTGAAGCTTTTTTTTCTACCATATTATCCTTGGGTGATTTTTTTAATTGTTGATAAATCCATTTATTCAAGCAAAACAACAAGCAGAAATTAGAGAAGTTCTACAAATTAGAACATATCACAAAATACACAAAAAGTCCTTTGCTAGAAGTAAGATGAGATCCCAGCTCAAGCTAAAAGAAAAGCCCTGATCTTACTCAAGGGGAATGTCTCTGAAATCTCAAGGAAGACAAGTTGGAAATCAAGCACGTGTTGAAGAGATGACTTTCCCTACATATCTGCTGTTTTCAAAGTCTTTTTTTTATTTCTCCCAAAGAATGTGTTGAACCATGTGTGTCTCTCCCTGAAGAACTCTCACCAACTCCCCAACTCAGGTAGGCACTTGGCATTGCCTCTTGAATTCTCTCCATCAATTAGGAATAATGTCACTCACAACATGGAACATGTAGCATAGGATTGCTCCTCTCCCACCCAGTTTGGATAGGAGCCAGGACACATATAACATCTCACTGTTTTATGCCTCAGCTGGTGTTTATTATCAGAGGGTGGTTGAGCATTGTGATTTCTGTTTTTTTTTTATCTTTTTAAAAAAAATTATTAATTTATTTTGATTTATCAACAATCACTTCCATAAACTTTTGAGTTTTAAATTTTTCTCTCCCTCCCTCCCCAAGACAGTGCACAATCTGCTATAGGCTTTACATATACATTCCTGTTAAACATATTTTCACATTAGTCATATTGTAAGGAAGAATTAGAACCAATAGGAGGAACCACAAGAAAGAGGAAACAAAACAAAACAGAAGAAAAAAATGGCAAATAGTATGCTTCAATCTGCATTCAAAGTCCATAGTCCTTTCTTTGGATGTGGATAGCATCTTCCATCATGAGACTTTTGGAGATGTCTTAGATCCTTACATTGCTCTTGCTAAGAAGACCTAAGTCTATCAAAGTTCGTCATCATACAATGTGGCTGTTACTATGTACAATGTTCTCCTGGTTCTACTCACTTCACTCAGCATCAGTTCATGCAAGTCTTCCCAAGGTTTTTCTGAAGTCAGCCTGTTCATCATTTCTTATAGCACAATAGTGTTCCATTACATTCATATACCACAACTTGTTCAGCCATTCCCCAATTGATGGGCATCCCCTCAATTTCCAATTCTTTGCCACCACAGAAACAGCTGCTATAAATATTTTTGTACATGTGGGTCCTTTTCCCATTTTTATGATCTCTTTGGGATACAGCCCTAGAAGTGGTATTGCTGGGTAAAAGGGTATGCACATTTTTATAGCCCTTTGGGAATAGTTCCAAATCGCTCTCCAAAATGGTTGGATCATTTCACAACTCCACCAACAATGCATTAGTGTTCCAATTTTCCCGCATCTTATTCAACATTTATCATTTACTTGTTTTGTCATGTTGGCCAATCTGATAGGTATAATATGGTACCTCAGAGTTGTTTTGATTTGCATTTCTCTAATCTAAGCATTTTTTATATGACTATAGATGGCTTTAATTTCTTCTTCTGAGAACTGCCTGTTCATATCCTTTGACCATTTATCAATTGGGGAATGACTTGTATTCTTATAAATTTGACTTAGTTCTCTATATATTTTAGAAATGAGGCCCTTATCAGAGGCACTGGTTGTAAAAATTCTTTCTTAGTTTTCTGCTTCCCTCCTAATCTTGGCTGCATTGTCTTTGTGCAAAACTTTTCAATTTAATATAATCAAAACTATCCATTTTGCATTTCATAATGTTCTCTATCTCCTGTTTGGTCATAAATTCTTCTGTTCTCCATAAATCTTACAGGTGCACTATTCCTTGCTCTCCCAGTTTGCTCATAGTATCAGCCTTTATATCTAAATCTCTAACCCATTTTGACTTTATCTTGAATATGGTGTAAGATTTTGGACTATGCCCAGTTTCTGCCATACTCTTTTCCAATTTTCCCAGCAGTTTTTGTCAAATAGTGAATTCTTATCCCAGAAGCTGGGGTCTTTGGGGTTTATCAAATAGTAGATTACTATAGTCATTGACTACTGTGTCTTGTATACCTAACCTATTCCACTGATCTACCACTCTATTTCTTAGCCAGTACCAAGTAGTTTTGATGATTGCTGCTTTATAACACAATTTAAGATCTGGAACAACTAGGCCACCTTCCCTAGCACTTATTTTCATTAGGTCCCTTGATATTCTGGGTAGGTCCTCCTTCTACCCATGAAGATTACAACATCCTCCTCACCTTGGCCGATGAGCTTCATGAGCTGCTGTGGACAAACCAGTTCATTCCCTGGTAGCCAAGCCTCTTTGCCTTATATTAGGCTAGAAGGCTCTTATTGCACTCACGTTCCATAGGCATATCCTCTAAGCTGCCAGGATTACTGCCCCACTATGATGAGGAATTAGAGTAAGATTGGAATGAAGAATGTTCTTACTCATATAACCATCATTATCTTATTTCTTGCCTCAGCGACAGACCATAGATTTACTTAGGATCGTAGACCTCGAGCTAAAAGGAACATCAGAAGCCATTTAATCCCAACTCCCTCATTTTGCAGAAGAGGAGACAGAGGCCAAGGAAGACTGTGGCATGCCCAGGTCAGTACCAGAGGCAAAATTTAAACATAGGACCTCTGACAACACTTTCTTTCCTGTGGTGACACTGATTACCCATTCCTTCCTGGGATGAAGTTTCTAAACACTCCAGGCAGGGAAGAAACAGAACCAATTAAGAGGAAGGCATAACCCAGGTCAAAAATATCAGCTTTAAAGGAATACACTGTCATAGAAATACAGGGATTATTCCCATCTATAGAGCTCTTGAAGCACTTTCCTCACTACAGTCCTGTGAGGTGGGGGTACAAGTATCATCAGCCTCATTTTATAGATGATGAAGATGAATCTCAGAGAAGTTGTGACTTCTCCATATAACCAGCAAGTGACAGAAGCAGAATTTAAATCCACATCTTCTGACTCTCTTCACTTCTCCCATGTGACACTCCATCCCTGAAGATGCCAGTAGGTTTGGGAAGGTAGACCTATAAAGGCAAAATAGCATATATGAGAATGAAAGAAGCCTCATTTTGTTGAATCCTGCCCTTCCACCCTACCAAGGGTCTGACCACCATTGTCTGAATACATGCTGACAGCTCTATTCTCTGTTTGTTGGCCTCTGATCTTAGCCCCCATTTAAGGTATTCGTCTATGACCTTGTGAGTAAGTGAATCTATTCACACATCTAAAGCAAAAAAAAAAAAAATAGAGGTACAATTACCCATCCCCCAAATCTAAAGAATTTTAGCCCAGTGAAAAATTAGCCTATACCATAATTATGCCAACCAGATGATCCTAGAATTCCATCTATGTAGGCAGTGCTCAGCCTATGTGAACATGACTAAGGCTTTCTGAGTATATGTGGTTTAGAAAATATGAATTGCACTTAACTGGTTGCAAAGCAGTCTTAACTCTTTCTTGTGTGCAAGGCAAATAGAAACTGAAATACTAGGAATTTTAGATCAATCTCTTTTCATTTTTCTCTTTCTCTTATTATTTGGATTCTTTTAAAACTTCTTATGGCAAAGCAGTCCCTTCCTTAATTCCTAAATCTGTTCATTTCTCTGTTTCTAAATGCTATGAGAAGATATGCAAAATAAGAAAGGAAAATATCCAATGTTTAGAAGTCTTTGCTGTTAAAACTTACATGTGATATAGTAGGAAAAGCCCTGGATTTGAAGTCAATGAACCTGACTTCAAATCTTAGCTTTTCTACTTACTAACTTCATGACCTTGGACAAGTCACTTCTCTCTCTGGGCCTCAGTTTCCCATCTGTAACATTAAAGGTTTGGACTAGATAATCTTTAAAGTCCCTTCTAGTTATAAATTATAGGAACTCATAATTTTAGATATTTTTAAGTTACCAGCTCTGGGAAGAATGTTTTTCTGCCTCTAGAGAAAAAAAGTAAGACCATAGGAAATGCACCCTCAGCTCTTTTGAGTCTAATCTCCTCATACCATGCTCATATTCCTTTTCATACCACCTCAATACTTCTATTCATATTCTCCCTCTTTCTTCCTCCCTTTACTATACAGCCGCTTCTCCCTAAGACTATAAGGATCCACCTAGCATATGCAGAAAGTGGTGTGGTATAAGAGCAACAGAGTGATGGTTAAGGTCTGAGTAATGCACACCATGTGATAGTGGTACAACTCAATGCTGGGGCTGTCTGCCAATCCTACTCACCCTGATCCTTGATGAGTTTGTTGTGGCCGGATAAGGACAGAGGTCCCCCAGTGACCAAATAGCTGAGATGAGCAAAGCATCAAACTACCTAAATTCCAATTCATACTGAGTCTAGAATTCCACACTTCCATGCCAAGAGTGAGATGAAATGTGTCTTTAGAGTTTCTTTGTCAGAACCTGATGATCAAGATTATGAAAAGTGGCTTGAACCACCTGTGGGAATTGGTTGGTTCATTTCTTTGTTTGCTTTAGGAAAGATTCAAATGGTATTCTATGTCTGTGAGAACTTCTAAGTTTTAGGAAAATACAAGGGTTTTTATGTTTGTTATACATTGTATTGTTATTAAATATTTTTATTAAATTATCTAGTCTATATTGAGTAAAAATGCTGTATGTAGCATATTAGCATGTAAATCTTCTCCTTTGGGGGACCAACTCCATCATACTGATGTCACACAACTATTACTCATTGAAATACAGCATAGTCAAAAGAAGGCAGTGTTAGCCACTGGGTGGGCCCTCAGAGATAAGTCCTAATTAGTAGTTCCACAATCAATTAATCAATCAGTCCACACATATCTAGACAGGTATGGTTCTTCATAGTGAGAAGCAGAGCTGAAAGATAAAAAGAATCTCTGGTAACCATAGAGAACATCACACTTACTCAGCACAGTCTCCCGGTGGAACATACAACAAATAGCCAGGGTAAGCCTGGTAATCCCCAGAAAATGGCCATCAGAACCACCTAGTTGGTTAATATCCAATTTGGCTCATCCTTCAAAGCCCAGCTAACACAGCCCATCTCTTCCATGAAGCCTACTGAAACTTATTGTTCTCTACAGCTTAACACTTTTTAGTTGTGTGTTCCTGCCTTGCTTTTCTAGGTTTGGCAGATGTAATCAGCCACAAAGCCTCTTTATTACTTATAGGATAAAATGTAAACACTTCAGGATAATACTTGAAATTTTCCACAGTGTGGCTCAAACCTTTGTTTCTGGCTTTATTTTAATTCAATTCAACAAACATTTAGTATTTCATATGATTCCTTTTCATACATCAAGCATTCCAGACCAGTGGGCTATCTACCAGCTGTTTTCCAAACTTGCCATTCTCTCTTCCTCTTCCCTAAATTCACATATGTCCCATACCTGAAATGTCTTCTTTTCTTAATTCCTCCTCTGAGAAGTCTTACCTTCCTTGAAGGCTCATCTATACATCCATATACACACATACATGCATACATATATACATACATACATACATACGTACGTACCTGTCTACATGTTGCATCTACCCACCCCCACCCCCCACCCCATCCCCACCCCCAAGCAGAACGTTAAGCTCTTTGGGGATAGGGACTATTTAATTTCTTTCCTTCATATCCTCCACAACATAGCACATTTCTTGGCACATAGTAAGCTATTAATAAATAATTGTTGGTTGATTGATAAATACTTAATACTTACAAAATGAAATTGAATGCTAGGTATCATAGGGAATATAGGCGAAGTTTCAAATGCAGTCCTTGCCCTCAGGAAATTAACTTCTTGCTGGGATTTAATATCAATATGCGTTAAATGCTTAAATAACAATACAAAATTGTTGTTGTTCAATTGTTTTTCAGTGACCCTATTTGGGGTTTTCTTAGCAAAGATACTGGAGTGGTTTGCCATTTCCTTCTCCAGCTCATTTTGCAAATGAGGAAACTGAGGCAAAAAGAGTTAAGTGACTTGCCCAGGGTCACACAGCTAAGTGTCTGAGACTACATTTTTTAAATTTAAAATTGAAAACAGAAATACCTCATATTTATATATTAGAAGTAATTTTTATAATATTTTATTTTCCCCCAATACATGTTAAAACCATTTTTAACATTTTTTTAAAGTTTTGAATTCCAAATTCTATCCCTCTCCTCTCCCTCCCTGAGACAGTAAGCAGTCTAATATAGGCTTATCTGCATGCAGATTTGAACTCAGGAAGATGAGCCTTCCTTACTCCAGGCCCAATGCTCTACCTATCCACTGTGCCACCTAGCTGCCCCAAAAATACAAAATGGTACATGTCAAAATGAGTTGTAGTTCAGATTATGTCTGTTATGTTTCCTCATCCAAGAGTTCCCTATACCAAAGAAATCACAAGTTCAGTCACCTTTCCTCTGAAAGTTTACTGAAAGGGGAGAGAAATATGAAACTGATTCTATGTATAATAAGAAGCAGCCTCAGAGCAGTAAGTAGAAGTCTGATCTCTGCATCAGGAAAATGTGGGTTCAAGTCCTATCTCTGACACATACTATGTGAACATGAGCAAGTCACTTCACTTCTCCTCCGTGCACCAGACAACTCTCTAAAACTACAAGTTACAGATGAGATACCTATCTTAAATCAGTAGAGAAGTTTTCACTCAGCAACTTCCCTACAGCAATGAAATCACATATCAGGAATCAAAAAAAAATTATCAAATGAATGCCACAACACTATCAAAAGAAACCTGATATGGTTTTGAAAAAAAGGTGGGGGAGGGGAACAGAAGAGGAAGGAAGGAGGTTGAGAGAGAAATATCTGAATTAAACAGAACAGCTGTCTGAGTTGATTAAATTATCCAGAAAAGGTCTTGGATCTTCCATTCATTCTTGCACACCAGGAATTATGTCACGTTGCCCTCGCTGAACTCCAAGGCTACATGTCCTTTCTTGTGACCCCATGTCTGTGAAAAGAAATTGGATTTTTTTTCAGTATATTATCCTCCTCCCACCCCCACTTCCAGTACTCCTTCCCTATCGTGTAAAATCAGCTTTCAAAGCATTTTGTTGCTCAGAATCTGTCCTTCCCCAAAACACACCCAAATTCCCTATCCCTTACTCCTACCAAAAAAAAAAAGTGAACCTGCCTCTCTTGGAAATTCCAATCAAGATATGAAATATTGGCAGCCTGGGTCTTCTGTCACTGATAACTACCCATTTCAAATGAGCTAGTATGAGCACTATTCCTGCTGTCTTATAGAGTGCATATTTGCCTGGAATAAAAAGCATTTTATCTAGAATGCATTATTCTCAAAATGTTCTCTCTCTCTCTCTCTCTGTCTCTCTCTCTGTCTTTCTCTGTCTCTCTCTCTCTCTCTCTCTCTCTCTCTCTCTCTCTCTCTCTCTCTCTCTCTCTCTCTCTCTCTCTCTCTCTCTCTCTCTCTTCTTGCCTCCATCCCAATTTTTTTCCCTTTTCTCATCCCCTCTCCCCTCCCCCCTCTTCCCCCACCCCACTCCGTGAAATTTCAGAAGATTGGAATCACAACAAAGAAAGAGGAGAAACATACACATTTCCATGACTCTGAAAACTAGATATTTAGGTTTTTTTGTTGGGTTTTTTTTTAATGAATTATCTGGCCTCATCAACCAACCTGGTTCATCCCCTAACTTTTTCAATATTCTTAACCACACTCCAGTTGGTAGGTATGCCTACACCATGGGCTGCCTGGTTTGGGGTTTTGTTTTGCTTTTTTTAGACTTATTCTCCTTTAATGGCTCCAGTTCATTCTCCTTCCCCCCCCTTTCTTTCCCTAAATGATCGTTTTTATGCACATTTTTCTTCAATTATTACAACAAAAGCCTCTTTCAGGTTCAAAAAAACGAGGCTGTTTTCCTCCCCAAGCCAGCAGTTCTCTGACACAAAGTAGCAGTGATACTAAACATTGCTAGCGATTGTTATGGAAATGTATTTCTCTGTATCTTGTTGTCATGGCAGCTAAAGATCAAGGAATGCCTGCTCCATACAGTAATTTATACTGATTTGAAAGAATGTTTGGGGAAAACATTAAAATGTATAATCAAATATATTTGAAACCATAGCCTGACATAGTATAATATTGGTTATTCAAATAACATTTCCAAAGTAAAGTACATCATTTATTTCAATCAATATTGTGTGCGTTATTTATGTTCATGGAGTTCCTTTAATTTCCACTACACTGGCAATTTTGTTCTTTAAGCATTCCTGGTCTTCTTATAACCTTTACTCTGGCATCTGTCCAGTGGAAGCAAGAGCAGTCCTGCACCCAGGCACACAATAGGACTCAGACTATCCGTGCCCTTTTTTATCTATTGCTTCTTTGTTAGCTAGGCTTGGAGGAAGGGGAAGGAGGGAGGAGTGGGGGAAGGGGGACGACGCTCCCTTAGGTGAATGCATCTGTCTTCTTGCAAGTGATACTGCAACTGCCTGGGCTATTACAACAGGGCCAACTCCCCTTCAGTTAGATGACAATTTCTCAGTGAAATGCTGTACTGCATCATTTTGGTTTCCTATTTGGGAGGAAGGGGAGAGCAGCCAAAAGAAGGAAAGGGTGGGACATGCCAAGTGAGGGAAAGAAAGGAGCTGGAAATAAAGCACTAGGACCAAAATTCTAGTTTTGTTGCCAATTTGGATGATGCCCCTTGTTCCTATCCTTTTCATTGGTTATCCCTCACTGTCATCCAGGGAGAGAGCTGGTGGTTTGGATGGGGAGACAGAGGAGTGGAGAGATAAGGAATGAGAGCAGATTGGTGGCTAAACTGGGAGTAGAATTCAAAGCAACCTCCTCCTCCTCCTACTACTACTTCTTCTTCTTCTTCTTCTTGTACTCCTCCTGTTCCTCCTCCTCCTCCTCCTACTACTACTTCTTCTTCTTCTCCTACTCCTACTACTACTACTTCTACTTCTTCTTTTCTCCTTTTCTTCTCCTCCTCCTTCTCCTCCTCCTTTCTTTTTTCCTTCCCCTGCTTCTCCTTCCCTTTCTTCTCCTTCCCTTTCTCCTTCTTTTTTGGTCCAGACTCCTCATTTTATTGGTATAGGGAACCCCTCTGTGAAAAAAGTTCCTCCCAATTCAGCAGCTATTTTGCAACTTAGTTGAAGTTGGACTGTCCACTGCCTAAGACAAGGAGGGATTAGGTAACCTCTCCCAGGTTAATTGGTATGTGTCAGAGACTGGATACTTGAACTGGGATCTTCCTCACTATGAGGTAGACCTTGTATTCACTATGCCACACTAGCATTCTTTATGGGATTTTAACACCAGGATGGCTCTTAGAAAGTTGAATGGTACAGCAGAAAAGAACATGAGCTATAGTGGAAAACCTGGGTTTAACAAGTGTTCTGAAACAACTAGCTGTATGGCTTTGATCATATCACTTGATTTCTCCAAGCATTAAGAGAATTCTAGTTTTCTCATCTACAAAAGAAGGATGATAATTCTACATACAACCTCTTTGAGTTTTGAAAAATGTGCTTTGCAGACCTTAAAGTGCTATAGAAACATAAGTCATTATTTAGTCCCCAAAGACAAACTCTGAAGAATCTGATGCCACTCAAAGAGAGGAAACAGCTTGCCCTATGTTACGTGGTTAATAGAAGAGCAGGGGGGAATGGAACCCAAGTCTTCTGATTCCTGGTCCAGTTTTCTCAGTTACATCACACTAGTTGTTTCTGGATCATTCTTTCTATAGTCCATGGGTTTATCAAGATAGGTCCCAAACAGTTAAATTAAAGATGAAGCAGCAAGAATTTTAAATTGAGATTATCTAAAGTTTCCAGTGATAGTCTTCCCTCCTACAATAATTAGTTTTCACTGTCTTCCCCATAGCTGGGTAATGTGCACTGACATTCTGTCTTGACATCATAAGCCAGATTTTCAGCCAACCTCAGGCTGTCTGCTAATTTCACACTCCCAAATCCTACTCCTCCAAAATTGGCATTTGCATGCAGGAAGCAGCTACCAGCATACCCCATGGCTTAACGTACCCTCCAAAAAAGAATGCACCCCAGCCAATTTTATGCATGCAAATCTTGGCATGGGAAAATGTACATATGAAAATGCATCAATAAACTGCACCCACAGCCCAGAATTGCAGTTTCTGGGGAACCAGAGAATATAATTGAACACAGATAGACCAGATCAGAGTACGTGAAGCAGGGTGTCTGCTACAAAGAGGAATCCAGGAGAAACAAAAGAAATTTTAGGGGGAAAGGAAGAGAGAGAAGAGGGAAGGAAGAGAGGCCTGTCCAAAAGGTCCATCCCTCTTTTCAGCTGAAAAGGACCCCCTGAAGGCTAAAAGGTAAAGTAGGCCCAGGGACCAGAGAGAACTATGTTAAAAGAGGGTATGCTGGTTATGTTTTTGACAATTAAAAAGAGAAATTAGTTAAAAGAGTGTGGTGTAGTACAAAGATTTGACGTCAAGAATTAGATTCAGGTCCTAACCCAGTTTTGGCTGTGTGACCCTGGACAAATCACTCATCATAGTGGCCTAATGACTAAGTTTCAACAGGCTTCCCACTCAAGTAATATTTACCATTGAAAATTCACAATAGCATTATAAATAGCATCTCCAAAGACTTCAATTAAAATTAATTTGTCCCTGTAATCTTACCTAATCGTAGTATGATAATGACATTATAATGAGAATATCATAGACTTACACTGAAATTATTTTAGCATTGTTATTTCATGTTATAATGACTTTGAAATGGGTTCATTTTTCTGCAGACACTAGATCTGAATGGTTTTCTTAATGTATAATTATATGCTAAAGATACGATAATGGATTCACACAATCATCCTCATAGGCCAACTTGGAAATTTCTAATCTATTCCTATCTCCTATTGGAATGGCATCATTTTGAAACCAGTTTTCAGCCTCTAACTAGATCCCGAAGTATTGGAAAAAATTTGAGATCAAAGGGCTAACAATAATTCTTACATTTGGGTAATACTGTACAATTTCCCAAAAGCTTTCCATACATGGCATGCCTTCTCTCATTTGATTCTCACAACCCTGGAAGAGTAGGCAGTGATTATAATCCCCATTTTACAGATTAGTAAACTGAGACTCAGAGAGGTGAGTGGCTGTAAATAGTAGAGCTGAGACCAGAACCAAGTTCCAGAGGTGTTTTTTCCTACCACAATGATGAGTGGATGTAGAAACTGCTTCCATGTAGAACTAGGGTGGATACAGTTCATGGTAATTCAGCCACTGTTGGAGTCTGGCTGGTCTTTTCAACTTGCCACAGTTATAAGATCATAAATTTAGAGCTAGGAGGTACTTTACAGGTTATCTAGTCCATCCCCCCCACTCATTTTTCAGAGGAATATATTGAATCTCAAGGAGACAAAAGGACTTGCTCAAGGTCATACAGATATTTAAATAGCAGAGCCAGAACTCAAACCAAGTCCTCCAAGTCCAAAATAAGTGCTCTTACCTCTATATCATCCTACCTCAAGTCCTGCAAGGCTAACTGACTGACCTATCTAACAAATAAGACTCAGCATTCAGAATAAGATACTTGGGAACCCACTCCAATCTCCCTTTAGGGACATCAGTCTCTTCATAAAAGAAAGCAATAGCCAGTGGCCCACAATCAATCCAATGATAATAATTTTATATTGTTCTGATAGTCTGTCTTCTATACCTTTGCATCCTCCACTTCAAATTTCACTTTATTGTATGACCTCAAATATGGGGTTATTCCTTTTCTCTTGCCCTACTTGTATTTTCAAACAATGGGACTCAAATGACTGAAAATATCACTTCCATCTAGGTTTACCTCAAAAAATATTTAATGGCCCAATTTTATCCAAGTTCCATAATTTTAGAAAATATATAGGTTCAGCCAGCAAATGGGAAGTTGGTGAAGATCACAGAGAATCAATAATGAACTATGCTTCCCTTATCATGGCAAAGAGGTGAAGATCTACTAGTACAAAATATTGTCTACATTGTGTAATGCAGTTACCATGTTGGATATTTTTGCTCAGTTGTTTTTCTTTGTCAAATGGGAAGACTCAATCTGGAGGGAGGGTCTGAAATGACTGTGATGTAAAGGTTAAAGGCATCAATAAAGAAGTTTTTAAAGAATATATAGCTTCATAGGATCATAGTGTAGGAGAGTTGATCTTTAACTAGCTTGCCAGAAGATCACAAGCTATTTAACTTACTGTAAAAATTGGTCCACACTTGGTGATCCTCTGTGAAAAAATTAATCTCTTCTCTAATGAATTTAAAAGGAACAAGCTCATTGGCTAACATTACTCATGTGCCTGGAAGCTTTAAATAACTAAAGTCCTAGGGTAATTGGATACATTACAAGCAGTAAGATTCCTATGGAGGAGAGCAGGGTAATTGTCTCTTTCCCCCATACTTCCTGTTACCTTGAAGAGGAACTACTTGACTAGTAAGAGACACTGCATCCAGTGAGAAAGAATACAAATACTTTAGACCAGGGGTGTCAGATGTGTGGTCCCTGAGCTGCATGTAGCCTGAAAATCCCCCTGTGCAACCTGACCCAGATTAAAATAGAATTGGAAAATGTTTAACAAAATGAATAAAAATAAAATACAACATAGATAATGTTAATCTGTGGTTTTTTAAGTCAATATGTGACTCCCAAGGATCCGTTTCTATTTGAGTTTGATGCCACTGCTCTGTATAGACATGAATACAGAGATAGCCACTGGAGGGAAGAGACAGCTTCAAGAAGTATAACACTTGGCAGAAGAGAAGATAATTGAGTATGAAGATTAGTAAACCTTGGGAATAGATGAGCAACCTACCCATCAAAAACTACCCAAAAGGATCTGTGTGAGAATTCTATAAAGAAAAAGGCTTCCAGGACTCCCAATATCAGGAGTTGAGGGTTGCCTTTGCCATACATGCATGTTACACATGTGCCTCACTCTCATTGTGTTTGAACCCACTCTTCCACAAGTATTTTATGTATTTCTGGGAGAGTACATACCAGGTTTATGGAGGGAATATTTCCTAGCTACTGTTTTATCATGTCATCTTAGTAAATGTCTTTGCCAAGAGCTACTTATATCTATTGGCTGATTGTTAATGGGAAGCATAACCAGTAGGGGCTCATGAGCCATAGTGTTAGGATTTCAGACCTACAGTATTACCCCTAGTAATTGAGGAAGCCACCACTCTCTGGGGAACCAAACTGCAAGTTTACACTCACATAAATCGAAAATCGAAAAAGGCTTTAGAAGCCATATGGTCCAACCCCTTGATTTTTGCAGATCAAGACACTGAAGCCCACGGAGTTTCAGTCATCTACCCAACAGCACACTGGCAAGTATCAGAGGTAACATTTGACCTGAGGCCCTCTAACTTACTCCCAAGTCATGTATACACATTGTATTTCCTTGACTCATGTTGCATGAGGACAGGGATTGTTTCCTTTTTGTCTTTGTATCCTTGTATATTGCTTTGTCCTTAGTAGATTCTTAATACATCTTTGCTAAATAGAATAGAATTGAATTGAATTAATCTAAGGATTCAATTCAATGTGGATCATTCAGATGGCTCTAGTATAAAGTTTATACTTTGGTTTGGTTCTAATCTCTGCTTGTGGACAATGCCAGTCATTGCTTCATGTTCACTGAAGAGCCAGACTTTTATTCCAACTAACCTGGCTCCTTAATCTGTGATTCTAGCATTGATGGGCTTTATTCCAGGTTTTGTATCCAGCTCATGATGATCTGCTTCTAGCTCTAATAGCCAACAGATAGTCTGGCTACCTGTCCTGCAGGGATGAGTATGTGTTCAGGAGGGGACAGGTTATCTCTCTAGCTTCCTAGGGGGAGAAAAGGGCTCCACAAAATTCAGACCATAGTTTAATTTTGTTTTCCTCTGAGCCTGATTCAGATGGGTGTTTCCCACTAAGGATCCTAGTACAGCATCCATGCAAATGGAGGAAATCATAGGAAATGAGGGATATTTGTCCTTTCACCCTCCCTTCCTCTTTTGAGTAATTGGAGAATATTGAGGATCTTAGTCACAATGGATATGCATGGTAATATGTGGGGTTGATAAAAGTGAGCTTGAACAAGGCCTGGGAAAAGTGTCTATGGGAGAAAGTAGTGGCAACAAGGAAAGAAGAGGGTGACTTAATAACAATAGCTAACATTTATATGATGATTACTATGGGCCAGGCACTGTGCTAAGCACTTTACAATTATTATCTCCTTTGGTTCCCACAACAACCCTTGGAGTTAGGTGCTCTTATGACCCTCATTTTACAGATGAGGAAATTGAAGCAAGGAGAAGTTAAGTGACTTGTACAGGGTCACATAGCTAGTTGTGTCTGAGGTCAGATTTGAACTCAGGTCCTCCTGACTCCATGCCCAGTAGTCTATGGACTGTGCCACCTAGCTGCTTTAGGGAGTTTCTTCTCACCTTAGACAATCAAAAGACTGGATGTTTCTTTAAGGGTTTACTAGTTTAGCCTGAAAAACTGAGGGATTAAGCAGTCCTACAAAAGAATCACTGTAGTAGCAGAAAGGAGAGAGATATGCCATCCTCCCATCACCTCTACAACAGTTAGCCAAGATAATACTGAGAGAAAAAAACATCAGTGGGAAGGGACAGAGGAAGCACTTAGTCTCTGGGCAATAACTGGATATTTTCTCATATCTTTTGGACTAACAGTTGCTCATTCTAGGCTATTTTGTTTTCCTTTTAGAAGAACTTTTATTTTTAACACAGTAATCATAAAATATGGCTTGCTTTCAAGTGGGAAGTTAGTTTCAGTACACCATGGGGTACTATGCATATTTTTCCAAGGTTTTCTAGGTATTGAAGAGGGAAAGAATAGAGGTTCTAATGGAAGAACATTTTTCTTTTTTATTTATTTTATTTTTAATTTATGGAATAAAACAAGATTTCTATAACATAGTATAATAAAAAGATGATTGCACATGAAACTTCAAATCAATTATGTGCAAGTTGCTGTTCTTTTTAAATATGTAAACACTTACTGTGTAAATTTCTTTTTTCCCTTTTTTTCTTCCCTCCTCTCTCCATCCACCCTGCCCTAGAGAGGGCTAGAACTCAATGGAGAATTCAATATAAAAGATCCAGAAGAAATATCAGGAAAACATTAAAGACTAATTATAAGGAGAAGAACATTTCTCAAAGTGACCCTGGAACATGTTTAACCATGATGTCTTTGGAGAGTCTCTGGCACAAGAGTTATATAATACTAAATAAGTCAAGAAACAAGAATTGAATACCACTATATATGGTATAAAGTCTACTGAGTGTCATGTGCAAAAAATGAAAGCGTTAGAGCCAGAAAGGATCTTAGAGGCCCACTAGTCCAGCCTCCTGATTTTGCACTCCCAGAGAGGGTAAGCGATTTGCCACTGTCATAATAGGTCATTTGTAGTGGAGCAGGGATTCTAATCCAGTTCCTATGACTCCAGATTTAGCATTCTTTCCACTAAACTACACTGCCTCCCACGGATGTGCCGGAAGCCTGCTCCTACCTGCCTGAGAGAGAGCGCAGATTGTTAAATTTTCAGAATGGGCATTTACACCTGAGAAATCAGCAAATACCACAAATCAGGATTTGATTTATTGTTCTGTTGATCAATTAATAATAAGCAAGTGATGAAGAAAATGCTAATAATACAGATTAAACTTGTATGCTATACATACTTTTTTTCCCCAGGGAGCTGTTTGTTAAACATCTACCAGCACACACTTGCCGCCTCCCCATACTAAAGAAGATATAGTGAACATGGTAGAGTTTTTAAATCCCTAGGACTTACTTTGTTCTCATAATGCCTATATCCAGTCATGTTCTCTTGGCCTTAAGTATTATAGGAAACAAAATCCTAGGGACCTTACAACTGTCTTTCTCTGTTTACAAGCCTACAATCTAGCTGAAGAGTCAAAGCAACTCCCACTGAAGAAAACTAGTCTCTGTGAGCAATCAGCTAGCAAAAGAAAGTATCTACCACTTAAAATCATCTTCATCCAGCCAAAATTCTTTTTCAATTTTCTCCTGGCTCTGCCAGTTCCTGTGGTTTTGGTCCTTAGTAAACCAAATCTAACTTCCCATCCTTTTCCCTCTCCCTATAAAGATTAACTCAAAAGTATCCTGTTTTTCCTGGGCCCTGTGATATCATCACTACGTCTTCCAGTTCTTGCTGCTCTAAAGCAGAGATGGTAAATCTCTCCTGTAGCAGGAGGCAGGTTTATAATGCTAATAAAAATCCAATTGACGTTAAGCTTCTGAACAAGTGAAGGGGACATTGAGGCTGCACATCACTTACCACTATGGGGATTTGCTGGGTGCCTCATATGGCCTAGGACTGTGCTGACCAAATGAATGGGATTGGTCAGTACAGATAATCCAGCTCCTTTTCCCCATCCACATTCCATAGCTCCAGGTCATAAGCCCCTCTCCCTGCTAATTAAAGTTTGCTTTCTATAGATTCATGCAGATATGTACATATCAGCAAATAGGATTTTTCCATGGTGAGCCAAAACCATACAGGCTTTCAATCCAGATAATACAGTACATCAGAAGACCCATATTCAAGTCCCACTTATGACATTTATCAGCTACATGACTTTAGGTAAGTCACTTAATTTTTAAGGTTGTCAGATTCTTCATCTTTAAAGTGGGATAATAACACCTGTCCTACTTATTTCATGAGATGGTCATGAGATTCAAATAAGATAATGAGTGCTTTTAAAACTATGAAGAGTTGTACACATGTAAGCTATCATTATTATATAATATCTCCAACAAATTTGGAAGGGAATGGAGAGGAAGACAGATAAGGAAACATACCTCTTTCCTCTTGACGAAGAGATGGGAGACCAAGGGAGCAGACTGTCACATACATTGTCAAACCCAATCACTGTGTTATTTTGGCTTAGTTGTTTTTCTTTGTTTTAGAAAAGACGGTTTCATGAAAATATTTTATCTCAGAGAATATGGGCTTCAATCCCAGCTGCTCTTTACCTCCCTGTGACCTTAGGCAAAATACTTGCTTTCTCAAGGAAGGAGGAAAAATTTTGTTCTTTTTGACCTCAGGGGGCAGAATTAGGAGCAGTGAGTGGAAGATGCCAAAAACCAATTTAGGTTTGATGTCAGAAAAAATTTCCTAACAATTAAAGCTGCCCCAAAGTGGAATGAATGGCTTGGGAAATAGGAAGGTTATTAAGCACGAAGCACTTGGCTTTAAGACCTCCCACTCCATTCCAAAGTCCCCTTGTCCCACAATTTATCTCATATTCCAGAGAATTAAGATCCATGAATCACATATGCTCAACTTTTAGAAAAGTCCATCCACAAATGTTTTCTTGCCCTTAAAATCATTCCTACTGCTGCCATGAGTTCCAAATTGAATATTTTGAATCATTGCCTCCACATAGACACAATCTGATTGCTTTAAGAAAGAATTTGTCATTTATCTTTAGTCATCCATTGCTGAATGAAACATCCAACACAACTATCTAGACAATGTTGATTCATGTTAACCTCAGCCCTTACTGCATTAAGTTAAAACCATTTCTTCTCTCTTTTCTTTCAAATTTTTAAATTTTATTTTTTCTTTAAACACCAAAAAAGTGCATTTCCATATAAAATCAGTACACAAAAGGAAGATTCAATCTGAAACTCTGAATTTCATACCACTTTCACATATATAATATATATACACATATATATACATATATATACACATATATATACATATATATGCACACAAATACATATACACATACATACTACACATTACTTCCAAAACTGTCCTGCTTATCTGTGCTTCCTTCTAAATTTCCTTCTGCGCTTTTTTTTTTGGAGGCAATCAAGGTTAAGTGACTTACCCAGGATCACAAGCTAGTAAGTTTCTGAGACTAGATTTGAACTCAGGTCCTCCTGACTCCAGGGCCACTGCTCTATCCACTGTACCACCTAGCTGCCTCTCTTTCATGCAGTTTTTAAAATGTTTTAATAGCTGTCTAATTTTTAGATATCACCATTGCTAAATCATCCTTCTCCTCTGATTCCTTTCCCCATTAACCTAAAGAAAGACAGAAAATACAACCTGCTGATAAATAAACATAATCAAGCAAAATGAATCCACCCAAAAAATGCACATCTCTGCACCTTGTGTCCATCACCTCTCCATTAGGAGGTAGGTAACATAGATTCGTCACAGATCTTCTGGTTGGTTATTGCTTTGATCAGAGTTCTTAAATCTTACAAGAGAGACTTTTCTCTAGCATGTTGCTGTCTTTGTATAAATTGTTCTTCCGGTTCTGCTCACTTTATTTGGTATCAGTTCATATATCCCAAGATGCTCTGAAATTCTTTTTCATCATTTCTTACAGAGTAATAATATTCAATTATCTTCATTCACCACAATTTGTTCCCTGACAGATTATATACTCCCTTTCTTTGCAGGATAAGTTATGCTTGGTTGTAAGCCTCTTTCTTTTGCCTTCTAGAATATTGTGATCCAAGATTTCCTCTCATTTGTGGTAGAAACTGCAAGGTCTTATGTGATCCTGACTATAGTTCCTGGATATTTAAATCTATTCTGATTGCTCATAATATTTACTTTTTGATGTAGGAGTTCTGGATCTTGTCTATTATATTTCTGGTACTTTTCCTTTAGGGATTTTTTTCAGGATGTGATCAGTGGATTCTTTCTATCTTTACTATCCTTTTGTTTTAATAGATCTGAGCAGATTCACCTATCATTTCTTGAAATATAACATCCAGGCTTTTTAAATGGAGGTTTTGAGGGGTTCAAAGATTCTTAAATTATCTCTCTTTTGCACATTTTCCAGGTCGGTTGTTTTTTTATATCAGATATCTTACATGATCTATTTTTTTTCAGTGTCTTGATTCTGTATTTCTTGATATCTGATATAATTATTTCTATTTATTCCATTCTAGTTTGCAGGGATTCCATTTATTGAATAAGATTTACTGCTTTCTCTTCTAAGCTACTTATTCTCATTTCAATTCTTTCATCAAGAACTTTTATTTCATTTTTAATGTCTGGCTGTTTTTCTCCTAACTATTAATGTAGTAATCCTGTGGAAAGTCCATTTTTCCCCTTTGAGAGTGCAGTTATGATAGAGTACGATACTGGATGATATTTTCTTTTATTAACTCACCTCTCCAGCTTTAGTTCTTGCATTAAGACTTTGTGCCAGTCAGAGCCAAGCTTTGCCCTTTTGGTTGGAGGTGATCAGATCTTCTTGCTCCTGCCCTAGGTTCCCTGGGTTTTTGGGCTGACTTTCACCAAATCCCAGGATTGGACTCCCCCTGGATCTTTGAAGTTGAGAGTGCTATATCTTCAAGACCCTCTCTGGAATTTCAGGATAGAATGATGAAGACCATAGAACCCTGGACCAAGGCTGCACTGGTCTAAGTACAGTGGCAACACACTGATCACAGCCTGCCACTACTCTCCAAGGCTTTCAAAGTCCCCAACCTGGGGATTTCTCAGGGGAGCCCTGTGCCCTTGCTGTCTCTGGACACAGAACCCTGCAGGCTCCATGTGACTCTGGATGTTCTGGTTGCACTGGCATAAGCTTTGTTTTTGTTCCTGGATGTCTGGCTGATTTTTGTGCATTTCTGGAACGGAAGATGTCATTTACTGTAGTTTTTTATTCAATTTCTTAATTACTTGATCTGATTCAAACTTCAGGATTTTGCTAGAGTTGATATAGGGAAGCTAGGCAGCCAGATTCCTGCTCAGGTGGCCATATGCACAGGAATCCATTTCTTCTTTTTTTTTAAAGTTTCATTTATGCCTTTTGTTATTGTAGCACCTTCATTTCTCAATGTATCCCTCCAAACTTACCCAACCAGAGAACCATCTATTATAATAAATAATGAAAAAGAAAGAAAAATAGTAATTCAACAAAACTAACACTTCAATCAAGTCTGGCAAAATATGTAGTATTTCATATCTATAGCCCCTTACCTCTACTAAAAAGGGCAGGAGATGAATCTTTGTATCTTTTCTTTGGAGCCAAGCTTGGCCATTATAATTATAAAATAGAGTAATCTGCAATAGTGTAAAGGAAGAAAGGTTACTGAGTGATGACCATAGAGGGCGGGAACAAGAGAAGGTATGTCAAAGGCAGAACTCAATTCAAGTCTTCCATAGCCCAATGCTGGCCCTTTACCTGTTATACCACATAGCCTATCCTGTCCATGTTACAGGTGAGGAAATGGAAGCTCAAGTTTAAGTAGGTCACCCATAGTCACATAATTACTAATTTTAAGAGCCAGAGATCAAACCCAGGTCTTTGGATCCTTGGTCTAATGAATACTCATTTCCATGAGGCAGCTAAGTGGTACAGTGGAGGATTTGAGTTCAAATACAACCTCAGACTTACTTACTAACTGTATGATCCTGGGTAAGTTATTTAACCTCTGACTGCCTTGGTTTCCTCAACTGTAAAATGAAAATAAGAGCACCTACCTCCCAGGGTTATCGTGAAGATCATATGAGATGATATTTATAAAGCACTTAGCACAGTTCTTGGCACATAGTAGGTATTTAAAAAAGCTTCAGTTAATACCCATATAGAGTAGAGGGACTAATTTACTTTAAGAATTCATTTAGACAGCTAATGAAGCAAAAGTAGGCTCTCCTCATCTGGGCTTCTAAGTGTTGCCATCATGTGGGATACACATGTAACTTTGATTCAGCCAATTAAAATATCCTCCCAATTATAATCAGCAATTAGCCAGCATGAAAAAGATGTGTTTGCTGGGTTGGAGCTGGCTTGATTTTTAGCACAGCTGGGTTTAGAAAATGTTCTCCTTGCTTGTATATTCCACGGAAATCAAAACCAGCAGCAAGTCTTCACCCATAAGAGGGCTCCATCTTGGAAACTACAGTTGCCCCAGGTAGCCTAGAATCTAAAGTAGATTCTGGCCTGAGCAGTATTTTTTCAGAGGCCATCGTAAGAAGAGGGCAACTGAGTGGAATCCTACCTGTTCATTAAATGCAATGAGAAATGGGCCCAGGGACAGATGATGAAACCCATCTCTCTCCTCTCTTTGAAAAGGTGGAGGACTACAGGATCAGGATGCTGAACATACTGATAAAGGTATTCACCATTTCAATCAGCTAGAATATTTTGGTTTGATACAAGGGAGAGTTCTATATCAGGAAGTATATTAGAGGGGGAAATGTGGTAGAGTATCAATAAGACTTTAAAAAAAAGACAAAGACATAGTCCCGGCAGCCTCTCCAGAGGAAATCATGAGCGACAGAGATAGGTTTCAATAAAGCAGAAGAGCTTGGTAATCCTAACAATACGCAATAGCTCAGGACCAAACAACCACTTTCTCTTCCAAAGCAAGGTGGGGGGAAGGTCATTCCATTCATTTAAACTTTGCCAAGGCTCCCTCTCCAGCCTGCCCAATTCAGAACAGCAATGTTTTTCCCAGCCTCACCCCACATCTATGTCTTATTAATCCCAAACGCCTTTCTACTCTCTCCCCTACCCTTATCAAAATTTGTTCACAGACTAAGTTATAAATGGCTCATGGCTGAAAGCGGGGTGGGGAACCTGCAGCCTTGAGGCCACATGTAGCCTTCTAGGTCCTTGGGTGCAGCCTTTTGACTGAGTCCAAGTTTTACAGAACAAATCCTTTTATTAAGTGGATTTGTTCTGTGAAGTTTGGATTCAGTCAAAGGGCCACACTTGAGGACCTAGAAGGCCACATGTGACCTCGAGGCTGCAGGTTCCCCACCCCTTGCCTTAAAGTACTATAACTTGTGAGGCCAAAGTACTTGCATTTTAACAGGAATTAATTCCTTCACTATAAGAGATGGCTCTCTGATAGTGAAATTTCAGGCATCGGCTAGTAGTAGTTGGGAAGAAGATATGGGGGAAAGAAACATTGGGGCCTTCCTACCACCCCTGAAATCACATCTGCTCCACCACTAACTAGCTCTTTGACTGTGAAAAAAAATCACTTAAGGGGCAGCTAGGTGGTGCAGTGGATAGAGCACCGGCCCTGAAGTCAGGAAGACCTGAGTTCAAATCCAGCCTCAGACCAAACACTTGACATGTACTAGCTGTGTGACCTTGGGCAAGTCATTTAACCCCAATTGCCTCACTAAAAAAAAAAATCACTTAACCTTTTTTGCTCTTCAGTCTACTCATCTGTACAGATGGTTATAACAACAATAATAGCTCACATTTACATAATGCTTTTTGACTACATAATTACACATAAATGGCATAACTATTATTACCAATATTCATGGGATGAGGAAAATTGAGGCCCAGAGAAGTTCAATGATTTGCCCAAGGTCACCCAGGTAGTAAATGGCACAACCAGGTCTCAAACCCTGGTGGAGGCAGGTCCAGTGTTCATTGTCCAGAGCTACAGCTGCCTCATAGAAGCCTATATCTACAACTGGAAAGAATCCCAGAAGCCATCCAGTCTAAACCCCCCTCCCATTTTACAGATGAGAAAATTGAGCCTCAGAGAAAGTAGATGATTTGCCCAAGGTCAAACAAGTAGTATATACATACATACAGTATGTATGTATGTATATGTCAGAGGCAAGATTTGAACCCAAGTCCTTTGGCTCTAGAGTTAGTTCTCTTTTCACTGTACCCTGCATACACCCTAAAAGGTATCCTTTCTCTCTCACTGGGTTGTTTTGAGGATATAAAGTTAGGTAGTTTATGTGAAAATGATTTGAAAAGCATGAAAGCACCATACAAATGTAAGGGACTATTATTATTCTCCACAATAGGCCACAAATCCACCTTCTCAGAGCACCGGGCAATCATTCTCTTTCACAAAGCACAGGGCTGAAAAGGAAAGTCCTACAGCCCATAAAGCCTTTGAATCTTTCTCTTTCCTATCACATCTCCCTGATATGGCAATGAACTTGGAACTGCCTGGATGGCCTAGCCCTCCACTGTAATTAGCTGAGTAACACCAGATTTTGCTGTCCAGATCTCTACTCAGTGGAAGCCATCAATCCCCTACTCACTCGCATTTACGATTTAAATTAAGCCCCTATTATTATGTCTCTTTCAATTGCTTAAATCTCTCTGCTGAATGGGCTCCTCCGTTATCTGGTAATATATGGTCACATGAACTTATTCAAAACACAACATTTTCCCATTATAATAGTAGGTGATTATTAATGGCAGAATGCCCATCAGAAATGAAAACAATCCTTCACTTTATTCAAAATAAATGTGCTCAAAAAGTACAGAGATGGTAAAATTAATTTGAGGGTGATCAATTCCTGAATTCTAAATGAACATAATTATGTAATCATTAAATTATTTAATGGGCTTCATTAGGCTTATTTCTGGCTTGGATGTCACATTTTTCATCCCAATTAACTCAGCTGTTAAGATTAATCTCTTATTACTAGTAAAAGCAAGAATGGGAACCAAGCTTCACAAAACTCAGACTTCCTAAAGGCCACCTAACATTGAAAAGATCCCTTCCTTTATCAACCTCTGGGATGTACTTTGTCACTAGTATGAAAACTAACTTTTAGAAGAAGAGCTCAACTCTGTCACTGGCAGACCAGTTGACACTGGAACATTCTGGGGAGCTGACCAGTGTAGGGGCCAGCAGAGGGAATGGTAAATAGTACTATCATTTGGAATGTGCCAAACACTGACTAGTGCCTGACTTCAGAGAACTGAACCGCCAAAGGCTAAGACATATTCACACAGATTGCACACTTTTGTACACTCTCAGTTATCTGAGAGCTCCAGGGTTGGCACAAGGGTGGGGATGATTTCTATTTATAGGTTCACAGAATGATAGAGCCAGAAGGGCATGGATGAGGAAACTGAGCCCCAAGAGGTGAAGAGATTTGCCCAGAGTTATACGGCTGATAAGGAGCAGCGCCAGGCACATAGGTCCCAAATAAAAGCTTGTTGACTGACTGGCAAACTTGAACCCAGGTCTCCTGACTGCAAGCACAGGTTCAGAATGCTGTTTTTAATACTTGATTTCAAAAGAGGTATAGTAAAGATGAGTATATTCAAATGTATACTCTAAATGTTAAAAGGGCTGAAATTTCAGAGAAAATATATGCTAAGAGGAATGGAAAACTGTAAAAAAAATAAGTTTCTTATGATACTATAATCACAAATTAAGGGGCACCTAGGTGGCACAGTGGATAGAGCACTGGCCCTGGAGTCAGGAGGACCTGAGTTCAAATCCAGTCTCAGACCAGATACTTGACACTTACTAGCTGTGTGATCCTGGGCAAGTCACTTAACCCCAATTGCTTTGCAAACAAAAAAACAAAAAACAAAAACAAATTAAGAGCAAGTCCCAAGATTTGTTCTTGCTTTGCTGATTTGTGGTACAATCTGACCCTATACTTGAGTATGAAATACTTAAATTATGAAAACTATAATGGAAATTAACCAACAAATGTTTTTAAACACCTACTACTTACCAGGCACTGAAGAAACAAAGACAAGATAAAATACATCCCAAGTAAGTAAAAGTAATTTCTGTGGGAAGGCACTAGCTGCTGAGGAGGCAAGGGGAATCAGTAAAGGATTCATGTTGGAAGAAAGTAATATTTGAGCAGAACTTTGAAGGAAGCCAGAGATCCTAAGAGGTGAAGAGAAGTAGGGAGAGAGCATTGAATAGATGATAGATCACTGCTGACCCACTGTCACCAAGAGGCACATAGGCACAGGAGCTCTGAGAATAGCATCACTCCCACCCTAAACCAATCATCTTGCCTCCAGCCCAGAATCAACTTCCATAGAGAAGGGGCCAGCCATCCCTACCAACTGCCAACCAAGTGCCATTCATGGGGCAGGAGACTTTCTAGCTAAAGCATCAGGGCACAGGAGCTAGTCAATTTGAACTACTAGTACTGCCCTGACCACCATCTCCACTCAGGCACTGATAGAGATATCTCACAACTATGAACCCAAAACTTTTGGGAATAACAATACTTCTAGCCCAGTACCCACAACCACCATCCTAAGAAGCAGCCATTAATAGAGACTCAGCCTGACAACCTCTCCTACAAATGCTACAGTCCAACTATTGAAAACCCAGAAAGGAAAGTTCTTGTCACCAAAGTCCTTGGCACCTTCAACTGGTTCAACATCAGAAACTGACATGATTTTATCAATGGAAATTACATTAAAGAAGTATTAACATCTGCTTTGCTGCACCCTAAGGACTATGGGACCTTTCCATCTGGCTTGTGAGCTCCATATGAGCTTCCTGAGAGCAGGGACTATCTTATTTTTCTATTTGTATACCCAGTGCTTAGTCCATTGCTATGTATATTGTTGTTATTGTTCAGGCGTTTCAGTCATGTCTGACTCTTCATGTCCCCATTTGGGGTTTTCTTGGCAAAGATACCAGAGTGGTTTGCCATTTCCTTCTCTAAGAGATTAAGGCAAACAGAGGTTAAGTGACTTGCCCAGGATCACATAGCTAGTAAGTGTCAAAGAAAGGCCGAATTTAAACTCAGGTCTTCCTGATTCCAGGCCTGATGCTCTATCCACTACACCACCTAGCTGCCCCATTTTGCATGCACTGTGTGCTTTGAAAATGCTTTATGTATTCATTCATAACCTGTGTGAAGGGACAGAGATAGTAGATAGAATGTTGTATGCAAAGGACGTTAAGCTAATTTGTCTGGAATGTTAACGTATTAAGGGGAGTACCGTAGAAGTATGGAAAGATAGGATTACAAAGGGCTTTAAATGCTAGAAACAAGAATTTTGTATTTTGTTCTTGAGGTAGTAGGGAGCCACTAGAGTTTCTCCAGCAGGGAAGTAACATGTTCAGATTTGTACTCTTGAATATCATTTTACCAGCTGTGTAGTACATTAACTAAAAAGGGGAGAGACTAGAAACAGAGAGACCAATTAGGAGGCCATTGCACTGCCCCAAGGCAATAATAATTTTGTAAAAAAACTGAACTAAGGTGGTTGCAACTGAGTGGACAAAAGAGGACAGGTGTGAGAAGCTTTGTGAAGATAAAATTGACAAGACTTGTCAAAGAATAATGATTCATCGTAATGATCAGAGGATGCCATTTAGATATGAAACAGAGCTTGCCTGAGGCTTCCAATGTCTCTTTGCCTGATTATCCCCTTTAATTCCCAACCAGTCCTACAGAGTCCTCATGAAACTGATGGACCATCAAGGCCTGCCCTGACGAGCAAGAACCCCATGCCAGACATTTTTCTTTCCCTCTTGATCAATTGAAACTCAATCAGATTTTGTCCTCAAGGCCCTCTAGGGAAGTCTTCTCATTCAATGGTGAGAATACCAGATTTGGAGTCAAGAGACCTGGGTTTGAGACATGACTCTAGGTCTTAATACTTGTTTGACTCAGTAAGACAAGTCACTGCTCAGGGCTTCCACATCTGTAAAATATGAGAATCCAATTGGACGACCTCTAAGATCCTTTCTAACTCTAAATAGACGATTCTATCATTTCTAAATGTCTTCCTGCTCTGTGATTCTGTGGACTAGTCTGTTAAAGTGCTAGCTCCAATATTTATTAGCCTAAGAGAATAATGTAAATAAAGCTCTTTGTAACTATAAACCTCTAGGTAAATGCAAACTATTAGTCTTCTTGCTTACGTTCAAAAGAGTAACTTCAATGATGGAATTGCAGGTACCAGGGTAGAATGAGATGAACAAATGGTTGGGGGCATTGGAGAGAAGAGAAAAGGAGAGTTTCTCAATACCCTGTAATATACTCAATATCGGCATGTCAAACTAACCTTAATGAGAAGCTCAAAGTCATTTTAAGGGTCTCAAAGTCATAGCCAATATAGCGTTTAAATAATCTGAAGTTGTTATTGTTATTTGTCCTTCACTCTCAGAGAGGACCATAACATCATGGAGGTGATGCCATGACATGCAAGTGAATCGGATTTAAGTGAGGGAGGGCTGTGGAAGTGGCCATACCATAGATAAGTGTTCTCAATGTTTCAATTCAACTCAGTTCAATAATGGGCTTCTCCTTTTCAAGTCTTCTGCTGAAATCTTTCACCCTCTTCTATAATAGGTTGCTCTAGGTCAGAGGCAGCCAATGGTCCCAGTTAGCAACCAAATGTCTGAGGCCAGAAAAAAAAACATAAAACTTCCTGTATTTCAGCTCACCCTGGATCCCAACCTGGAGTTGGCACTCCCTCACCAATTCAGATGAGGCATAGCCATGGGGAACTAAACAAACACAAACAATACATTTCCTAGAACTCTTAGATTTAAAGTAGCACCTGAGCTATCTGGGGAATTCCAAGACCTAGGAGAGCACTGGGCTTGCAGCCTCTTGGGAGATATTTATTATGCATTGACTTCTTGTTTTATATACTGTGGATTTGTTTATCAATTCTATACCAAGAGTAAAAACATAGCCAAATATGTTTACTTCTAGAGAATGCCAGCTCCGTTGTGTTGAGGTGAGAAGAGTAGGGATCTTTGAAATATCGCAATAAGGAAGCTAATTCATGAATTATCATACCCTGGGAACAATGAGTTGGATCAAAAGACAGAGACAAAGAGCAAGGGATAAGGGGAGGAGAGGGAGGGAGGGGAGAGAGAGGAGAGAGGGAGGGAGAGAGAGAGAGAGAGAAACATTTACTCAGCATTTCTTCCCATCAAGGGGATGTGCAGTTTGTGACTCCCTAGAACTGAGATTTGCCTTGATGAATAGGATCAGGCATGTATCTACTGAGTAAAAATTTTAAAAAATAATCTGGTAGGGTGGCAGAGCATTAACCACTGGGGGCATCAGGAAAGGACTCACATAAGGAGTGTCATTAGAGCTAACCTTGGAGGGAGTCAGGAATTCCAAGAAGCAAAGGTAAGGAGGGAAAGTATTGCAGGTCTGGGGGACCTTCTGTGCAAAGGACAGAGGAGAGAAATGGAATGTGTATGGGAAGCAACAAGCAGACCAGCTTAGCTGGGACATGAAATACATGAAAGGTAGTAATGTGAAATCAGTCTAGAAAGATGTTGGTGCAAGATTAAGAAGGATTTTAAATGTCAAACAGAGGAATCTGTGTTTTATTCTGCAGTAAACAGAGAATCACTGAAGCTTCTTGAGCAAAGAATCAACACAGTCAAACTTTAGGAATGTGCTTTAGAAATGCCATTGTAGAAACTGGGTAGAAAACAGATGAGAGAGGAAAGAAACTGGAGGCAGGGAAACCAATTATGAGGTTACTAGAATAGTCCAGGCAAGATAATCTTAGAAAATAATGATATGGAACTTTAGGGTTTACAAAGTAATTTACATATATTCTCCTAGCTGATCTGCCCAAAGGCCCTCTAAAGTAAGCGTTATCATTATTGTTACCATTTTACAGATGAGGAAATAGCTAAGAAAAGTTAAGTGACTTGCTTGTTATCATATGCTTAATAAGCTCCTGAGATGGGATTTTGAACCCTGATCTCCCAGTCCCCTGGTCCCACACTCTATCCCCATAGTTGCCCATTATATGGAATGAGGGCCCAAGCAAGGTTGGTGGTTGTGTTTCAGAGCATGTGTGGTTTGCGTGTATACTAAATAGCCTCCAGGGAGTATGTTAAACTTTAAGAGAGTCTGCCAGAAACTACCCCTCTTAACATTAAACATGGAGACCTGAACTGACAAAAAAAAAATGTCTACTGCTATTTTCCTTTAAAGAACTCAAGTCAGAAGTTCCTTGTGGAGCTCAGAGGAAGGTCTCAAATGTAGGCAGTTCCTATGAATTGAGCAGTCACTTCATGGAATATAGAGTTCACCCAGACATTGTCCATTTTCACCCATGAGATAAAGGTGATTGCAGAGACTATTCATTAGAGACAGACTCCTGCTGCCTATTACCTTCTTATCTTCCATCTAAAATGCATTATCCCTGTTGGGGTTGGGCTTGGAGATTAATGATAATAATAATAACTAACATTTCTAGAGCACTTATTATGTGCCAGGCAGTATGCTAAGCATTTTACAAATATTATCTTATTTGATCCTTGTAGTAACCCTGGGATGTAAGTGCTATTATTATCTCCATTTTACACATGAAAAAACTGAGGCAAACAGAGATTAAGCGACTCACCCAGGGTCACACAGCTAGTGTGTCTGAGGCTGGACTTGAACTCAGGTCTGATTCTGATTCCAGTACCTGTGTTCTATCTACCGCACTACATAGCTGCCCCACATCTATTGTCACCACCAACAGGGTAAATCAGAACCCCTGTAAGACTTGCTCAGCATCAGTGAGATTCCCAGAATGCAAAGCCATGAGATCATAACAAACTGGAAACTGCTGCCCCCCTAAAATGGAACCAGGAATCCAGCTGAGCTTGAGCTCAAAATAGTAAGAACTAGTATTGAAAGAATATTTTAAGCTTCACAACATTAACTTTACACATAGCCTCATTTGGTCCTTACAACAACCCTATGAGATAGGTGCCCTAAAAAAAAATCAGCCATTTTTACCATCCTAGGAAAAACTCCCAAATGCTTTACCTACTGATCCATATGTGTTGAAGACAGGAAATAAGGAAGTTTAAGTTTCTTCTTCTATAAAATGGAACCTAGAAGAAAGTTCAGCTCTAATGCAAGGGGAAGGCCTGGGAGTCCCAGGAGTTTTGCAGTAGGGAAGATGCAAAGGCCCAAGGATCCTTAGGTTTACATCATTAAGTCAGATGACAATGCCAATGGTCTGAAGGTCTTAGAGCAGGGAAGGTGGTAAGGCCTGGAGGATCTCAGGAGGCAGTAGTAGGACAGATAGTAGGGTCTGGTAGTCCTCCATTTCACAGGAAGGAATAGAGTTATTAACTCTCATCTTATCCAAACAATATAAGCAGCCAAGTATCCTACATGGGCCTTGAGTGGCCTCAGCTAGGAGAAAAGGTGAAGGGAAAAGGCAAGAAGGGAAGGCACCCTTGTGGTGGTGGGTCTTGCCACTTGGCTAATCTGTGGGTTCTGGGACTGCTGGGGCCAAGGAAGCATGAGGTTGGGGTATGGGTGGGGGGAGCTGGGCTCAGAGTTTAACAAGAGGAAGAGAGTGAAATTATGCAAGTTCTCTCTGGAACAAAGGTCTATCTTTTGAGTAACGATTTCCTTCTAGACTTACATGAATTGATCCAGAGAGAAGTAAACAATATCAAGAAAACCATATACACAGTGGTTGGAACAATGGAAATGGAAAGAACGATAAGAAAAAAACTGAATGCTGTGTAATATAGTGGCCAGAGAGCTTAACCGTGGAGAAAACTTGAAAAAAGATACCTCCTTCTTTTCATCAGGAAAGTGGGGGATTATGGGTATGAAATGTTGCCTATGCTGTAAGATATCATAAATGTGTCAGTTGGGTTTGACTGAAGGGTTTTTTTTTTGACAGGTTAAAGCTTGTCAGGTAGAGAAGGATTAAAGGCACAGTAGTAGTGGTAGATTTTGTGGAAGTATATACACATATATCTATATACATACACACATACACATATACCCACAATCCACCATTATGCACACAGGGACACAGGGTGAGGTTCAAATATACATATACAGACACATATGTATAAACACATATACACATACATATGGTCATTCCATGTTGAACTATCACATGGTTGGTAGTAGCCTTTGTCCATTGGCTATGCAGCCATATATATATATATATATATATATATATATATATGGTCCTTACTCTCTGTGTATTTATATATACATACATGTATGTGATGTCACATTTATGTATACATATATTATATACACATTTGTGTGTATGTGTGTACATAGACTTATATAGGATCCTTACCCTGTGTGTATGTGTGTTAATGTGTATTATATAAATGTGTGTTGTTTGATGGTGGGTTGGTGCATGCATAGACCACCTAAGAGGGTGTCACCCACTTGGAATATGCTAGGACCTGCTTTTAGGAGACTGAAAGACTGTAACAGTCATAGTCATACTATATTGGCCTACCACATGTTGGTGGTCAACTTTTTCCATTGGCTGCATAGCCAGAATTGTCTGCATCTTTAAAATTGCCTGACTGAGCATAATTGGAGCTTTTTACTTCATTTACATCTTGAGGATAAAGGATGAAGGACTCCAGGTGGTAAGTAGCAAAAGCCTTACCTCTACCCCTTTCCCCATCACCACCTTTAGGTCATATGACCCTAGGATTCAGAACTTGTTCTTCATCCTTTTCCATCATAGGTGCACTGAATGGAGTCTCCAATCTAGGACCTTAAACCTCAGGGATCTGGGAGTCTAGGAATCCAGCCTCAGGGTTGCAGCCACCCTAGCAATGAAGTCCTAGGGAAGAAGAATCTAGGGAAACTAACCTTATGCGGATTTGGACTTGAATTAAATGGGGCCAATATATGAGAACTGAGCTAAACTGTAAGCCTAATCTCTCTTCCCATCCTGAGGTGGGGATGGGGGGAATTATGCCTCCCATTATGCCTTCTATTAGGGAAAATATTTGTATATTTGTTCTTTTTATAACTTTGAAGAAAGATTTGTAAAGCTAATATGATGTTAAATGGCTAGATAAAAGTAGGGTATAGTCACTGGACACTTAAAAAAGGGGGAACACAACCAGTGAGAGCTCAGATTGATAAAAGAGATACCCTAACCCCCTCAGGGTACTGGAGAACCTTGGGGATAAGGGGAACAAAATGTAACAGACCTAGCCTTGAGAGAGTAGAGCCAGAGTAAACCCATGTAACATACATGTCTATATAAGTGTGTATGTGTGTGTGTGTGTATGTATGTATGTATAAGATATATTCACACATATATGTAAGTGCTGGTATTAGTTTCCATTGCTTTCTCACCCCACTTAAAAGTAATTGATTGGATCAAGAGTGAAGAGGGGGAAGGGGGGCTGTACACTTCCTGGAATCAATCAAGCCATTGTGTGAGAGACTTAGTCATCCCTAAGGAACTTCTATAAAAGTGATGAGCTATCTTAGACTGAAGTAGAGATTCTGAGGGTCTGGAATCTAAGAGAGGTCATACAGAGATGAACCAGAACCTCCAGCTGAGGGTCAAGCAGTGATAGGAAAAAAGAAAAGGTAATATTGAGTTGTGGCAGAAAAAGTAGAATCAAGGTAGGCCACGGGCTCTATGGGCACATTGAAGCATATGACTTGGGTTAAGAGCACCAGTGTACCTACCTCCTTAATTACTGGGGGAAGTCCTGAGAAAAGGTTTCATCTTTCCCCAACTTCCCCTCCAAATACCTGCCTGTCCACAGATACTATAATATAATCTGTTGTTTCATTACTCAAATATTTCCAGTACCCCAAATTTTGCTCTATCACAAAGCATCCATGGGTTCACTGGAGTTAGATATAAATACAAGTTAAGGAAGAGAACCTAACTTCTGCCCAAATGTTAGGAATTTTTCTACCTAGTGAGGAACCCTGCAGACCTTAGGGAATCTAAGCTTAAAATGAGGTAATGATTATAACAGAGTACACACACATACACACACATATAATGGGCTTATACTAGAACAACAACTATATGGCATATACCCATATGACATCAGAAAACTATTACTAGTACAAAAATGAGATCACAGGAGAACAATAAATTTACCATCAGATATCACACATGCATTGTAAGGTTCATGCTCTTGCATCCAGGCTAATGACCACTCTTGGTTGCCCTAAGATAAAGAATTCCTATATATTTATAGCCATCCCAGACTCCAACTAATCTGTTTCTGAAGATAGAACCAGTTTTGGATTGGTTAGGATTCAAGACCAGGTATCACACAAACCAGTAATTGCAGACTAAATATTTCCATGAGGCCACTACTTTTGTTGATGTCCTGGAGTGTATGGCAACATACAGTTGGCCTTTTCAAACATTGTGTTTTACCCATTTGTTGTCACAATTCAACATATCCCTACAATATCTGTATTAGTGTAAATGCCAGTTTTCAGATAACTGAACTCCCATTGATAGGGCCTGGCCAATCAAGTAGAGGTAAGAGGGTATGGGGGCAAGTGGTAAAAAGAATGGGGAAGAAAGAAGGAAGCAAGGAAGAAAAGAAGGAAAGGAGGAAGGGAGGAAGGAGGAAGGAAGGGAGTGACTTTTTTCTGAGTCTAATAACAAAAGTACCTGTGTTCTCCCGTATGTCTACCAATCATAAGACGTGCTCCATTCCATCACTGTGCCCCCCTTATTATCTGGCAGTAGCAATAGATTTCTATACACTCTATGACTGCCCTCCATTACCAGAGGGCAGAGCAGCAGCAGCTATACTTCAGAAGCATCCAGGAGAGAGTTGGGGTGGGCTTGCTGAACACTGGGGTTGCTGCTAGCCAGCCAGCTGGTTTGGGCTGTCCCCTACCCAGCCGCCCTAGGGGAGACAGAGGAGGCATCTATGCCCAGGTCTAATGAGCCTGTGGAAATGGATAGGTCACATATAAGCCAATTATTGCTAACAGACTGGTTTGGGGAAATCATTTTCCCTGGAACCAATTGAAGCCCATTTTGGAGATAAAAGGGACAGTGCATCAGTCTCTGTGGTCAGAAGTAGCTTTCATGCATTTCATGGAAGAAGGAAAATGTGAAATGTTTGAAACTGTGAAAATGGGGTTTGGCCAGATTGCTCAGTCAAGGCATTTAAAGGGTCTCAGGGAGACAGTCTACTCAAAACCTAGCACCTCATTTAAACATAGGTATTAGCATTTGTCTCTCTTATGTGAATGCTCTGCACTATACTGGTGTTCATCTCAACATGTGTCATAATTTAGTGCTTAACAAATGTTGACCTTTCACTCACATTCCAATTACTCATAAAAAATAGAAGTTAAGGGGAACCTGAATAACTGAAATCCCAAATTAACCCGAATACCTCATTTTTAAGTATGAATTTTGCCTCCTCAACCATGAAGATATTTACTAGAGTGAATGATAAGAAACCAGCCTGAATGGAGAATTACATGACTCAAAGGAGGGCCAACATCATAGATTGCTTATGTTTCAGGGTTTGCCTCCCAAACTTGGCTCTGTAATCTTCAATAGACTACAGTAGTGTGGCTAACTAAGCCTATATTAGCATGAGAAGAGAGGGAGGAGTAGGATTGGTCCAGTCATACATTAAGATGGGCAGAACTCAATCCAATTCAACAAACATTTATTGAGCAAGGCACAGTGGCAGGTTTCCTTATAAAGACAAAATAAAATAATCCTTGTCCTCAAGGGGCTAATATTCCCCTGGAGGATTACAACTTGTACAAAGATAAATGTAATGCAAAGTAAAAGATGAAAGGAACAAAGGAAGGATCAGGCATACTGCTCCAGGAACATTTGAGGAAAGGCTTAAAGGAAAAGGTAGCACCGGAGTTGAACCCTAAAGGACGCCAACAAATCTGAAAGGCAGAGATGAGGAGAGAGCACTCTCTAAGGCACAGCAACTACTGATAGTTTGTGGTGCAAAGTGAAGTACGAAGCAGCAGAAAACAATGTATCCAGTAACAGCAATATTGCAGTGATAATCAGCTAGGAAAGTCTTAGTTACTCCGATTAATACAATAATCCACAGCTGTTGCAAAGGACTCATGATGAAAAGGGGCAGCTGGTGGCCCAGTGGGTAGACTGCCGGCCCTAGAGTTAGGAAGACTCATTCATCTTTCTGAGTTCAAACTTGGTCTCAGACACTTACTGGCTGTGTGACCCTGGGCAAGTCACTTAACCCTGTTTGCCTGAATTTCCTCATCTATAAAATAAGGTGGAGAAAGAAGTGGCAAACTACTACAGTATTTCTGCCAAGAAGACCTCCGATGGGGTCACAAAGAGTTGGATATGACTGAAAAACGTGATTAAAAAAAATGCTATCTACCTCTAGAGAGCCAACTGATAAACTTTGAGTGCAGATTAAAACATGTTTTTTTCTCTTTATTTTTCTTGCTTCCCCCCTCCACCCACACCATGGCTAATGTGGAAATGTTTTTCATTTTATATATATATCATATATATTATATACAATATAATATTATATGTTATAATATATTATATATTATATAATATATTATATTATATATTATGTATATCATATTTCTTGCCTTCTCAATGGATAGAGGAAAAGGTAGAGGGGAGGAGAGAACTGAGAACAAAAAAAAAATTTTAAAGGTTAAGGAAAAAAAGGAAAATTCATGGAGGTGAGAAACAGAATTCTGAGTCCAAGGAATAGCTGAAATAATAGTCTAGCTTGGCTGAAACATAAAGTATATAAAGGAAAGTAATGAGAATTAAAGCTTGAAAGGCCTTTTCACTACTGGTGCTAGAGTCACTGCTACACTGAGTTGGTGTTTTTATCCCATAAGCAACAGGGAGCTGCTGAAGGTTTTTGAACAAGGGAATGACATGACCAGGCCCCCAGCTTAGGAAGATAATTTTGGCCTCTGTGTGAAGGATGGATTTATGAGGGAAGAGACTAGAGACAAGAATACCCATTAAGGAGCTATTATAATAATATAGGAAAATGATGATGAAGTCTTGAACTTAAGGTTGTGGCCATGGGAGTGGAGAGAAAAGATTGGATGTGAGAGATATTATGGAAATGCAGTGAAGAGGAATTAGCAACAGATAAGATATGGGAAAATTAGAGAGAAAGAGGAGTCAAAATGGCTCTAAAGTTATGAGTCCTAAAAGACTGGGAGGATAATGGTCCCCCTCAATAGAAATGGGGGAGTTTGCAATAAGTGAGAGGTTTGTTTTTGTTTTTTTAGGGGAGGGTGGAGATGATGAGTTTAATTTTGCACATTCCAGTGACAAAAATAAAGGTCCCATATATATGGAACCAAAATATTTATAGCAGAACCCTTTGTGGAGGAAGGGAAGAAGAGAGGGAGGAAGGGTCTTCTATGAGAGCCTTTCAGCACGAAATGGGAAATGAATAAACAAATTGTGGAATATGAATGTAATGATGTATTACAATCAGAAACAATAAATATCAGAAATTTAGACAAATGCAAGAATACTTGTCTAAACTGATGCAGAGCCAACTCATGCAAGTGAGAAGAACGCTAAAATACATCAGAAATCAGATTAAATGTAATGTTCAGCATTGGTTCCAGAAGACATGATAACTTTCACTTCCCAATCTCAAAGGAACAGATGTGAAGCAAGGCACTGTGCCAGGTGTCATTATTACAAAGACAAAAATGAGATAGTCCCTTTGTAAATCTTAAAGTGCTATACAAATATTAGCTATTCTCATTATTACTAATATTTCTAGAAAGGTGGTAAATTGCAGTTATGGAATGTTTCCCCTGTTATAAGACGCCTGGTTGTGTCAGTTGGTTTTGCTTGTTTTTGTCGTTATGAAGGAAGGATCTAGGGGAGGGATCAAGGAATGAATGCAACAGGAAAAAAATGTCAATGAAACTTTTTTTAAAAGAAATCAAGTTAAAAGAATTTGGAGGTCTGAAAAAGGAAAAAGAAAGAAATTAAAATAGAATCTCCACAGGATCACCACTCCCCCCAAAAAAATTTAACTAAGCAACTTTGTGACAAAAACTCAGTCAAATTCGCTTCCTAACATGGAATAGATTTAGGTCCATTATTTACAACATGTATAACAGCTACAATAAGCATGCCAAAGATTTGGGTCATAGGACATAAGACAGGATTCTTTAAGACAGCAGCCCATGGGTCCAGAGCCTGAGAGGTATCTTGTTTCTTAAGAAATCACGTAACATAATGTAAAAAGCGTTACACTCTGAGTCAGAATCTTTAGTTTCAAATTTTGGCTTGGCCACACCCTAGCTTTGTGACCTTGTGCAACTCACACACCCTTCCTGAAAATATTTCCTTATTTGTAAAATTAGAATCAAAATACTTAAATTTGCTCTGATTGCATCAAACACTGTCAACTTCCCTAAATGAAACCCACAATTGCTCGAAAGAGTGTGGCCTAACTATACACGCAGGAAAAAAATAGATGAAAATGCCAAAGCGTGGTATATAGTTGGATGGCTCACCTGTAAAGCTTATTCATCAGTACATATGTTTCAGATGGACATTTCAAATAGACAATGTTCTGGGTCCAAGAGAAGAAAGAGCTGTATTGCTTTTGACTAATGAACCAGTTCTTTCATGACCCCAAACTTTTCCTTGAAACAAAGGCCCATCTTTTTAGTACTAATATTCCTTTAGTGATCTGTATGACTACAAATCATAAAATACCACAGTTTTTAAATAATTAAAGTTAAGGATCACCTACAGGTCAATGAAGAGGTTCATAGAAGGCAACACATTACAAATGATCAATTGCATATAGGACAAGTGGCATTAAAGATGTCTCTAGAGAAATGTAGGAAGAGGAAAAAATATGACCTAGTCACATACCCAGCATAAGGCATAATCACTAAATAGACTGGGTGCTACATTAATGTCAAGAGATCTAGAGAAAGGCCCCTAAAATGTTGGATGAGCCCCCTGTTGCAAATACATGGAAAGAAATAGACAAAAATAGCACAGAATAGGCAAGAATAGATGGGTGTGACCTCTATCACTGGACAGGATGTCCATATTAATGAGATCACAGATCCATCAAAGTATAAACATAGTATTTGCTCCCACATATGTCATGAAGTTATTATAATGATCAAATGATGCTAAAGTATCTGTAACAAGAAGTTTGGCCAATAGGAGCCCCATCCTCAGAGCACATATAGCATTCTCTACCTGCTGCCAATCCACATGGAAGAGGCTGAAGCTATGGATCCTACATCTGGAAAGGTATGACAATATGCAAAGGAAGGAAGGGATCTGCTCCACGATTGAGATGATGTGCAGGTATTGTATCATGCTTATGAGGCAAATTCAGTATGAGTTAATAGAATGACACAGGAGCCCCCAAAAAAAATCATTCCACCTTGATCTGTGCTAAGAAAAGCATAGCTTCCAGGAATAAGGTGATGACAATCCCCCTGGATTTTGCCCTAGTCAAACTACATCTGGAGTAATATGTAGTGTTCTTATTACCACATTTTAGCAGGAAAATGAATATGCTAGAGAATATGCCAAGTAGAGTAACCAGAATGATGAAGGGCCTCAGGTTCATGAGGATCAATTAAAGGAACTAGTGATATTTAGCCTTCACAAGAGAAGTCTCAGGAGGGACATGATGGATGTCTTCAAGTACTTGACATGCTTTGTGGAATAGGAATCAGACTTGCTCTGCTCAGCGCCAGAAGGAAGAACTAGAACAATGTATGGAAGTTGAAAAAAGACAAATTTAGACAATGTCAGGAAAAATTTTCTAATCATAAGAGCTCTGCCACAGTAGAATGAGCTGCCTAGTGCCTTAGGAGGTACTGGGTTCCCTCCCCCCTTACGGGAGGTGTCTGAGCAAAGACTGAATGGCCACTAATTGGGTATGTTGTAGGGGAGAAAGATTATTGGGTATGGGGTTGGACCAGATTGCTGCCGAGGTCACTTCTAACTCTGAAATTCTGTGATTGTGTGATACATACTTTTTTTTTTTAACAACGCTGTCATCACTCAAAGCAGAACAATAGATGGCAATTTTGGTGCCCTGGGCAATTTTCATAAAATATGCTCTCAAATCAACTCGAATTGAAACAAATTCAATTGCAGGAGGGGTCCAAAGTCTTATGGGGGGAAAAAAGATCCTTCACTCCAGTGCCCATGCATGGAGATCCTAGAACACTCAAGTTACAAGGTGGAGGAAGAAGGAGGGCAGAGCAATGGGAAGAACTTATTTGGACTATTAACTCTGGGATGCCTTCCTATTTCAACTAATTATTCTCACAAAGTAGGTGCTAAATTCAATTGTTTCCATTTTGCTAAAGCACTGTTAAGTGTCCTCTAAATTTCATTGCTCTAGAGCTAAAAGTCAGTTGCCCTGACCTAGTTATAGCTCTGGTTCAATATATGCCTGAAATTTTTCTTTGAAAACTTCTTTTAAGAATTAGAGTTACAAAGGACTTAAGGAATCATTTGGTCCAAGCTCCTGATTTTGAAAATGAAGAAATAAAGACCTGGAAAAGTGAAGTGACTTGTCCAAGATCACATAGCTAGCAAGTAAAAGACCCAGAATTTGAACCCAGTTCCTCTTATTCCAAAGGTCATACCCTTTCCTTTATACCATGCTGGCTTCCTATTCTTTTCAGTAGTGGCAAATCTTACTCCACTGAGACTGGACTTGATTTTTGGAAAGAACAAAAAGTCATTCCAAGTCAAGTCTGACAAATAAGAGAAATTATTTTTTAATAGTTTGGGTCAATAATAAGACATGACTATAATAAGAATGACTTTCTTTGTGGCTCTTTAACTAACTCAATTAGGTTCAATTCAATTCATCAAGGGTGGGTTATACACCTGCTAGGTACAAGTTGCTGTTTTAAGTCCTGGGGTTACAAAGACATTTCTTCATTTACCAATTCACATATAGCATTGCATGAATATAACTACAAAACATATTTTATAGCAATAAAGGAAAAATATATGGAGATATATTAATTGCTCATGGTTGGGTTCTGCTAACATAATAAAAAGTGATAATACTACCTAAATTAATTTACAGATTCAGTGCATAACAAAGTGCTAAAGAATTACCTTAAAAAACCAGACAAAATAATAACAAAATTCTTCTGGTGGAAGAAAAGTTCAAGGATCTCAAGGGAAATAATAAAAAAAAAATGAGGGAAAGAAGGGACTCCATCTATAAAGCAAAGCAATAATAACCAAAACTATATAGTACTAGGTTTGGGGTTTTTTTTTTAATTGAAAAGTTGATCAGTTGAACAGATTAGGTATACAAGATACAGAAGTAAATTGACATAACAGCGTAGTGATAAACCCAAGGACACCAGGTAGTGGTATAAGGACTCAGTATTTAACAAAAACTGCTTGGAAAATTGGTAAGCTATGTGGGAAAAAAATATTTATGTAAACATCATGAACCAGATACCATAATAAGATCCAAATGGATATAGGATCTAGATCTAAAATGTCATATAAAGTAGAGGAAAAGGTAAAGAGATATTTTTACATCCATGGGTGGGAAAGAGGGGTTCTTGACTAGATAGGGGATAGAAATGATCACAAAACATAAAACGGACAATTTTAATTATACGAAATTGAAAAAAATTTGCACAAGAACAATACAACTAAAATTAGAAGGAAAATGGTCAACTAGAAAAAATTTTCACAGCAAATTTCCTGCTAAAGGTGTGATATCCAAGATCTGCAAAGAATGGATACAAATAGATAAGAACAAGAACTATTTCACTATTGAAAAATAATCAAAGCATATGAATAAGCAGTCCTCAAAAGAGGAAATATAAGCTATCAACAACCATATCGGAAAAAATGCCCCCAAATCACAAGTAATAAGATAAATGCAAATTTAAACAACTTTGAAGTTCTACCTTACATCCACTAAAATGGCAGAGATTCAAAAAGAAAAGGAAAAGAATAATTATTGGAGGGTTTGTGGGAGGACAGGTGTACTCTGAGTGAAGTTATGAATTGGTCCAGCCATTCTGGGAAACAATTTGGAACTATGTCCCAAAAGTCACTAAACTGTACATACCCTTTGGCCAAGGAATACCACCAGCAGGCATATACTCCCAAAGAGATCAAAGACAGAGGGAAAGGATATTTATATGTTCAAAAATAATGATAACAATACTTTTTATTATAGTAAAGAACTGGAAACTAAAGGCATATCCATCAGTTGGGGAATAGTTTGACTAATTATGGTATATGAATACAAAGGAATATTCCTGTTCTGTAAGAAATGACAAAAAGGAAAAAATTCTGATAAACCTGAAAGGACTTACATGAATTAATGCAGATTAAATGAACAAAACCAGAAGAATGCTTTATATGACTACAATACTGAAAAAGAAAACAACTCCAAAATACTTAAGAGCACTGATCAATGCAGTAACTGGTCACAGCACCAGAAGACTGATGATGAAACATACTTTTCACTTCTTGGCAGAGAGGTAATACACTATAGGCACAGAATGATATACACTTTTTTCAGACATTACCAATACATAAATTTGTTTTGTTTTACTATATTTATTTGTTATAAGGGAAGGGTTTAGGACAGGGGTGCTGAGAAGGAGTAAGGAATAGTAACAGTGCTATTTAAACAGGGAAGAAAGAAAAGAGCCTTTAAAAAAGTAAAGAAAAAGAAAACATCAGTAATCAAACACTTTAAAAACACAAAGAGAAACGTTAAGACATTTATAAAAGGACATAAATGACCAGGGTACTGTTGGTTCTGCCATGTTAAATTTTATATATACTTTAAATATATATGTATATGTATATGTATATGTATATGTATATGTATATGTATATGTATATGTATATGTATATGTATATGTATATGTATATGTATATGTATATGTATATGTATATGTATATATATATGTAATATTCAGGATTTCATATGTAAGCCTTTTCTATTCTTTGTTGTACATGGAAATGTTCATGCTTGAAAATATTTGTCAAGTTCATAATTTTAAAAAACATGTATCTCAAAGTGATTTCCAGAGAGGAGATTCAGAAGCGTTTTGAGCAAGGCTATATCACAGCATTAAGTGTGTAGTTCCCAAAATGACTACATTTAAGGACAAACCTCATTTATATAAGTCCTATTATATTAATTTTAAAAATCGATGAGGAAACTTGGCATAATGGATACAGAGCTAATCTCAGCACCTGGGTTCTAGTCCCACCTCTGACATATATACTGGTTGTATGGCCCTGAGCAAGTTACTTAACCTCTCCGTGGCCCAGATGACTCTACAATTGTAAGTTTCAGAGAAGATACTGACTTGTTTTGATAGAGAAAGTTCCTTACTATGAGCTCCTTACATCAATGAAATCACAGTTCCAATCTGAAAAAGAAAAAAAATTAGTTTCATCACTCTCAATCCAAAGCCAACCCACATATTCAACAAGACCTATCGGATTCCATTAAACCGTGACTTTCCATGAACATGTCCACTGAGTGCCAAGACACAGATGGTACAAATGACCTCATTGACTCTAATGGAAATATCAATAGGGACATTCCAAGGCTGCTGCTCAACTCACACCACAGGCAGAGTTGGTCTTACATAGCAATGGCTACCTACACAGTACTAGAAAGGTCTGTGTACAAACTAACCTTTGCCACACACACCCCAAATAATTTCCTTCCCAGTAGCCTTTCTGAGATGATTATAATTCTACCTTTATAATTTCATTCCTTTAGTTTTATAGATGATCCCCAATTAAAATATAAATGCTCAAAGGAACATGGCAATGAATTAAGCCGATTACCTTATATGTGAAATGATCAATCAGATCCAAAGTGGTAGCCAGAAACAAGTTTTGACAGGTGAAAAAATGAAAAAAATAATGAAACCACTGGGCTACTGGGAGTGAGGAGGACAACAGAAGCAACTAGGGGATTCTGGCTAACTCATCTCATTTCTATAGCACTTTAAAACACACAAACATTTTCCCTACATCAATTTTCTAAAACAGGTAGTATATCATCATTTGTATTTAACAAGTGCAGAGATTGGGTCTTAGAGGGGTTCAGTGACTTTGCCAAGATCATACAGTTAGCAAATAGCAAGGCAAGGATTCAAACATATGTGGTTACCAATGGACCAATACCATCCAAGGAGTCAGGTCTCACTCAGACCAAGTCACATCCTGGGAGCTTGACCTACACCACTCTTTTCCTTTGTTTTGTTGTCTAGAAAAGTCTCCTAGATATAGCTTATGTCTAGGGTATCCCCAAATGTGAATGACAAGGTGCCCAAATCCTGTACAGGAAATAATACAATGATAATTGGGTATGAGACAGCCTTAATTTCACCTTGCAGAAAATGCCAAGGACTCACAGGAATCCATAAACTTTTACAGAAACACAAACCGCTCAAATAGCCCGTCAGTTCTGCTTGCTATCAGAGCAACTCCCTGTCATTCTAGTAAGTCCCTCTCTCCCCACAGTCTCTGCTAGACTTGTAGTTCCACCTTGTGGTTGAGACTTTCCTCAAGTGGTGAACATGCTCTGGAATTTGATGAATAAAAGAAGATTCCCTTCTCATCATACCTCCAGAGTCTAAGTTACTCACTGGCTTTGTTCTCCAAGTAGAACACTGCATAGGAAACCTGTAGACTGTCTTCTTCCTGCTCCAAGGATCAGGATTCATCATGAAATCTTATCTCTCTTGAAAATAGAGTACTTATACTCTCAGACTCAAGAACTCTTGAACTTAACAGCGATTCATTAATCAACTCTCAAAGCTGATGGTGCCCAAGAAATTTCTCTTCTCTGCCAGAAGGATAGATTCCTATATCACATTGCACAGGGAATGATAAATCCTCCCTCCTCCCCACAGGGTGTTGGAGTTCAGGACCTTTTGACCTTGAATTCTTTTTTCAGGCTATCTGCAAGAATATGTTTTCCCCATTGCCGCGTTCTTCTGCTGTAAGTTGCCATTGTTACTTCTGGTTAGAAAGTTTTAGGGCATGAAAAAACCCTCTACTTCCTTTTTTGTACTTTGGAAGAAGGTGAGAAGGAAAAGGCAAGAAGTCCTCAACTGCTAGAAGCCCTAAGAGTGTAGCCAGCTTTTATTAGGCAAAAGGAAGAGTGGCTAGTTTTTCAACCATCCAATCAAATCATCCAATTAGGAGTTCCTTATCTGGTTGGGGAAATCTTCAATTTGACAAAGGGCTAACAATGACCATCACTGTAATTTCAGGCATAAATTCATCAGGTTAACTGGAAAGCTACTCATTTTGATTAAGTATGCCCCCTCACACTTATGTCTTCTGACCCCAAGTCAGAAGGTCTTTCTACTCTGCAGACAGACTTTCTCTACTTCAGAATTTTGCCAAAGGTCAATGTTGGCCATAGATTTCTGTGCTAGAGCAAGAAACATATTCATGGCCCATAGACTAGTTGTAGAAGGAAGAAAGAACATATTGCAGAATTAGACTCTCTTCAATAATTTTTTAAAAATTAAATCCAACATTCTGATTCTTCCTTAACCAGACCTTCTGTTTTCAAGCCAACTGCTTTGCCTCTATCCCTCAGTTGTGGAAAGAGGAGAGAGATGGCTTGAGTTTATGCCTGTCCCAAGTTATACACTTCTGATTTTTTTTTAACTGACCTCATTTAGCAGGGTGAAAGTCAGCTTTTCCTGGTCTATTAAGACTTCAATAAAATCATTCGTTTATAGTTAACTGGAATAGTATTCACATTTAGACCTGCATATTAATTGACTGATAATGAGATGATAAAGCTGCTTCTCTCTGCAGGTGTACCAATCAATTTCAATGAAACTGAAAAAATGAGTTCTTTTCTTATTGCGACTGAAATTAAAAAGTGATTTATATTTTCTAATAAAGTGGTTTTCATTGATCTCTTTCTGAAAATGTATGGTTTCATTTGCACCCTTTTAAATTATAATAGTTTCCGTTTGTAAAAGAATGATTTTCCAATATAATTTTTGGTTCCAATTGATGATTAACTTTAATATAGATTTGTCAGAGAAGGGTGGGGGTATAGAGGGAGTGAGAAGCACATACACCACCAAAATTGCTTACTTTTAATGAACTTTAAATCTAAAGATAATAAAATGCTTCAGTTAAAGCACAATATTGGCAAGGGAAGTTGTTTTTCTCAAGAAATCCATTTTTCTATTTCACAAATTTTCCTTTTGTCTTAGACTTTTTCATCTGTACCAATTGTTTTCTGTTCCTGTTATTAGCAAGTCTAGCTGCAGGGCTAATGTGGGAAAGCTTTTTGCCTGTCACCAATAACAAATTCCAACTTGAAGATGCTCGTGGAGTCCTGTTGTTATCTGTTGAATTCTTCTGGCAGATGTGGGAACCCGTGGAGCAATTAGATTTCACTTTAATTTATTATTATTGTCTTCCAAGCCATAATAATTAAGCAACCATGAAAGGAAGCTATATTCTGAACATGTGTTCAAATATCGCAGAGTCAGGAGTAGGTGCTGAGGGATCAGAAAATAGCTTGTTTCCCTCCTAGCCACGAGGCCAAAGACTGGGGATCCCTAGAGTCATTCTAGAGCAGACAGAGTACGCAGGACTGAATGAAGGAACAGGCTAGTCATTTCTAGTCTTTCTACAAAGAGTAATCTAAGGTGAACAGGTAAACCGAGAGTTTTGTCCTATTTACCAGGAGAGTAGAGTAAAATGATTTCCAGACAGAGCAGCCCTTACTAAAAGACTGCCTATGTGACATAATCTAAGGGACACCAGGAAACTCTTTGGCTCCAAAATATGTCTTCTCCCCAGTGCCTGAAATTATACCATTTGGCCCAGAATCATCCCTCTGGAGTGAGCATTGTCCTTTCCCTATTTGACTTTTAAAATATCCTCAGAAAGGATAACATTGAAGTTGAGAGGGTAATATTAAGATGGAAGATTAATATCTCCTCTTAGAGCTTGGAATGGATTATATATTTGGATCTTTTATTAAAAATCAACACTTCTCTTCTACAAGAGCAAAAGAGGTCCAACGGCCCTTTCATAGACTATTAGCACTCTCTTTCCAAAGATGTTAGACAATCCAAATCCTGGAGGCTGACCCTCAGGAAGCATTCTTTTTCCTTCTGCAATGAATTGAAAATCTGATTCACGGGCTCTGCCCTTGTCCTGAATTCCATCTTCATACTAGGAAGTTTCAACATGCATGTTGATGTTTCCTCAAATATTCTAATATAACAGTTCTTCAATCTACACAGCTCCCATGAACTACTCCTCTGCTCTGCCTCATTTACACAAAGGGATGATCATATCTTAATCTTACCATCATTCAGAAGTGTTCCCTTCCCATGTATAAGGATCCTGAAATTTTTCTATCTCAGCAGTTCTCTTGTTTTTTGGTCTCGGGATACCTTTACAATGCTAAAAATTATTGAGGATCTTCCCCCAAAGAGCTTTTGTTTAGGTGGGTTATATCTACTGATATTTACTGTATTAGAAATTAAAAGTGTCATTATGAAATGGTTTTGATTCCATAAACCCCCTGAAGAGTCTCAGGGCCCCTACAGAGTCCCTAAACCACACTTCCAGAACTACTATTCTACCCAGTCATAAGTTTCCATCCCTCCATCTCTTCCTGTGCCTTACTACCTCTACGCCTAGTCTTCTTTCTTACCACAACCTCCAATCCCAATAGACTATCGTCCCTACTCATGCTATATGCTCCTCCTAACCAGTCTCAACACCTTCGTGAATCAGTTCCACCCTACAGTGGCCTCTACTCTAGGATCACTTATTCTCCCTATTTATACCTTGCCAAATTCCAACGCTAGGTTACTCCAAACACCCACCTTCACCTTTCCTACTCATATACCACTGAAAGGCATGCTGACTGGATCTACTGCAAATGAATGTTTTCTAATCTCAACTGGCCACTCACTAAAGCAAGGCAATCCTATGCCTCCTAATGCCTACCATATCCCATTCACCTCAGCAACTCTTCCAAACATCTAACCTCCTTTCTTTCCACATCATCCCTCCCCCAATCTTCTCAGTTAAGGATCTTGCCTCATGCATCACTGAAAAAGAAAATTTAGGTCATCCAAAGCAACCTCCCTCTTCTCTCTTTCTCCTCATCTCATATTCCCCTGAAAACTTATTAGCTTTATAATCTTAGACAAGTTATTTAACATTATATCACTTTCCTTAAACATAAAGGGAGAAGGTTGGATTCAGTGGCCCTTAAGGTCATTTCCAGCTCTAAATCTATCATCTTATGATTTCAAACTCATTATCTTTCCTCCTCCCAAAACAAAAAACCATCCCTTTTCCAAATGTCCCTATTACTATTGAGTTCACCCTCCTCTTTCTTGTCATGCAGGTTCATGACCTAAGTGTCATCCTCAGCTCCTTATTCTCACTCACACTACATAGCCATTCAGCTGCTAAATCATGTTGTTTCTACCTCCACATCTCTCCTCATCATCCTTCTCTCTATTCACACATCCACCACTCTAGTTCATTCCTCCTTTCCTGGATTGTTGCAACAGCCTCATGATTGTCCTCCCTGCCCAGAGTCTTTCCCCACTCCAATGCATCCTCCACACAGATGATAAAGTGATATTCCCAAAACACAGGTCTGACCTTGACATTCTCCCACTCAATAAAATCCAGTGACCCTCTATTACCTCTAGGATCAAAATAAACTCCTGTTTGACATTTGAATCTCTTCACAACCTCTTTCCTTTCTATCTTTCCAGTTTTCTTATGTTATTCTCTTCACAAACACTATAGACCAGCCATACCAGCCTGCTTGCTATTCCTCACACAGGATGCTCCATTTTCCATATCCATGCCTTTCACTGTCTGTGCCCCATGCTTGGAATGCTTTCCTTCCTCTCCTCTACCTCTTAGAATCCCTAACTTCCTTCAAGACTCAGCCCAAAAGCCTCCTTCTACCATATGCCTTTCTAGGTCCACCCCAGTTACTTGTGACTTCCTTTCAAAAGTTCCCTTGGATCTGTTTTGCATGCATTGTGTATATGCTTATTTTTTTTTTACTCATAGCATTGTAAACTTTGAAAATAAAGAGTTGTTTCCACCTTTAGAATGAATGGAGCTTCGTTGTCACTCTGTGACCCATTCAGGGTGAAGAGTCTCTTCCTGCTCTAAATACATGAACCTAGGATTCTAGGAATCCAAATTCACTACTCTTTCCACTTCCTTCTAGATTTTTTTTGAAACAAACACACACAAACAAGCACCTCCAAAATAACTCACTCGTGAATAATTCATCGATGGTCTTTTCTGCCTCTGGTACAAATCCATTCTATGTGAAGAATTTTACACACCTTAATGATGCCCTCTTTGAGGGCAAAAACTGTTTTCACTTTTGTCTTTGTAACTTTAGCACTTGGCCCAGTGCCTGGAACATAGTTAAGAGCTTGAAAACTGATTGTTAATTGATTAATTTACTTGTTGACCTTGAGCTCAGAAAGAATTCCACTTTGGTTTTTTTCTGTAAAATCCACCCTTTTTTCTCTCAGCTGTAAGTAAAATACAGGCTCAGTGTCTCTGTCATAGATATTAGAGCTAGAAGAAACCAGAGAAGCCATTACAACCCGATTCTCTTTTGGTAGTAGAGGAAATAAGTCTCCATATGATGAGGAATTTGCTCAAAGTCACACAACTAGTTAATGGCAAAGTATTTCTCAAACCCAGGTCTTCTAACTCCCTGCCCAATATGAGACACCTAGCATATAGTCTACAGAACACTGTACTTAGAGTCAGGAAGACCTGAATGAAATCCTACCTCAGATACTTAAGAGCTACAATGACCCGGGCCAAATCACTTACCCGCTCTCAGACTCAGTTTCCTCATCCATAAAATGGGGATAAAAATAGTACCTACTTCCTAAGGTTATTGTGAAAATCAAATGAGATAACATATATAAAACACTTTGCAAATCTTAAAGCACTATATAAATACTATTATTTTTATTTTACCCACTATACTACACTGTGTCCCAGGCAACTGTATAAAACATAGGTACCAGGGTGGAAACAGCAAAAGAAATTTAGCTAATTTTTCGGGCTTCCATTAAGACAAGACTCTTTACTTGAGAGAGAATGGAGGGAAATTTGAGTAATAGCTCTCATTCCACAGGGATTATTATGGGATTGGGACCTTTCAACAAGACTACAGGGCATCTGGTCAGCCCTAACTGAGATGAGCCCCTAGGGGCTCTATTCCCAGGCATAAGAATAGATGTAGGAACATGTCATTCATTCAAGAGATACATTCAAGTAAATGGATAATAGCTCTATACCTAATAAGGACTTTAGAGGCTCACCAATCCAACCCCTTCATTTTGCATATGAGGAACTTTCCCAAAGTCCCAGAAGATTGAGTGATTTGCCCAAGGTTTTGCCAGGTAGTAAATAGCAAGGCCAGAGTCCCAGCTGAGATTCTCTGCCCCCAGACTCAGTTCCTCTTCCATTTGCCCAAGCAAGAACTAAGACTCATTTTGTTTTCTTATCCTACAAAACTAAATACTTCACATTTTATTGAGATAAAATACCTTTTGGTAGAGTGTCTGTCCTCAGAATCATAGAATCCTAGGACTTAAGAGTTAGAAGGGACCTGATGGTTCATGAAGTCTAAACTTCCCTTTTAGAGATGAGGACACAGGACCAGAGGAGAGAAAAGATTTGCTCACACACAGGTAGTAAGGAGCCAAGCCAAAGACTTCCCTTCCAGCTATAAATCTATGAATGCAATTTCAATGTTGGATTTTCTCTAGTAAACATACACACACACACCCACACACACACACACATACCCCTCCAAAACGACCTACTTATGAATAACTCATCAATGGCCTTTTCTGCCTCCAGTACAAATCCATTTCATGTGAAGAATTCTTAGTACCTTAATGATGTCATTCAGCCATATAGTATGTTATAATAAGTAGTAATTAGCTCTCTGACTGTAATAAGAAAAGGGTGGAATGCATTTAAATTAGAATAAACTTTTTCCTTCTTTGGATGTTTTTGCAGGCAGAAATCGGGTTCCTTTTTGCCAATTCATTTTGAGGGCAAGTTTTAGAAACATCCCACATTTGAGCTCCAGTGCCCCTTACTCCTTACCCTAAATGGGCTTCATAGGAAGACAAGCTCATTCTGAACTTGGACAACCTAAAACTGTTCTTCCCAGCCTCCCTCTCCTCCTCCCACAAATCACAGAACTGTAGAACTGGAAGTCTGACAGTACCATATGTATTTACCCTTGGCCTTGGCCTGCATATGATGACCTCGGTTTACTGCTCCAGCAGGTAATAAATGTTCCTTGATGATGGTGATGATAATAGGTGATACGCCACAGGCTCAAAAGGAGTAGTTGTGCCATCCTTACAAAATGGCTTCTTTCTAATAATCCTAGACAAAATACCTAGATAAGCTAGACAAGAAGCATCCTACATTTTGAGCCCCCAAAGTCTCCCTCAATCCTGACCCTGAAAGGGGTTTTACAAGGAAATAAATGAAACTCCAACCATTCTGTGACTGGAGCTTCTAAAGCTATTCTCCCTGTGCTCCTTCTACCCTCTCCCCCCACCCTGGCCACCAAAAAAAACACAGGATCACAGAATATTCTGCCCTAGGATCGTCATGAGTACAGTTCAAAAGAAATGTTTCGGGGCTGGTAAAAGACCGAAAGCATTGGTATATGATGTATACTTAATTGTGAGACTATTTTAATTAATGAAAAGTTCACAGGATCATAGATTTAAAGCTGAGGCCTCTGAGGTTATCTAGTCTAAATCTAGGTCCAGAGAGGGTATAACTTGCCCAAGATCACTTGAGTAGTAGGTTATTATGGTTGTTGTTGTTCAGTTGTTTTTCAGTTGTGTCTGACTCTTCATGACCCCATTTGGGGTTTTCTTGGCAGAGATACTGGAGTGGTTTGTCAGTTCCTTCTCCAGCTCATTTTACAGATGGGGAAACTGAGGTAAATGGGGTTAAGTGACTTGTCCAGGATCACATAGATACTAAGTGTCTGAGGCTATATTTGAACTCAGGAAGATGAGTCTTCCTGACTCCAGGTCTGGAATTCCATCCACTATGCCACCTAGTTGCCATGAATAGCAGGTAGCAGTCAGGATTCAAACCCAGGTCTTCTAACTCTAACTTCAATGCCCTTTCCACAGCAACACATTTGCCCTCAAATAGCAAAACAAAGCATTATGTGAAGTCTAGACAGGAAAGGCCATTACTGACTGAGGTATCAAGGAGCTTCATGAAGGAGATGACACATGAGACAGACTTCACAAGACAGGTAAGAATTTGACAGAGAAGAAAGATACTCGAGGAATAAATGACAACACCACCAGAAGCACAGGAGGTGGGAGGGTCAGTGCATGAAGAATGGAATATAAAGTGCAGATAGGGGAGTAGCACAAGAGGAGGTTGGAAAGGTAGAATGGTGCCAGATAATAACAACTAATTAAGGTAATAATTAAGGCTAGTACTAGAATGGTAGCAGTAAAAATAGAAGAAACAAATAAGAATAATGTTCAAGAAATAATGGGCCTGACTTGATAATTAGTACATATGAGAACTAATGGAAAGATGAGAGTCAAATATGACTTTAGGGTTTCAAACATGGAGGGGGGAGGGAGGGCTAAAGAAAGAAATGGAGAATTATCTCAAAGACATGGTTCTGGCCCAGAGAGTTCAGGACAGAATCTCCAGAAAGATACTCTGGCTACCAGCCACTGTTCATTGCACCTCTACAAAACTGTACAATAAGCCACAAAATATACTGCACAATAAAGTGTACAATGACACAATGCAGCGACTCTGCCCTCTCTTTCCACATGTTTCTCCAGCAAAATGGGAAGACTGCCGAGTCTGGGCTTTTCATTCCTTTTCTTCTACTGCCCTCTAGAGTCGGTTTACTGATTCTCCACTTCAGATTTCATTTTTCTCTAGCAGAAGGTGATCAGATTAAGAATCCAAGAGTTTCTTAAAGAAGCGATATTTAATAAAGCTTTCCTTCTGTCTCCAGATAGGTACCTCCACATCTAACTTCTCTCAAGAAGATGTAAATCTAGCATAACACTCAACAGCCCCTCTGTTCCACCTATTCCAGGATCTCAACTCCCTTCAAGTCTTCCTGATCATGAAGGAAAAGGGAAAGGGAAAGGGGGGGAAGAAAGAGAAAGGGAAGAGAAGGGGAGGGAAGGAGCATGTATTAAGTGCTTACTCTATACCAGGCACCATGCTAAGCTCCTTATTCATATCTCATTTGATCCTCCCACAACCTTGGTATGTTGGTTCTAATTTTATATATGTTACAGGTGAGGCAACTGAGACAGAGGTGTGTGATTTGCCCAGGGTAGAACAGCTAGTAAGCATCTAAGGCCATATTTGAATTCAGGTCTTCCAGACCCCAGCTCAGCACATCATCTAGACAGAAATCTTACCTCTATAGCAATGGTCCATTTCTTCTTGTTCAGTCCTTAGTAACAATGGGTGTTGCTCTGTTACTGAGGGTTCATTCTGAGGATGAGCTAACACTTGTTCTTTGCTGGCTATCATGGGGCACAATGTTAAATAGAAAGTAGTGACACTCACTGCAAACTACTCATCTCCCATCTTGCACAAATAGTCCTATGGGCCCTACCAAAGAGATATAATTTGTACCCTAAGGCACAGATGATTCCCTCAGATAGTCATTTTCTCCATATCTGAAATATCTCTATTATCTACCTATAAGCACAGGGCTGTAATGGGTTAATAATGTTGTTTTTAGCATCTCATATGAAGGGTCAATGACTTCCACCAACCAACCTGGCAAATCCACTATATACTTCCTCTATTACTCACATGCTACTGAGGAGAACTAAAGGAAGTCATCCAAGACAAGAAATCTGTCTGGGAACACTACAGATGTATGTTATCTAATCTCAGTTGATTCCTCATTGAAGCAAAGGAGTCCTTTTACTTCTCCCAGATTGACTCTGTTTCATCACACCCACAATAACTAATCCAGGTCTTCTCTCCATCCCACCTCCTCACTCCCTCAGCTCAGACCATTGCCTCATTCTTTACTAACACAGTAGAGGCCATTTCCCCTGAACTCCCTCTTCTTTTTTCAACATCTCACAATCCCCTGATATTATTCCCCAATTTCTCCTCCCTTACTCTAGTGTCTAATGAAATAGCCCCACTCCTCACCAAGACCAAAACCGCTATGTGTACCTTTCATCCTAATCTCTCTCCATCATCCACGACAGACTGTCCCTATAATCATCCACTCTTTCTCTAATCTTCAATCCATTTTTTTTATCTGCTGGCTTATTCTCTACTGCTTCCAAACATCCCTAATTCTCTCCCATACTTTAAACACTCACTAGACACTACCATCGGGGGCAGCTCGGTGGCACAGTGGATAGAGCACCGGCCCTGAAGTCAGGAGGAACTGAGTTCAAATCCGGCCTCAGACCAAACGCTTGACACTTACTAGCTGTGTGACCCTGGGCAAGTCACTTAACCCCAATTGCCTTTAAAAAAAAAAAAGAAAAGAAAAAAAGAAAAAAACACTACCATCCCCTTAAATTATCATCCAATATTTCTCCCCTTTTTCTCAAACTTGTAGAAAAATCTTTACACATTCATAGGATCTCATACTTTAGGGCTAGAAGGTATCTTAGAGGCCATCAAGTCAAATAACCTCATTTTTACAAATAAGAAATGTACGCTTGCCAAAAAGACTATTTTATGTTGAATTCACACAGGGCAAGTGCTCACATGGGGATCAGAAAAAGCAATACAAGGACTCTTTCAAAGTCTCTCTTAAGAACTTTGGAATTGATTGTGTGACACAGAAGACACTGGCAAAGGACCACCCAGCATGGTGCACCCTCATCAGAGAAGGTACCATTCTCTATGAGCAAAGCAGAATTGAAGCAGCTTAAAAGAAACATGAGATGACCAGATTTAGAGAATCCACCCCAAATATTCACATAGACTATTCGTAGCCAACCTGTGGCACAGCATTCTGAGTTCATATTGGTCTGATCAGCCATAGCCAGACACACTGTAGCTTGACTCTAACATAGTGATGACATTTTGGTCCTCTCCAAGAAAGGACAACAAACAAACAAATAAGAAAACTGAGTCTCAGAGAGGTTAAGTGACTTGCCCTGAGTCACATGGTCACTAAGGTTCTGAGACAGGATTTGAATTCAGGTCTTCCTCAGTTTAATCCAAATACTTTTTTACTACACCATCTGCCAACTTCTAAATGGTAGGAATTTTCCTAAGTAGGAACTCCGATCAATTTTACTTCTAAGTGCTCATTTAATATAAACTCCATTAAGCAGCAAAGGAAGGGACTATGTGGACTTAAGGGACCATTATGTTGGTCTTAGTCTAAAAAAGGGGTGAGGCTAATTGTTGGAACAGGATGGGGCCAATTATATCTCCAGAGACAAAGTGGGTAGGAAGAAGAGAGTGAAGACATCTGCCAGAGGGGTCAACCCTTGAAATGACACCTCAGTTATGAATGTTAAAAGGTACTTCCATTTCCTTTGCTTTCACTCCCTTTAACACTTTATGATCTGGCATCTATCTCTGAAACTATTCTGTTCTTAATTGACAGATTTAATAGCTTTTTCTCATTCCTCTTGAGAAAGTGCTACTCTAGACCACCGTCTTCTCCTGGATACACTCTTTCTGGGTTTCTCTGATACTGTTCTCTCTTAGTTCTCATCTTTCTGTCTGATAGTTCCTTCTGAGTCTCCTTTGCTACCTCATCTTCCATATTTTGTCCCCTAATTGTAAGTATACTCTAAGGCTCTGTCCTTCTCTTCTCTCTATATACTCTCATACTTAGTGACATAACAATAATAATAATGACTAGCATTTGTATAGCACTCTAATATTTGCAAAATGGTTTACAAATATTATCTCATTTTATCATTATTAAAAAACCCTGTGAGGTAGATGCTATTTTTCCTATTTTATGTGTGAGAAAATTGAGGCAGATAGAGATTAAATGACTTGCCCAGAGTCACACAGCTAGAAAGTATATAGTGCTACATTTGAATTCAGGTTTCCTTGACTCCAGGTTCAGCATTCTATCCACTGCACCACCTTGCTTCCCCATCAATTCCCCTGGATTTAATTATAATCTCTATTCACATGACTCCCAGACTTATCTATCAAACCCTAGTCTGTCTCCTGAATTCCAGTCCCATGTTACCAACTGCCTACTGGACATTTTGAGCTGGTTATCCCATAAGCTTTTCAAATTTAACATATTCAAAATGGAATTCAATGGAATTTCCTCCACCAAATCTACCCTTATTCCAAATTTCCCTCTTGCCATGGAAGATATCATTATCCTTCTAGCACTCCAGACTCGTAGCCTGGGTGTCATCCTCAAATAAGAACCTGGGTTTAAATCCCAACTCTAACATTGAACTCGAATGTGACCTTGGATAAATCACTTAATTTTCCTGGGTCTCAATTTCCTCATCTGTAAAATATGATTAATGGACTAGGTGGCCTCTTATGTGCCTTCCAGCTCTACATCAATAATCCTATGATCTTATGACCACATATCCAATCACTTACAAAATTATAGCGTTTCTACTTCTCCAACACCTGCTCCCTTTTCCTCACCTATACATGTGTAGATCTGACCTTGTCACCCACATACACACATTCATTAAACTCCAGTGGCTCCCTATCACCTTCAAGATCAAATGTAAAATGCTGTTTGGAACTCAAAGTCCTTCATGACCTAGTCCACTCCTACCATTTCAGTCTTCTTACACCTTACTCTCTGCCATGTATTCTTGAATAAGTGACAGTGGCCTCCTTGCTGTTCCATGAGCAAGACACTCCATCTCTCTGCTCCTGGCCTTTTCTCTGGCTTTCTCCCATGCCTGGAATGCTTTCCATCCTCTTCTCCACCCACTAACTTTCTTGAGTTCCCACTAAAATCCCGTCTTCTACAGGAAAGCTTTTCCCAATCCCTCTTAATGCTAATTCTTTCCCTCTGTTAATTTCTTATTTTTCCTGTATATAGCTTGCTTGCTTGTTGTCTCTTCCATTAGATTGTGAGCTCCTTGAGGGCAAGAACTGTGCTTAGAAAGGTGCCTGGAATATAGTAGGCATTTAATAAATATTTGTTGACTGGCCGATTCCACTCCAATGCCCTCTGAAGTAATTCTCTGAGGACCTAAGAGTTCTGACTAGGATTTAATACAAAATGCTTCATGGACTAGCACTTTAATGCAGTACCCTTGGTTCAAGAGCAAAACTGAGTCTTCCCATATCTCTACATATCCATTTTTTTTGCCCTTCAGAACAGGCCAACAGTGGTGGCCAGAGCCAGCAGGATAACTGCCCTATGGATTACCTATCAGCTGCCTTATAGAAGCAGCCTTAGTCTCTTACCAAGAACAGTTTTGTTCAGAGACCCAAATAGAGAATGCTTGATGGGAAGCTTTGTGTTTAGTGGGGAGAGTCTCCCCAGTGACCCAAAACTTTTTATTAAACTCCTGTGGGAAAAACGGTATAATAAACATCCACATTTTTTTTTATCTGCTCAATTTACCCCCTGGGCAGACTGACCTTGGGAGGTAGAAAAGAGGGGTCAGAGAAGACAGGAACTTTCTTCTTGGAAATTCCCAGGCCATAAGAATGAATGACCTTCCAAAGCTGATAGGGGAAATTCCTAGGATTCCATTCTGCCGTTGGGCAGTGATTCCTCCCTGTGCTGGGAAAATATAAATAGTACAGATTATCAGACCGAAACACAAATTACCCTATGGAGGAGGAGTCCCATAGTGTCAAGTAGCAAACCACTGTACCTACCTATGAACTCAGTGTCTAATTTTAGATATTCCCCAGAGCCTTAGCAAACATAATAGCCACTTCTGGTGAATTTGTCTCCAACCTCAGCAAGACCTACCACCCACCTGAATTCCCTGCAAGCCCAGTTCCTCCACCACCACCACCACCACCCCCATTCCCCAACCAAGTTTATCCAATCTATATAAATTTCATGATCACATTTCTAAGCTGGGCTATGCTGGGTGTTGTTTGCAGGGAAACCAGCCAAAAGGACAGTCAATCTCATTGCATCTGATAGAGGGCAAATTAAATTCAACTGTTAAACTTTTTTTTTCTCTTTCATATAGAATCACAGATCTAGAAATCAAAAGGACCTCAAAGGCATGTATTCCAGCCCCTTCCTCCCAAGTCACTCAAGGGAAATAAACTTAGGCCCAAGCAACCAGAATGAAATGAATCAGGGTCTAAATAAAGGGCTTAAACTACATGAAAACAAGAAGTTAAATTGGTGTTTATGTAGTGCTTTAAAGTTTGCAAAAGTCTTTGCATTATCTATCAGTCAATAGGCATTTGTTATGCATCTGCTTAATAAAAATGTGCAGGCACTGTGCCAGAAGCTAGGGACACAAGGGGAAAAATAAAAATCTCTACAGTCAAGGAGCTGACGATCTATTCAAGTGCAAGCCTATTTAATTTTTTTTTTAATTTTACTACCTCATTTGAGTCTCACAACAACATTGTGGGATAAATACTACAGGAATTATTATCCCCATTTTACAGAGAAAACTGAGTGAGAGATGTTAAATTACTTGTCTGTGGTCACATAGCTAGTAAGTATCAGAGTAAAAATTATATTCCAGGTATATCTGACTCCAAGTCCAACACTCTCCATCGTGCCGCTAATTCTCCAGTGGATAAAACTGGAAACTCTTTCCACATCTCTGGTACTGGCTCCTAATAATAAAACACTGTGTCAGAAGGGAGCCAGTCAGGAGGGGGTCAGGGGAGGGGGAGGACAAGGGACTGGAGCAGAGATGCTTCCTTGAAGTCCCAGCTAAAATTCCACTTTCCCCAGGAAGGCTTCCCCAACCCCTCTTGTTTCCAGTGACTCCCCTGTGCTAACTAATCTCCTATTTGTCCTGTATATAGCTTGCTTTGTACCTATTTGTTTGCCCCCCATTAGATTGTAAGTAAGTTCCTTGAGAGCTAGGGCTGTCTTCTGCCTTGTTTTGTATCCCCAGCACTCAGCATAGTGCCTGGCATACAGTGGCACTTAATAAATGCTCATTGAATTGAATTGGAGGGACTGAGAGGCATTTCTTTATCTCTGAAAGGTCTCATTAGGGACAATCTCACCATAAGGAACCACAGGAAGAACCATTGTACTTACAGGGTAACCTCAGAGCTCCCAGTGCTTAGTGCTTTGATCCTCTGGTGAAGGCTGAGGTTAGAGATGGCAGTCATTTCACAAAGCTCAAAATGCCTTCTCACTAGGATTATCTCATTTGTTTTCCCTTTGAATCAGGAAGACGACAAAATAATTATTCTTTATTCTATCCTTACAGATAATCTAGAATTTTGAGCCCAGATTTCTTGACCCTCACAAACCAGTACTCTTGGCATGATTCCATGATAGTCTCAGTGACTTATTAAGGAAAGTTCCTCACCACTGGGATTCCAGTTTTTCCATTCCCACTCTCCTTATTGTAATACCAGAAACACATCAATAAACCAAGCAAAAGTATGAACTAAGAGTGATTAAGTTCTTAATCAATTTGTGAAGATTATGCAATTTTAGACATTGGATGAATTGTGATTATCCTACACAGGAAACAGCTTATAACTTTTTCAAGATCAAATAACACCTCTTAGGCAACATAAAAAAACAGCAAGCCCATTCAGTCAATTAAAAGCTCCAGTTTGGAGGATTTCTTTTTGGGAGTTGGAGCCAAACCCCTAAGAAGCAATAACTTTAGGAAAGGGGGCTAGTACTGCAGTAGAGAATTCCTCAATAGCTCTCTCACCCTCATTGACTATGTCATTGGAGAGATTAGACCAAAAGCAGACTCAGTCCAGCTGGGGTCATAGAGCTATAATACATATAGTAGGGACCAATAATTACTGGAAGAAAGAAAATTTCAGGGAGAATGGAACCTCATGCATGGCAAGGAGAAGTGCTGCGTATTAACTTTATATGGCACCTATCCTCAGAGCTTAGCAGAGAGCTATATCTAAAGAAAATATCGTGGGTATTCTACATAGGAATCTCACTTTTCCCATGGACCTCTGGGTATTTGTGTTAGAGTGTGCCCCAGGCTTTCTTGGGTGAGGAGACAGAAGGAGGGGTGGAATATTTGTGCCAATTCTCCCCTTAGTAAATACCTTCTCTCCTGTTTCAACTCCTACATGTATGATTGCTCTTTAGTCTCCTTTATTCAATTTTCATCCAGGTCATGCTGACTAGGCTCTGTCCTGTGCCCTCTTCTCTTTTCCCTCTACTATTTTGCTTCATGATCTTATCAGCTCTTATGGATTCAATTATCATCTCCAAGCTGATAGATTCCCAAATCTATTTTTCTAGCCCTAAGCTTCCTCCTGACCTCTAGTCCCACATAACCAATTGCTTATTAGACATCTTGAACTGGATGCCCCATAGACATCTTATTCAATGCGTCCAAAACTGAACTCATCATCTTTCCCCCCAAGACTTCCCTTCTTCATAATTTTCCTATTATTGCCAAGGGCACCACCAACCTCCCAGTCACCAAAGCTTACAACCTAGGTGTCATCCTTGACTCTTCATTCTCTCTCATCACTCATATCCATCAATTTAACCTTCATAACATCTCTTACATGGGCCCCTTTTCACTTCTAACAGTGTCTCAATTCTGGTCCAGACTCTCACCACCTCAAGCCTGGACTCAGGTAAAAGCTGGGTGCTCTCCTTGCCTCAAGTATCTCCCCTCATCCTCCACTCAGCTATCAACTTGATCTTCCTAAAGCAAAGGTCTGACTTTCTATTTGTCTCTGTTTCTCTGTGTGTCTGTCTGTCTGTCTATGGGTCCTTCGCGCTCTCTCTCTCTCTCTCTCTCTCTTCTCTCTCTCTCTCTCTCTCTCTCTCTCTCTCTCTCTCTCTCTCCTCCTATTCCCCATCTCTCCTTGAGACTAGAGACTGGTTTTTGTTTTTTTTTTACTTTTCTTTGTATCTCCAGTGCTTAGCAGAGTGTCTAGTACATAGTAAACACTTAATAAGTCTTTGTTGACTGACTGACTTTAGGGTCCCAGACTACCAATGCAAATGTGAGTTAGGGGACTGGCCCATAGGATAGTAACCCATATGCTCCTGAACTTAATCTCCTGGTATTAGTGGGGGGAAGGGGCAGGGAAATGAGTTCTTCAGAAAGGACCCAAAAGAATAAAATCACAGGCTCAGAGCCAGGTCTGATTATAAAGGGAAAAACAATATTTTTAGCATTTTCGGGTTTGCTGTATGATAACAATTATCTCCTCCTTATTCATTTAGTACATTAGCAAATCCTTGTGCATAATGATATTTCATCTCAACTCTCCAGAAGGGGCCAGAGGTGGAACAATGTTGTCATCCATTGTGATCAGGATAGACTTGTCTACAGGGGGCAAGAAAAACTTGGTATTTTAGCTTCCCCTCTTATTAGAGCCAAACAGGGAGCCCATCTAATTTGGAGCCCAATCTCTACCCCCATATATGAGCACACCAGGAAGAGTCTAATACCAATGACCTCATGTCCCCAATATAGATGATAATATTATTCAGGTTAGAGAACAAGTAAAAAATATGCAATTAACAACCCTCCTCCCCCTCTCAATCTATTAGAACCTGACAGCGATCTCCTTTGAATTGCTAACAAGCCAGGTACTAATCATTAAGTGACAAATTCTAACTACAATGCCCTGCCTCACCCATACACACCTTCAAGCCCTTTCCACAGAGAAACTGTATTTCTCCCTAGATTACTAAGGATTTTGTTTCTTGTAGCCTCTAACCAGAATCCTTGGAGGGATGAGAGGAGATAACTTTTAAGCCATGCAAATTAGCATAAGCTTAGAATAAAATATTAGAACCATAATTTTTTAGAAATGAAAGGAATCTTAGAGATCATGTAGTCAAACCCACATTTTTTTCAGAGGAGGAAACTAAGGCCCAGAGAAAGGAAGTGACTTGACTGTGGTCATGCAATGAGTTATAATAGGGTCCTAGGATTCAGATATAAGGAACCTTAGAGATTACCTTCTCCAAGCATTTTTTATGTCACAGAGGTTTTTATGTCACATAGGGCTTAGCATGTGGTCTGGCTATTTATAGTTTCATAGACAGAGCTGTAAGGGACCATAGATTCTAACCTCCTCATTTTATAGATGAATAAACTATCGGTGAAAGAGATTAAGTGTCTGAGAAGTTGCATCAAAGAGAATTGGCCACTGAGCCAGGAAAGGCAGCCCTCTCTCAGTAGCCTTTAAGACAAGTGACCCTGCCCTCTCACTCTTTTCTTCTCTTTGGAGCATGTTGCTTTGAACTGAGGCAGCCCTTGCCTTAGATTTTTGATGTTGGGGAGGAGATCTCTCTTCGATCCTTCCAGCAGCAAGCACTATTGCATGTATATTGCAATGAGAAAGGACTTGCCTCCTCTGCTTTGTGTTTTCTTTCTGGGGCACAGGTACCTGAACAGTGGTCCAGAGATGGGGGTTTCTAGCTTTGGAAGCAACTTCATGAATTTGAGAAGTCAGGATGCTGGATCAGGGTTCAGGTTGCCCAGAAGGAGGTGATCTCTATAACGATTTTTCAGAGGAGAAAATTGCCACTGCCAAGATGATACTACAGAAGAAGACTAAAAAAGTTCGAACCATGTACTGGCTTACCTAGAGGTTCAGATTTGTGAGTTGTATAGACAGTACTGGTCAGAGGTGAAAGTGAAATGTCCATTAGCAGTCCTGTCAGTCTGACAGGAGTCTTCCGCATTTCACGTCAAAGAAGAATATAATACGAGTGCTGTGTAACCATATCATGTTCTGAGTACTTGTCAATATATGCTTATGAATCTTTTGTGTTTTAAGCATTTCCTTTGTGGTGGAGGAAATAAATAGCCATCCTATACATGATTTACTTTGTACATTGAGTAATTTTCTAAATGGCAGCCCTGTCAATCCAATTTGAGGAGATTCTATAAATGAGACATATGCAGTTGTTTCAGTAATGCCCAACTCTTTGTCGATCCCATTTGGGGTGTTTTTTTTTTCCTCAAAGACACTAGAGCAGTTTGCCATTTCCTTCTCCAGTTCATTTTACCAATGAGGAAACTGAGGCAAAATAGGGTTAAGTGACTTGCCCAGAGTGTCATAGTTAATAAGTGTTTGAGATTGGGTTTGAACTCAGGTCCTCCTGACTCCAAGCCTAGCACTCTACCCACTGTACCACCTAGCTGCCCATATAGATCAGCCATACCTAAATTTTATTCAAGAAATTTTCCCTGGGATACTGGAGCAGGAACATAATGAGCTTGAATTAGAGAAATAGCCTTACTCTTCTCTTTAGGGATTAGATTCCCCCAGGATTAAACCTAGTACACTTGAAACCAAAGGCAGGGCCCTTGTGTAGGAAAGGACATTTCCTAGACTTCAAGTAATATACAACACACACACATACGCATACTCACACACACACACACACACACACATTCCATTACCATGTATTTCAATATATGTCCTTAAATGCATGTGCCACATTATATGTACATGCATACATGTGTATGTCTATATTCATGTGTATTATGTGTTGGGCTCTGTGTGCATTGTATTTGTGTGCGTGCATGTGTGTTGTACATGTATGTGTGTGTACAGATATATAAATATAAATTAAGGCTAAGTAACATGCCTAAAGTTAGTAAGTACTAGTTCAGAGAAGAGCTGGGATACAAATGCTGGTCTTCAGAGCTCCAATCTAGTATTTTTTGTACTGCAGCACATTACTTCCTCAGAACCAATACTAAGACCCAGGTTGGAGGAAAGTGGGTTTCAGGCCAGCATTAATTCTCTGTCCATGGACACTACCTTATGAACCCCTAGTACAGAGGTACCAGAATTCTTCCTAACTTCTCAAGACATGAGCCAAAGAAAGAGGAAGGACATGGGACTTTTTCAACTTAGCAAGGTATCAACATAAAAGATCTTAGATTTATGGTTGGAAGGGACCATCTAGTCCAACCCCTTCATTTTACAGACAGGGAAACTGAGCCCCAGGGGTCTCAGATGATCTTGACCAAGGTCACATAAGTAGTAAGCAACAGAACTAAGATTTAAACCTAGGTCCTTGGCTTCTACAGCACCAAATGGTGAGTTAGAGATGCCTACAGGAATATTCAGATGGAGGTGTCCAAAAAGTAATTTCAGACTGAAGTACAAGAGAGAGACTAATAATGGATGTACAGATTTGGGAATTATCTGCAGAGAAGATAACTGTAGGCTTAGGATGCTGATGAATTTGCCTAAAGAAAAGAAAGAGGAGGGACCATGATAGGGCCTGGACAGCTCAGGGATCAGGACTTTCAGAGATCAGTTCTGGTATTTTATTGGAGAAGGAAGAGTGCTCTTCAAGCAAGTCCAATTGGTTTTTCACCTCTGATGTCATAAGCAAAAGGTGCCAATAAACTGGAAAGGAGGTAATTTCCAGCCTAGACATGGAAGATCCAAGATACAGCATCTAGAATGCCATTTGTTCCTCATAACAACCCCTTGAAACTTTAAAAAGTTTTATTTCCCACAACCAACTTGTAAGGCAAGAATAATTTTACAAAGGAAGCCATTTCATGTTGGAAGCAATAGACTCAGAGATTAAGGCCCTTTCCTAATGTCACAGAGCTACTCAGTGACAAAGCCAAATCTGGAATCCAGGTCACATACCAAACTAATGAGATTACCTAATCATCCAGCTGATGCAACAATTAAAAAAAAAATTTAAACCTAGCAGTTCAGGCAGCCTAGGAGAAAGAAATATTTCTGACAAACCTCTATGTAAGCAAAGCCGGGGGAGCATTTTCTAAGCTGGTACAAATATGTTTGTGCTGAGAAGGATTTTTTTAACACCTTCTGCAATTGTGATATTTCCCCTAGGGATCAGCCTGCCCACGGGGTGGGAGGGGTGGGGGAAAGTGTGGGGGGGGGGTGGCCAGAGTCAGTCAAATTCCCTTCCTTTACAATTCAAAGTGCCAAAAGTTGAAAAACTGAGCTCTTAAGTACGCCCAAACTCTTCTTGCTGGGGTGGTACCTGTTTGTGTTTCCAAGTGGAAACTTAAGAGCAGTGAAGAAGAAAGAGTTAATTTTAACTGGGTACTTGGCCATCCCTAGGGCTTAGAGAAGAGAGGTGTGAAGAGTTCTCTGCTCCCCAACTGAGTAATTGGAATGTCTGGAGAAAAAAAACCAATATTTTTCTTGTTCAAAGTTAACTTCCTAGCAAGTTGAAGCATGCCTAGCTCAGCCAGGGGAAAAGGCATCTTATTTTAAAGAGCCTTTGGAAATCTCACATTTAATTAAATGGGCATCTTAATTCCTTTATAAGAGGAATGAAAACAAAACAAAACACATTGCTAAACTTCTGAAGTCCCAGGGAAGCTTCTCGATCTGGCTTCTTAAGAGACTGGGGTAATTCCCACCCCTGCTGTGTTTGTGAACTGTCCACCACAGACCTCAAAGGACCATCTGTCAAATGAGAATTTAGTTTACGTGAGTGAGAAAGTATTGTGTGCAATTCTTACTAGACATGGTTCCATTAGTCAGGAGGATAGCCCACAAGGAAGGGGAAAAGAGAAATACAATGTTGTGGGGGAAAAAATAAATAAATCAAAGACAGTTACCAGAACTGATCCTATCAGTGCTCAGCAGCCCCAACAAGGCCAAACTTCCTTATTCTTATTCCAAGGCAGCTGCGTGGCATAGCTGCATCCGTCCTCCAATACTTCTCACCTTTGTGGCCCTGAGCAAGTCATTTAATCTCTCAGCCACCATTGGGGGTGGCAATACAGCACTGATCTCAGAGTTCTGGTGAGGATCAACTGGGATAGTCTGTCTAAAGTGTTAGATAAATGTTGGCTAATATCATTCTTAGCTGCTCTCTTGCTATAAAACTCTCACCCCGGAGATTTTTTTCTCTTCTCTCTCTCCCTTTTTTGTACAAAATTAGAGGGTTTTTTAGGAGAGACTTTGTAGCATATTTTTCAGGTCTACTTTTTCACAATCACCATCCCCCAAGCTGATTTCAACCTATCTAAATTCAGTGTTCTGGTTATTTTTTTTTTACAAATTATTCACATTTTATTATAAACAACTATATGCTTAAATAATATTCATTAAATGACCTACCATACCCTCCATCAAAGAATACGTGGTGGAGATATTTCTGATGTAACTCAAAGCCTCACAGGCAGGTAATATATTATTGTTGAATATTATTGTTGAAAGTGCACTGTACTTGCAGGCGCATGCCCTAACTTTGAATTTTGACTGTTCCTTATTACTTGTGTGACCTTAGACAAGTCACTTGGTATCAATGAGCTTTGGTTTCTTCTTCTGTAGTATGAGAAGGTTAGACTAGGTTTCTTCTGAGGTCCTTTTTAGAATAATTTCAGAAGAGGTGAGAGCAGGAGAAAAAGAAAATCCTTCAAACCTTGACACAGAAAAATGATACACAAAAGGTTTGATTGAGTTAAGGACCTGTGATTTCCTTGATGTGGGAAATCTCTGTATCAACAGAAATCAAAACTATCCCTCTTTCTACCCTTTGAGGCTAAGAACTTTTTTGTTAAAAAAAAAAATTAAAGAAAAAGAACTTCTTTGTTCTCTCTTCCATAACAGCCCAGCACTTTTTTTGTCACTGCCTATAATTTGGGGGGGGGGTTTTTGCTTTAAATAGTATTTTATTTTCCCTCAGTATGGTTGTTTTTCAAATAACCCAAAGCAAGAATATTGTGTGCCTCACCTTCTCCCCTCCCTTCCTGAAGAGGTCTAGGGGTTTTGGGGTGCTAGGACCCCAAGATCGCGGTACCAGGCCCTGCTGAATGAATTCAACTCAAATCTTCTTCAGCCAGAGGAAAAGTTTATTAGTGATAAATCACAGAGGCCAGGTGACGCCCATAAGGACAGGCGGGCATGAGAAAGGCTCAGCCTTTTGGGGCACGAGAGATTCTCAGCTAGGTGACGCCCGTAAAGACGAGCGGGCACGAGAGGTTCTCAGCCTTGTGGGCCTGAGATTCTCAGCATCTGAATGAGGGCCAAGGTGGATCTTAAATACTAAAGTGACTTTGGGTGGCCAGAGAAGGGGGTTGGGGAAAGGGTCTAGGTAAGAATTCTAATTGGGGAGGTCAGAGAGATTGAATAGACAATGGGAATAGATAATGGAGGGAACAGGAAGGCAGAAGTTTGAAAGGCATCTGCACAAAATCAAGGTGGGGCTAGGACTTTCAAAAGGAGATAAAGGAAGGCCTTTCTGGGACCTATAGACAAAAGGGAGCCTAAGGCTTTCAAAGGGAGATGACGGTCTGGGGCCTGTGAGTCAGTCAGATTCCCTTTGAGGCAAAGGGTGAAGATCTTGGCTTGGGCCCCACCCTCATCATTCCCACACACACAGCTCATCTTTCAGAATCATCTCCCTTAAGAACCTTTCCCTATTGTATTTTTTATCTTCAGTGCAAAAATAAAACATTTTCAGTGTAATCTCTAGATGAAGCAATTCCTTAAACACACATTTCCACATCCACACATGTTCCAACCACACCAAACCTGTCAGTATCACAGCCCAGCTTACCCCCTTCAGACTGAGAATCAAAGCCACAGTTATGAAAAAGACGTAAATCTGGATTACATTTTGATCCATCCCTATCAAGCAGACATGTATAAGTTCTTTCAAAAGTAAGCCACATGATCAGAAATCCATATTCATGTGGGCACCGAGGGGTCCATGAATTTTTTATAATTACTAATTGATCCAAGCTGGCTAGCCTGACACCTTGGGCAGTCATTCAATGGTAGCAACAGGTAATTGGTTAGGCTCAACTAGTTTTCATGAGTGAGCTAACTAGATTTTTAAAACATGTTTTTCTAAAAATCTTAGGCTCAGATGGCCTATATTTGATCTATAGGACTTTTAGATACATAGGATTCAGAGCTGGAAAGCACTTCAGAGATCATATAGTTCAAATCCCTTATTTATAAATGAAGAAATAGGTCTAGGGAGGGAAGGCACATGTATAAGATGTTGGTGTAGGTAAGGGAAGAGATTTGAGAGTTGCCCAAGGTCATAGTTAGAAAACTGCACTTTGAACCTAGGCCTTGAGACACATTGTATTCCAGGAATGTAGACACTCATATGAGGTATCTAACTAAGCAGGTACTATGCCATATAACATGTTACATGGTGGTAATGACTGCCCATTTTACTTGCCAGGTGACATAACCCATGATGGAATGTGCAACAGTATAATGGAACTGACTAGGTTACATGTTATCATGGACTACATAATATGGTCCGAATCATGCAAATAATATATATGTCATCTAACAGACCATATTCTCTATGTCTTATAACAAGCGACCAACCCCTCCTCTGGTTCCTAGACTTGTGAAACAGGCCCAGTGAGTTAAGAAGCCCTTATGGTCATAAGACCTCATAGAAATACCATGGTAATCGTATCAAGATAAGGAGCATGAATGACCAGGGAGAAATAAATCGCAGGTTCACCAGAGCCAAGAGAGATTTATGATCAGGGGCATTTAAAACTCTGAACTGGAAGGGACCTTAAAGGTTATCCAATCCAACGATCTTGCAGATCTGGAAATTGAAGACCAGAGAGATGAAATGAGTTGTTGAGGACAGAGCAAGAGGTAGGAATCCAAACCGGCTCTTCTGCCTCCAGATGATTCCAATACACTGGGCTAACTCTGCAAAGACTGCTTAAAAACATCGTCTCCCCAAGCCCCACCTCTACCCCCAAAGCCTTGATACTATGGAACATGAGACAAAGATTTTTAAAATCCTAACATCTGATACCAGGAGGAGTTTTCTTCCTAAAGTTAAAACAACCCTGGAGAAAGTGTCTCTCCATTGGTGTCTAAGACTCTATTGGAAGAAAAAAACAACTAGTTAGAGGCACTCACACTTGCCTAACTTCAGGTCTGACCAATTGCCTTTGGTGCCTCTGGATTTGGGAGGCACTTGCTGGATCCAAAAGAGCTAGAAGTGAGGAAGCTCCAGTTGAGCTAGAGTTCCTGATGCTGGGGAATGTTCACAGAGGAGCACTTGTCAGGGATGCAGAAAAAAAAAAAAGATTCCAGCCTAAGGCGGAAAAAAAAAGGTCACTAGGTGGCCTTATGGTTCTTTGGTTCTAGGTTCTGTCAGCTCCCATGACAAAGGAAAGAAAGGCAGTTTTTGCTATGCTCAGAATTATCTTGCTCCAAAATCCTGTGTTTTCCCCATAATCCACTTGTGTTTGGGGACTTGTTTGCTCATTTCCCCCACACATACCTTGACAACATATCCCACAAATCCCTAGGTCTTCTCCCACAACCTGAAGCAAAATCAGGTGCATCCCTTGGTTGTGGCGACAGGCTGAGAAGAAAAGATCCCATCTCAGCAAAGCCAGTCCCCAGAGACAGTGGCAGGTTCCAGCCTCAGAGATGATTCTAATCACAACTCTTATTTCGTGCCATTTAAATTTGTTCTGTCAACATTTATTTGCAAACATGTCTATTTGATTTTCAAATTTAAATGTCTTTTAGTCTAGCTAAAAACAAAACACACAGGAAAAAAACCTGACAGACATGTTAGTAAACAGAGAAATATTTTTGGAGGCTGAATGCAGATAATTCAGATGCTAGAGAGTTCAAATTGACAGAATTTTGATGTAATGAGGCACATGAATATTAAAGTAGGGATATTTTGTGGAAACCAAAAAAAGGGGAAATTTTTAGACTTCTTTCTACCAAAGTTCATTGTTACTCTCACTGGCTTATCATAGTCTTGTTTCTTGTCCCTCGGGATCCTAGCTTTGCTCTGAACATGCTCATAATTCATCAACAATTCTCCAAATTAAATATTAAATTATTCATGTTAACATTTCCCAAATGTGGTAAGAGCAGAATTCAAAACCTCTATATCTGAGCAATACATTTTTCCCCAATGAACCATGAACCTTAAATATATGTTGGAGAGAGAGAGAGAGAGAGAGAGACAATAGTTATAGCCTCTACAGATAATACAGAGTACAGGAGGGGTAGGCAGCTTGAAGTCACTTGACATTCATAACCCAGGAGCTGGCTTTGCTTCAAGCTGGACCACAGGTTCCTGACAGGAAAATTCATAAGGGGTTCATGGGTATCCAGAGCCAATGGAAGAATACTTTAAAGTTTGAAGGATTTATCTTTTTGCATTTCTCCCCAATATCTCGTAATCTGGGATGATAGGATCTATCCAAGAGCACAGCATCAGCCAGGATGATTTCCAAAAGTAACATCTGAAGCATAAATCCCAAGGAGGAGAATTTCTCTCAACTCTATTCCAAGATTATCAAGATGGAAAGGATCTCATGTCCCCTTGGCCAAAGGTGGCTCTATAAATAAGTCACGTGGGCTGGACTTGAGTCTGGTGGGAGAATACAAGACCTCTCAGCTCTTCCTGTCAGCAGCAGTTCCATCCTTTGCAGAGGAGTTTTTGGCCTCCGATGTTCCTGCTTCATTTTCCAGATGTGTGGCTTCTCCCAGTGGCCGATCTTCCTGCTTTCCTGAAACTTCGACCACCTTGGTGCTTTTGCTTGCATTGCATCCCATCTCCGAGCTGCTGGCAAGGGCAAGGGTCCTCTGCCGTTCAGGGAGGAGGAAGGTTTGGGTAGCTAAATAACCCTGCAGTTTTCTTTCCTCCTCCTACCGGTGTTAAATAACCCTTCCCGATAGTACTGTTGAGAAAAAAGCCTAGTTTGGTTTCTATGGCCACAGTCAAATGCTGCCAAATTGAGCTATGAGTAATAAAGCCCCCTGTCAGGGCTAGGGGAAGGTCAACAGGAGAGTTGTATCATATTAATTGGGTTTGTGCCAGACTGAGCCCTGTTCATTTCACCTGGAGAATTTGCTCTTGTTTAACTTTTAACTTCCTCACACCCACACCCATACCCCCTACTTAGTTACCTGTAAACAACAGATGTTTACTGACTAAGGAGACCCTGTTGCTGAGCAACCAATCCCTACCTCCCTCTGGCCCAGTATCAACATGGAGCTGCTGGCCCAGATGACAGTGGACTCTGAGCTACCCATTGCCATAAAGTAACGGTTCTTAACCTTTTTCAAAGACATGGACCTCTTTGGCAATCTGTTGAAGCCTATGGACCTCTCCTCAGAATAATATTTTTAAATGCATAAAATACATTTGTTGTTCAGTTGTGTTTCATTCATGTCTGACTTTTCATGACCCTATCTGAGGTTTTCTTGGCAAGTATTCTGGAGTGGTTTATAATTTCCTTCTACAGCTCATTTTATAGATGAGGAAATTGAGTCAAACAGAGTTAAGCAACTTGCCGAGGGTCACATAGCTAGTAAGTGTCTGAGGCCACATTTGAACTCAGGTCCTCCTGACTTCAGGCCCAGCACTCTATCCACTGAGCCACCTAGCTGCCCCCATAAAATAAAATACATATTTTTTAAAAAATATTAGATACTTGCATTTCAATATAATTGGTATCCTTTGTAATCCATAAAATAAAATGCACATAGGATTACAAAGGATTTCAATTATATTGAAATACAGTTAATCTAATTTTTTTTTAATTTCGTAGACCTCAGCTTAAGAACCCCAAAGAAACCTAGCCCAATCCAGTCTCTAAGCATATGGTTATCAGACACAGTGGTCTCTAGAGATAACCTAAACTGTACAGAGATTTCTCATACCCGCAGAGGTACCTATCTGTTTAAACACATCACCATGCCCAGTATTCTCTCCTTCCAACTTTTCAACAACATTTAGCCCTAAAATCATTTCTACACAAAATTGCAAAGGAAACAAAGTGCCTTCTATGACCTAGCTTCCCTTCCTTGTCCCTTTCCCTTCAGGGGAATTATCTCACCCTGAGCAAGTCATGTTCCCTGCTTCAAGAAACGCTAACTACCTACCAGATAGGAAGCCTTGTATGAAAGGACAGAAAGGGTATGAATATGGATAAGACACAGTCTCAAAGCCTAGTCTGCAAGATCAGATAACTAAAAAACTCAAGCAAGAGACAAGACAACATAGTGGTATAGGTGTCATGAAGGAGAAATTGTGTCATTTGTACCTTATCAATAACCAATTTAAGTTTAAAGTGCTACCACTCCCAAGAATTAAACTGTTCTTCTTTCAGAACGGGTAAAGCTTCTAATGGTGGGAATTCAGGCCTCAGCTCACTGATGGGTCCTTCCAAAGATCTCTCTTAGTTGTTTGACTCTCACTCTCCATAGTCTCCTTCTCCAACCTACCTCCCATCTCTTCCTTCAAGATAATGATAATAGTTAGCATTTATATAGTGCTTTAAGGTTTACAAAGTGCTTTATGATATGATCTCATTTTATCCTCACAACAGCCCTGAGAGGTAGGTACTATTCTTATCTCCATTTTATAGATGGGAAACTGAGCCCCAAACAGGTTAAGTGATTTGCCCAAGGTAGCCGCATAGCTAATAAGTATCTGAGGCAGATTTGAATATTGGTTTTGCTGACTCCAGGTTCAGCACGCCATCCAAGAAAACCTTGTCTAATAAACACAATCTAGCCAATTCCCTTTTCTCTCATAGGCGATGTCAGATATAAAAGATTTGTCAGGTATTTAATTATCTTTTCTGTCTCAGGACCATAGATGATGCTAATGATGATGATGATAGCTAACATTTCTATAGTGCCAGAAAATGTGCTAAGTGCTCTACAATTATTATCTCATTTGATCCTTGCAACAACCTTGGAAAGTAACTGTTATTATTATCCCCATTTTACAGATGAGGAAACTGAGGCAAAAAGGCTAAGTGACTTGCCCAGTCACACAGCTAGTAAGCATCTGAGATCTGATTTGAACTGAAGCCTTCTTGACTACTCTATCTGTCGTGCAATCTAATGTTCGTTCAATCAAGCTCCTTCTCAATTTCTTTGTATGAAGGTAACAAAATAATATTAAAAACCTTTTAGCGGAAACAAAAACATCAGAATTTAGAATCATATGAAAAAAAAAGTCAAGGATAATGGAAAGGCACATTTGTCTTATTTAAATAATTCTTTAGCTCTATAGCTACAAATTTCATTCACATTCTAAGACCTAGAACTTAACTTTACAGGCAGAGACAATTTGAGATATTTTGAAGCACCCCGCAGCTTTTTAAAATGAAAAAAGATTGGCAATATTTTTTATTTCAAAACCTTGGTGGGTGGGTGGGTGGGTAGGTGGGTGTGTGTGTGTATCTTGGAGTTCATGGCATATTACAGCTCATATCACAAGTAGGTACTTTAAAAATTTTTAATTCAATAATAGCATATCAGAAAGAGTTAATAAAATGTCTTGGTATAATCCACTTATAAACTGAAAACTAAAAATAAGATCTTAAAATTATGTCTTTTTTAAATTTCCTAAACAAGAGATGCCAAGAGTTTGGATGTATTTATTTTTATGAGAGAATCAATAAATCATTTCCAAGTTAAAAGTTAAAATAATAAAACTCATAATACAATTCACATATTCATTCAACAGTAACTGAACACTAAAAAGAAAGAATGAATGACACTGCATGCCTCTGCGAAAAAGGAAATTATTAAAACCCAACATAAGACCTACACTGCCAAAAATTGTTAGAAACAAAGAAAGCTGAAAGCTTACATAGCTGGAATTACAAGGATGAATGTTCTGTATCCTATACATGCTAATGATTTGTTGTTTGGTCATTGTTCTGTCAATTCCATCATGCGTTTTCTTGACAAAGACACTGGAATGCTTTTCCATTTCCTTCTCCAGCTCATTTTACAGATGAGAAAACTGAGGCAAACAAGGTTAAGTGACTTGCCCAGGGGTCACACAGCTAGTGAGTGTCTGAGGCCAGATTTGAACTCAGGGAGATGAGAATCTTCCGGACTTCAGGCCTGGGCACTCTATCCACTGCATCACCAAGCCGCCCAGTGCTGATGACTACAAACAGACAAAGGCCATGAATAAACCTGACTTTGAGGCTGAATTCAAGCCACACTGAGAGTCTGTGTTAAAAGCTATGGGGTAAGCTGTTGATTAATGTCATGTTCTAAAACATGATTTCAACTATCTTGTCCAAATGCTAAGTCACCAAATTGGGGAAGGAAACCCTCCTGAAGAAGATATTCTGGATCAGGTCCTGTGAATGCCTCAGTTTAAGACCCTAATATTGGTGTAGTAAAAAAGAGATTTTGAATATGCAATGTTCTTATATAAAAGCCTCTACCTGGTCCTATACAGAGAGAGCCTTTTGGTTTTAAGACAAAGGTGAGGAATGAGTGTTTCATACATACATGATTTTAACTCTGATTCCCTTAGTCACTCCACTCCATTTTTCATTGCATCTCTAATGGAGATCCCACTTCCTATCTATCTCCTGGAAGGATGAAAGTAAACAGCATGAGGAGGGCAACTAGGTGACTCATTTTTCTGAGTTCAAATCTGGCCTCAGACACTTACTAGCTATGTGCCCTGGCAAGTCATTTAAGCCTGTTTGCCTCAGTATCCTCATCTGTAAAATGAGCTGGAGAAGAAAATGGCAAATCAATCCAGTATCTTTGCCAAGAAAACCCCAAATGGTGTCAAAGAAGAGTAGGACATGACTCAACAATGACAACTATAACAACAAAGAGTATGATCTAATGTAAAGAGCACTAGATTTGGAGTCAGAAGACCTGAGTTCAAATCCCAGTTCTTCTGCTTCCTACCTGAGTAAACAGGTAAGTCACAGAACTTAATTACATTATTGATAAAATGCAGGAATTGGACTAGATGAGTGTTTCCTTTCCAAATTTTCCTATTTCTAAGTCTAATAATCCTGCCTTCTGGAGGCACAGAAAATTTGTAAATAAAAACTAAATTTAAGTAATTTACATATGTTATTTCATTTAAGCCTCACTTGTGAGAAGATATATGCTATTTTCCCCATTTTAAAAATGAAGAGACTGAGGTCCAAAGGACTTAAATGGCTTGGTCGTGCAGCTAGTAAATGTCAGGGGTGAGATTTTTAAACCCAGATCTTCTGACACCAGGTCCAGCACCCTATCCATTATGCCATTTTGCTTCTTAATATTATCTTATACTCCCTAGCCCTTCCAAGGTGGACTTTTTCCATCCTGGTCAATTTGATAGGTGTGAAGTGATACCTCAGAATGGTATTCATACCTTTTAACCACTTAACTATTGTGGGATGGATCTTAGTCTTATATATTTCTGTCAAACCCCTATAGATTTTTCAAGTCAGACTTTTATCAGAGATTTAAGATATAAAGATATGTTCCCAATCTAAATCTTTCCTTCTTATTCTAGCTCCATTGAAAGTGTTCAAAAAAAAGCTTTTTTAAATCTTGTATAATAAAATTATCTACCTTATCTTTTATTATTTTCCTATAATATGCCTGGCTATAAAGTCCTCCCCTAGCTGTAGTTATGAAGGATGTAACCTTCCCTCCTCTAATATTTTTATGGCATGACTTCATATATTTAAATTATTCTTTTGGAATTTATTGTATATGTTCCATGATATAAGATTGTTTGTCTAGCTAAATCTTTTTCTGTCAACCTATTTTGCAGTTTTACTAGCAGCTCTTGTCCAATTAAAAAAAAAATCACAGAGGCAATATAGTTCTGTTGTTCTCTCTCCTGGTTAGACCACATCTGGGATGCTATATTCAATTCTAGGTATTGCTTTTTAGTAAAGATATTGAGAAAGTGGCAACTCTCTACAACTTAAAGTTGTAAAACAGTTACTGCTCTGCTTAATAAAGAGAATTTCTTTACTGAGAATTCCCAATGTCAATCATAGGTCAAGACAATAAAAAAATCTTGTCTAGAAAGTATGGAGAGAAGGGTAACTAGGATAATGAAGAGACTACATGAGGACCAGTCATGAGAACTAGGGATGGAGATGAATCTGTAGAACAGAAGAATCAGGAGACAGACTCAAAGTTCTTGAAAGGTTCTCATATGGAAAAAAGACTGAACTCATTCTGCTGGGCTCTAGAGGGAAGAATTATAAATAATGGGTAAAAGTAGCAAAGAGACAAATTTAAACTTGATGTGAAGAAAAGCTTTCTAACTATTAGAGCTATCCAAAAGTGTAATAGGCTACCTCAAGAGATTGTGAATAAGCCCCAACTGGTGGTCTTCAAGGAAAGACTAGATGATAGCTGTGTCATAGTGTGGATTCTTTTCCAAGTATAGGTCAGACATAATGTTCACTAAGGATGAGGATGAATGTCCCTTCCAACTTGAAATTCTGCAATTCAGGGATTCTATATAAGGTCCTGGGTTTCTCAACAGTTCTTGTGAACAAAGATGTCTCCATGAGCAATTTTTGTTCCTCAGTTTACAAAACACTAGACAACTATACCTGCCTCTAGGTCTTGCTTATCTAGTCTATTCCATTGATCTACTTTTCTGTTTTTTGATGAATTTAAAAATTATGAAGTAATGATAAGAATCAACTTCTTTGAAGGATATAGCTGAAAATGAGCTGGGACTTTTTTTTTTTGGCTAGGCAATGGGGTTAAGTGACTTGCCCAGGGTCACACAGCTAGTGAGTGTTTTGTGTCCAAGGCCGCATTTGAACTCAGATCCTCCTCAGTCCAGGGCTGGTGCTCTATCCACTGTACCACCTAGCTGCCCCAAGCTGGGATTTTCTGTCTGGGCAATTATGTACCTGAGGGTCCCTGATATTATTTGACTAGCTAGCTAAGTGGTACAGAAGATAAAGTAGCAGGCCTGAAGTCAAGGAAGACTCATCTTTTCTGTGTTCAAATCCAGCCTCAGACACTTATTAGCTGTGTCACCTTGGGCAAGTCACTTAACCCTATTTTCCTCAGTTTCCTTATCTGTACCATGAGCTGGAGAAGGAAATGGCAAACCACTCTAGTATCTTTGCCAACACAGCCCCGAATGTAGTCATGAAGAATTGGACACAACTGAAATGACTGAACAACAAATATTATTTGGGTCTAAATAATTTCATTCAATTCAACAAATATTTATTAAACATCTGCTATGCTTCAAGTAAGACACAACATGATAGTGGGTGGAGAGCTAGTCTCAGAGCCAGGAAGACCTAGGTTTAAGCTTTGACTCTGTTTGCATTGTAACCCTGTGTAAATCACTTAATTTCTCAGTATTCTAGGCAGCTCTCTAGGACCCTAAATTTCAGAGAAAGTATTCATCTGCTTTGGTAGAGAGTTTTCTCATCAGGGAGTTCCCTCTACTGGAAAAATCACAGGTCCAATTCCTGTCCCTATTCCAATCCTATGTGTGAGTCACACCATCCTCTAAAGACAGCAAAAAAAAAAAAAATCCATGAGCATTCATGAGGAATTCCTGACTCATATTCATCCAGAATTTGAAGCACTGGGTGTACAGCAACAAGTAATTCCTCTCTGTCTGACCTGGCCCCAGAGCCTGAAACTTCAGTGGAGCTAGATTAGTCTTTGTGACCTACTAAAAAGCTACATCTCACTCCTGTGACTTTTAACCCCATTTCTTTTCCTCTGAGCTCTGCAAGGGGTAAGGGATCAGTTGTTAGGCTGGGCAGTTTGTTTTAAATTCTCCTGGAGATGGATTATTCACTGCTAACAGGGATTGGCACCCTCTAGGCATTGATATTTGCCAGGCATATGGATTGCACAGTTTTTCAGAAACTGCCCTGAGGATAGCATCAGCACAGAGAAAGGATGCGAAACAGGAGATGAGAATATAAACAGAACAAAGACAGATTTGTCTGAGGGGAAAGTCAAGAGAGAGGGAGATATGCAGTTGGATACATTTGTTGTTTGCATCAAACTCTTTGTGACTCTACTTGGGGTATTCTTGGCAACGATACAGATATGGTTTCCCATTTCCTTCTCCAGCTCATTTTACAGATGAGGAAACTAAGGCAAATAGGGTTAAGTGACTTGCACAGACATACAACTAGTAACTGTCTGAGGACAGTTCCCAACTCAGGAAGATAAGTCTCCCCAACTCCAAGCCAGACACTCCATCCATTGCGCCATCTAGCTGCCGCTGGATACATGTAAACTGTTTTAAGTGTAAAATTCAATTAGATAAATGTTTGATAAGGATTTTACTATGTGCCAGGCACTGTATTACGTGTTAGAGATATAAAATGAATACCAACTCCAACTCTGCCCTCAAGGATATTATAGTCTCATTGGTAGGGGAGGAGAAGAGAAGTTGAAGGAAATATATCATATATATAAATACCCTACAAAGTAGAGTGTGATCATGGATTGCACATTTTCCAGAGAAAACTGAGGCCCAGAGAAGTAAAGTGACATGTTCAAGGTCACACAGGTAGTAACTAACAGAAGTGGGATTTTAATCCAGGTCCTGAAAAGGGATCTAATATTAAAATTCGAGGAGAAGGAGAATACTTTCAACTGGGAGAATGAAAGAATACTTGATGGAAGATAAGGCATCTGAGCTGGGACTTAAAAGAAAAGAAGGATTTCCGAAAGCAAAGATGAAGAAGGGATGAAGTATAGGTATGGAGACAGCCTGATGTTGGGAGAAGACAGGATAAGAACCTATTAGTCTAATTTGACTAAAACATAAAATTCTTGAAAGGAGGTAGTGTGAAATAAGGCCAGAAGGATGGGTCCAGTTTGTGAAGAGCCTTAAATGTCAGGCTTTTAAAAAGAGTTTGCATTTTATCCGCCAGGCAGAGGAACCACTGAAGTTTTTAGAGTGAAGAACGACTTTACAAGATTATTTTGCTCCAAGTTCTATTTTAAAATCTATGTTTGTTACTTTCGGATCACTAACTAGAAATACAGAAATCATATTAAAGCTATTAGTAAAATTCCACATTTTTGGTAAATAAGTCATAGATTTCATCCCCTTAGTAGTTCCATTTCTTTCCTCCCTCAAGTTCCTCCTTTCCCTCCATTTGTAGCTCCACCTCCAGGCTACACAATGCCTTTTTCTGACCTTTCAAAAAAATATCTGGGAAGACCCTTTCTTGTTCATTGGTCTCCTCTAGATAACTTCCCCTTCACCTCATCCAAGGTATTCTGAGGGTTCAAATCCACTCACAAACCATAGCTCATGAGCCACTAACAATGTGTTTACTTTCACTAGTTAGTCAAAAGACATAATTAGTCCAAAGCAAAGTCATTTAATGACATAGTATACTAAGAAAAGCAGCAATAGAGCATTTCCTCCAAGAATCTGGGGCACGTTTTCCCACAACATACACTATTAATGTGAGTAGACTTCTAAGGAACGTAGGTGAAGGGTCACACACATAGCAATATGTATGGCCAGAGCACATGTGTGGAGGTACACACCCCCAGAGAACATGTTTAGCCAGGGCGTGTGTGCAGAGAGACACATGTGAAGGAACACACATAACCAGAGTATATTAGTGGAAGGAAATTCAAGCCTCTGAATTATCCATACAAGGCCACTCGCATCTTCTGGTAATATCATGCATGTGTTTCTTCTGGGGATCTCCTTGAGTTCATGAGGTAGATAGTCTCTGCTAGGCCATGCTCCACTGATTTATAGCTTATTGTTGGGCAATGCTCCTGTGGTCATTGAGAGTGGTCAATTTCAGGCGTAGATCTACTGAGCACATGTTTATAGAGCTTCTCTCTGATCACAGCTTCTGTCTCCAATTGAAATATTTAGATGGGGCATGATCTCATTTCTATAACTATCTTTCTTTTAACTTGGACCCAGAGCCATAAACTTTAGGACAGCTAGGTGGCACAGTAAATAGGGCACAAGGCCTGGAGTCAAGAAGACTCATCTTCCTGAGTCCAAATCTGGCCACTGATACTTACTAGCTGTGTGACCCTGAGCATATCACTTAACCCTGTTTGCCTCGGTTTCCTCATCTATAAAATCAGCTGGAGAAGGAAATGACAAACCATTCTAGTATCTTTACCAAGAAAATTCCAAATGGGGTTATAAAGAGTCAAATGCAACTGAACAAAACAGCATAAGCTTCATCTCTTTTAAAGAGGTAGACCCCTCCAAACACCCAGTATCAAATGAGGGGGGAAATTTCAACTATTTTTTCTCCCTATATGTGTAATTTCTCTCTACAAAGAAAATTTTCATCTCTAGGATTCTACATCTTTTGAAGCACCAAAAGAACCAATCAGTTAAGTAGAGCTCATAGGCATTGTGTCTGGGAGTAAAACACAGTCCTTTGTCTCAGAAAACTACATAATTTAGGATTCAAAATTCCTTGCAACTCCTGCTTAATTCCTTTTAGGGAATCCTATTCCCCTAAATATATTCCAGGTGAAAAAGGACCTCAGCCAAAGAAATCTCACAACATTAGATAGTTAGATGACAGATAAATAATAGAGACAGATAGATAAATGAGAAATAGAGCTGTAAAGATATAGATGATAGATAGATAGATAGATAGATAGATAGATAGATAGATAGATAGATAGATAGAAAGATAGATAGATAGATAGATAGATAGATAGATAGATAGATAGATAGATAGATAGATAGACCTACAAACAGATAATAGGCAGATGATAGATTTTGCTCACCTCAGTTTTCCCTCTGCTTAAGACTCTCTAGATCTCCCATGCAAATGCAAGGCAAGGAACAAAAACCTTTAAGAAAAGCCAAGTCAAGATCCAAAGTCTACTTTTATTATGTATGCATAGTCTGCAAATAACCCTTCCAGGCATAGAATTGCCCCGCATTCTAGACAGACCTTAGTTGTTTCTTTTAACCAAATTTTATCTCAATAAACATATAAAGTAGTAGAAGAAAGAATGTAAATGTCCCTGCATCTCCCTCCTGCTGTAAAGGACCACTGGAAGTCAATAATTATAGGACTGCTTGTAGTCACCAGACCTCTTCAACTATTTTTCAGTTCCAGCCCATTATGTACAATATGCATATTAAACATATGCACTAGGCACATTAAACATATGCACAAGAGTCAAAGAATTCCAAACAAATACAAATCAGATGGAGGCTGCGTGATTACTACTTGGTGATGTAGACAGAATTCATGCTTTAGTTTTGGGGTTAAACTGCTTGACCTGAGATATTTCTTCCACCTTTAAGTCTATGAAGTATCCCAGGTTCTGGGATCCTCTGGGGAAGGCCCTAAATTCAAATTACCAATTTTGTCCTTCTTTGACAGCTATCTTGAAAGAAAATCCTGTAAGAATAGGACCCAGAATACAGTAAGGGAGGGAGAGAAGGAGAGAAAGAGAACTGAACTTGGAGTGATAAATTTTAGGCTCCTATCCAGCTTTTCCACTTACTAATTACTTAAAACCTAAGCAAATTATTTCCTCTTGCTGGGCCTCAGTTTCCACATCTAAAAAATGGGGTAAGGAAAGGGAGGTCTATGGTCTTTTTCAGCTCTAAAGTTCTACAATTCCAGAGTGTTAAACACAGCCTTCTTCACTATTTTGACAGGGTTTAGTGGCCCTATCCCATTCAGACTTTGGGACTCTCTGGCAAAATGATCAGGAAATCATCAAGAGGCCAGGCCCCTGGGCAGTTTCCAAGGACTAAGTAAGGTCACTGCTGCTTTCTCCTTCTCCATTTGAAAAGGGTAGAAAGTCCAGGCACACACATCCCATAGTCCTCTGGGGAAGCCTCGCCCCGATTGTATTTGGGCCACAATTTTTTTGTTGTTGTTATTGCTAAAAACTTGGTGGGCGGAAAAAAAAACATAAGACCTGATGAGCATGCCCCTTGGCTGCACTTCCACCTCCTGGTGAGGTCAGAGCCCAGCCTCATCTGCGGTGCTGAGAAAGCCAAGATGAGTGGATCTGTGGCTTGGGGCCGATGTTGAGGCATCCTCTCCTCACTCCCACTAGATGGCGATTAAGGACCAAGTGTGTTCAGGCCACACTTGCAAAAACCTTCTAAATTCAGCCCTCCTGCCTAACACTCACAGAAATCCCAGGATCCCAAGGACTTCCAGGGGCTTCCAGAGATCCCACAGGAAGAGAGCTATGATTCTCAAACCTCGGGCCCCGTGGAGAGGCCTTTTTTTTTAGTGTTAGGCAATGCGGTCATTCTTCAACTGCCCATGTTGGTGATCTGTTGTCATAGGAAGCGGGGAAAAGCTTAGGAGGACACGGAACTGGTGGAGCTTAGGAATTACATGACAAGTTTGAAAGGGAAAGTGAACCTACATTTGATGCCTTACACTTTCCTTTCATTCTTGCCAGGGAGAGGAGGGAGGGGGAGAATGATAATTTCCCCGTGCCTCGTCATTTGAGTTTAGTTTTCATAATATCTAAACAGTCAGAGGAAAGCAGAGAAAGTTCTCCAGAGCCAACAGATGTTTAACTGTCTTTGTCTTTCCCAAACAGCGTTAACTCTGCTTCTCAACCATCTACTTGAACTCAAAGCATATAAGAAAGTTTTCCCAAATAGATGTGACTAGTAGATGATGGCTACCAAAGCTGGTAGGGATCTCTAAAGTTTAGGTGTGGCTCATGTCTAGGGTCTCTCCAAAATATGGAGATTTTATGTTGGTTGTAACTGACATATATGCCCCACTCCCTAGCCGAGGGATCCCAAAGGAGCTGGGTTCACATAGACTTGGCATCAGTCTTTGGGGGAAGGAGGAGCTCAGTCCCCAAGGGAGTTAAACTTCTCTCTCTCTCTCTCTCTCTCTCTCTCTCTCTCTCTCTCTCTCTCTCTCTCTCTCACTCTCTCTCTCTCCCTCTCCCTCTCTCTCTGTCTCTTGTTCTGCCCCCAACTCTGAGTGACTCCAGGGATCTCTAATACTTTGTTATGGCTCATGTCAAGAGTCTCTCCAAAGTCTGGGTAACAGGATCTCTTCTGGAAAAGGTACTCTAGGTATTATATGGGCATAAGGAATAATACAGCTATTTATTTCCTGCATCTCAGTAGAGGTATAAGATGCAAAAGAAAGAGGCCCACCTTTAAAAATCCAGAAAATATAAAATAGCTCAAATAGCTTATTACATTGATTTTTCTCCTTCTAAAAGTTAAAAGCCCTTTGTTGAGCTGCTAAACAGATCTTTCATATTCATCTAGGACTTGCACTGTCAAGTCCATATTTCCTGGCCAGACATATATGACCATATGGCTTTCTTTAGTCCTTCAGTATGGGATGATCCAGGTGATTTTCATCCCTTTTGTAAAGGGTGCTGTTAAAGAAATCTCCTCCCTCTGGGTAGCTGGCACAGGATTCAAGAACTCTGAGATTCACAAGGTAAACTGCCAAAGCTAGAAACATTCATATCTCAGGATCTCTGATTGCTGACCTGTGTTCAGGGGAGGTAATATAAAGATAAAGGACATAGCCAGGGACTTGAGGTCCCATCTCAGATCCATCTGGGTAAGTACAAGTTCCTGCTGCCATGGAAGCATTGCCACTAACGTGGGGACAGAAGGACAGAAAACCCTCTTCTTCAGATTGAAGTCCAAGGAAAAGAAAATTCTGAAAAATAACCCCAGAAAGGAAGGGCCCCAAAAAAGACTAAGCTGTTTCTAAAGCTCTCATAGACCACAGAGAGGGCAGCTCCTCCCAGCAAGAATCCATTCTCCTCACACTCAATGGTCAGTCATCTTTATGGCAGCCCTAATCACTGGGAACCAGTCAGGACTTCACTCCATCATACCACCATGGTACATGGTTATCCCTCCACAAAGAACCAGAACATTTTTGTCTAGCTCTTTGGTAAATGCCCTAATCTAGAAAATCATCCCTACTTTATCTAGAAGCTGTGGCCCTAATTACAGTTAACCTAGGTGAACTAGTCATTTGAAGAAAGAAGGCTTCCTCTCTCCAAAATATCACCTCTGTTCAGAAGCCACAATACCAAAATTTCACCGTTATTAATTATTTATGAGGAAGGATGGCATAGTAAATAGAAAGCTGCCTAGGAGTCAAGAAGAACTGGGTTAAAGACTTCCCCCCACCACACACACACACACACACACACACACACACACACACACACACACCCATACACATAATCTGGCTGTGTGACCTTGGACAAGTCATTTGATTCTTCAGTGCCCCAATTCTCTAAAACTATCAAGTTCCAGAACAACATTGGGAGTGGGAACTTACTCTACTTACTCTTACTGCATACCAATAAAATCACAGGGAGTCTCTTTCTAGCTGTGTGACCCTGGGCAAGTCACTTAACCTCTCTAAGTCTCAGTTTCTTCATAAGTAACAAAAGGATAATAAATGCCCCCTGTTTACAAAGTTGTTGTGAGTGTTGAATGAAATAATAGCCGTGTAACCATAGACAAGTGCTTCAAGCTCCCTAAGCATCAGTTTCCTGGTTTTGAAAGTGGAGATATTCCAAGACAATTCCAAAAGATTCATGAAGGAAAATGTATCCAGAGAAAGAGCTATGGAGTCTGAATGCAGACCTAAACATACTATTTTCACCTGTTTTTTTGTTTTTCTTTCTCGTAGTTTTTTCCATTTACTTCTGATTCTTCTTTCACAACATGACTAATGTGGAAATATGTTTCCAATCATTGCATATGTATAACCTGTATCAGATTGCATGACATCTTGGGGAGGGAGGAATGGGAAGGATGGAGGGAGAAAAAATTTGGAACTGAAAACCTTATAAAAAATGTTGAAAACTATTTTACATGTAATTGGAAAAAGTAAAATACTATTTACAAAAAATAACAATAACCTAAAAAAAATTAGAGATATTAATGCTTCTAGTACCTCTGTCACTGGGTGGTTATGAGACTCAAATAAACTTATACATGTAAAGGCTTCCAAAGCTATTATGAATATTGCTGCTTCTTTTTCCCCCTGCTCCATATGATATATGGCAGGTTTTCTTCCCACCATAAGATTGACCCAGATCTTTGTTGCATGCTACTTGTGTTCACAATAGATTGCTGTTAAATTTTCTTTTTTAGAAATTTACATTTTGGTTTTTAAAAAGTCTTTTTCCCTCTGCACCATAACATCAATGGGACAACTATATGTAAAGCTATGCTTTCTCTCTACCATGAGTTTGACCTAGATCTTTGTTGCATGATACTCGTGTTTACCATGGATTGCTTTAAAATTTTCTTTTTAGAAATTTACATTTTGATTTTAAATTTACATTTGGTTTTTAATTTTACGTTTTACATTTTATTTTTAATTTAATTTATTTTATTATTTGACTTTTTATTTAATAAATTTATTTCATTATTATTTAATTTATTTAATTTTAATTTACATGTGATTTTTTAAAAGTTGCACTTATCATCCTTCCCAGCTTCAGTCTGGGGAGGAAAGTTAGGAGCAAGAGAGGAAGTTTTCTGGAAAGGTTGAGATTGATGGGCAAACAGCAGCGCCTAGCCTGTGGGCTTCTTTGCTGGTTTTGAGGGTTGAAGTGGGGAAAGGAAGAGTTGAAGGGAACTTCCTCATTCCCCTAATGACTGTGGGCCAAAGCCAGGTGCACAGTCCTAGGACAGATGCTTCACTGCACACCAGGGCGGCTTCTTCCTGCTGGGGGAGGGGTAAGGTCCAAAGTTAGGGCTGTGGATCTCAGAGTCACATGTAGCCTGATCTTTTTTCTTCTTCTCTGCTTTCCTTAGAAAGATACTATTGCCTAAAAAGGAATTTGTCAAATCTCCCTCTCCTCTTTGCATAGGTGAGCAAGTAGGGGTATGGTATATTACATATATTGTCAGATATGACCTGTGTTTTAATTGGTTTTCTCAAATGCATTTTTTCTCTTTCTTTTTTAATCTCACATACCAATCAAACTACCAAAAGATTACTTTAGAGAGCTAGGAAATATAACAAAATCCATCTGGAGGAACAAAAGGTCAAGGTTCTCAAGGGGAATGATGGAAAAAAAGTAGGAAAGCAGAAGGCCTGACAGTACCAGATCTCAAACCTATTACAAAGCAGTAATCATGGAAACCATTTTGTACTAGCTAAAAAATAGAAAAGTCAATCAGCGGAACAAATTAGGTACACAACATACAGAAACAAACAGTACCATACCATTCAATAAACCCAAAGACTCCCAAATACTGAGGTTAAGAACTTGCATTTTATAAGAACTGCTGGGAAAATTAGAAAGCAATCTAGCACAAATTAGGTTTAGAGCAAGATCCCATACCATCTACCACAAGTTCCAAATAGATACATGACCTCAGTATAAAAGGTCACATCATAAACAAATATGAGCAAGGAAGAAAATGCTTTTCTCAGTACGGATAAGGAAAGAGGTCATAACCAGACAAGTGTTTAGAGAGGATCACAAAAAAAGAATAGTTTCTGATATATCAAGTTTAAAAGCTTTGGGGTTTTTCGGTTTGTTTGGGGGGGTTGTTTTGGTTTTTTGAGGTTGTTTTTTTTTCTCTAAAAGTCAATGCAATTAAAATTAGAAAGGAAACATTTAACTAGAAAGGAAAATCCTTGCATCAAGTTTCTCTGACAAAGGTCTGAGATCTAAAATATGTTAGGAACTGATTCAAATATATAGCATGTCCCAAAAGTCTTAGTGTAGTTTTAAGCCATGAAAGTTTAAAACTTCACTAATACAGTTGGGATATGTATAAAAATAATAGCCATTCTACAATAGATAAATGGTCAAAAGATATGACCTAGCAATTCTCGAAGGAAGAAAGCCAACACATCAAGAACCATATGAAAAAATGCTCCAAATCACTATTCATTAATTAAAGAAACACAAATTAAAACAACTTTGAGATTCATCTCCTGCCTATCTGACCTGCAAAGATAACAAAAAATGGAAAATGACAAGTGTTAAAGGGGCTGTGGGGAAACAAGCATACTGCTGTACTCTTGGTGGTACTGGGAATTGGTCCAGCCATTGGGGAAAGCAATTTGGAGCTCTTCTCCAAAAGTTATTAAATAAACTATATGTACCCTTTGACCCAGCAATACCACTGCTAGGCCTGTAACCCAAATAGATCAAAGAAAGAAGAAAAATACTCTTATGTGCAGTTATTAATAACTAGCATTTATGTAGTGCTTTAAGATTTGCAAAGTGTTTTTAAAAGATTATCTCATTTAGTCCTCACAACAATCCTGGAAGATAGGTGATATTATTATCTTCATTTTACATTTGAGGAAACTGAGGTAGATTGAGCTTAAGTGGCTTACCCACAGTCATACTAGTGTCTGAGACCACATTTGAACTCAGTTCTTCCTGATTCCAAGTCCAGCACTCCATCCACTGCACCATGTAGGTGTCCAGGCGTACTAAAAGTGTATGTCAAATCTTTTGTCACAAAGAACTAGAAACAAAGAGAGGGCTTACTGATTGAAGAATAGCTGAATAAATGATGGAATATCAATGTGATTTAATATTATATAAGAAGTTATATAAGGAATTATATAAGAAATTATAAAAGGAGTAGTTTCAGAGAAAGCTGAGGAGATGTATAAACTAAAGCAAAGTACAATGAACAGAACCAGAAGAACCATTTATATAGTAACAACAACATTTTAAAACAACATAGCTTGGAAAGACTTAGCTCATCAATACAAACACCAAACAAGACTGCAGAACCCTAACAAGGATGCATGCTGTCTACGTGCCTGACAGAGGCATAAAAGACCCAAGGTGGGGAATGAGACACATTTTTGGACATGACAAATGCATGGGTGTGTTATGCTCCATTGTGCTTCCTTGTTATAAGGAATGTGTTTTTCCTTTTACATTTTTTGGGGGAGGAGTAGCTCACAGTTGGGGGAAGGAGGGAGCTATTACCAGAAAAAAAAAACAATAAGAGAAGGTAATTGAAGCATTTTTTAAAATTTACAGAAAGGGGGAAGCTAGGTGGCACAGTAGATAGAGCTCTGGCCTTGGAGTCAGGAGGACCTGAGTTCAGATCTGCCCTCAGACGCTTGATACTTAATAGCTGTGGGATCCTGGGCAAGTCACTTAACCCTGATTGCCTCACCAAAAAAAAAAAAAATTTACAGAAGGAAGTCCAGAGGGAAATATAGACAATCAAGACAGTTTCAAAAATAATAGGCTGAATTTATTTTATATATTATTTTATACATATATATTTACTTAAATGAACTATATATAAAACAGAACATCACAATTTCACACTTAACCTTGTTTTTTATGTTCTATTTTATATATGGAAATGTTCTCCCTTTTTTGGTAGTTAGCACTTGATTAAATTTAAATTAATAATTTTATTTTTAAAAATTCAAAGATTTTACCCCTCTGAAAAGGAGGGGCAGGGCTGGCTCACTGGATAAGGAAGCAAGGAGGGAGATATTCAGAAAGGAAGGTGATCTAAAAACAAGAGATATCAATTAAAATATTTTTTTTAAAAAAGCAAAATCAGCAGCTGTTAAAGAAAGACTCCAGTACTTTTGAAATTGTTGTTGTTTAGTCATTTCATCATGTCTGACTCTTCATTATCCCATTTGGGGTTTTCTTGGAAAAGATACTGAACTGTTTGGCCATTTCCTTGGCTCCATTTTACAGATGAGGAAACTGAGACAAACAAGGTTAAGTGACTTGCCCAGGGTCACATAACATGGAAGCATTTGAGGACAGATTTGAACTCAAGAAGAGGAGTTTTCCTGGCTCCAGGATTGGTACTCTATCCATTGAACCACCCAGATGCCCCAACTTTTGGAATATCTTGAGCTAATAGGTAAATTTGTTTAAAAAAATTAAAGATGACTTGAGGAAATATCTAAATTGTATATTTAGAGAGGAAAAGCACTGAAAGGTCCTCATAGTTTACCAGTTTCCTCATTTACAAAATGAGGAGGTTGGACTAGGTGTCTTATTAGGCTCCCTTCCAACTCTAAGAGTCCACGATTCTAAACATAGTTGACTAACCATGAATACAACAACAGACAACATGGCTTGGTGAATGAAGAGGTAAGCTTCAAGTCAAGAAGACTTGGGTTCAAGACCCACTTCTGACACAGACTGTCCATGTGGCCCTCAGCAAGTTATGACCTCCATTTATTTATTTATCCATCCGTTTGTTTATTTGGCCGTTTATTTATTCTATTTTTTTTAGTTATTAATTTCAATGCCCTAGGCCAATGATGTCAAACTCAAAATGAAACAGAACCCGTGACCACATATTAACTTGGAAAACCACATATTAACATTCTCTATGTTTTATTGTATTTCCATTAATTTTGTTAAATCTTTCCTAATTACATTTTAATATGACTGTCACACTTTGGAGTATCCTGTAGACTTTGTATTTGACACTTCTGCTCTAATCAACATTCTAAGGTGCTAAATTGCAAAGTTGCTGACCTGCAACTGGCAAAAAAAGTTCCTCATGTGGGAGTTTTCTGCACCCATGAAATCACAGGTTTAATACGTATCCCCATCCCTATCCTAAAGTGTAAAACCCTATGTTGAACACTGTGATAACAATGGAAAAACTACAAGTTTTCTTCCCTTGACAAATGTACGATCTATTAGGAGGAGTAGGTTATGAACACAAGTACAAGGTAGAATGCGACAGGGCCAAAAAGCAATCACTCACTCAACAAGGGTTTATTAAGCACATAATATTTGACAAGTGACATGCTAGGCTCTGGGGGAAACAAAAATACAAATGAAAGAAAAACAAAAATTCCTCCCCCTTGATGCTCTATCTGGAGGAGAAAAAAAGATAGACAAAGTAAATACAAGGTCATTTGGGGATGGGGAAAACATTAGCTGCAGGGGAGGGAAATCAGACTTCATTTAGGAGTTGACACTTGGACCAGCTTTGAAGAAAACTAGCTATTCCAAAAGGTGGAGATGAGAAGGGGAGTTAATGGGAATAATTCAGTCCCTGGAGTGTATCCCAAACACTGGAGGAAATCTGTTCAAAGGAATGGAGGAAGAAGATCAAATTTCATGTGTGAGTAACAGCAAATAGGACATCCTGGCTAGGATGTAGTACGTGAAAGGGAATAAATGAAATCTGGAAGGGAAGGCTGGAGTCTGACTGTGAAAGGCTTTTAATGATGATTGAGATCATGACAAAACACTCCACGAAAAATTTTAGGAAGGAGCACCTTCTGGGAGTCAGGGAAATCTTCATGGAGGAGATGCCTTTTGGGCCACCCCTGGGCTAAGTCTTGAAGTTCAATGTTTTCATGGAACCAAGGAGTGTTAATTGTCCTCTAGTGTTGCCCAATGAGGGGGCATGAGGGAATGGTTGAAAGGAAGCAGGAGGAGAGATACCAGAGACAAGACAAGCCTGTTTCACAATTTTACCCAAGGTCTGGCTTTCCCTTTAGACCTCATCAAAGTGCTGTAGACCTTTCAGAAGATGGCAATTGGGGCATTTCTAACAGAGCCTCAAATGATGAGAAATGTTCTAACCTCCCTGAGCCCCTGCCTTGAAGTTGGCTTGGACCCTGGTTCACAGCTCTCAATATCCTAGCTGATCATCTCCTTTAAGATATTGAGAAAGTCAGGCTCAGAAAACAGTGGCTCGCCCACCTCTGTACCCCTGGCAAGCCTTCCTTGGACCAGGAGGATCTTTGGTTGCTGCATTGTCCACCCACATTTGTTTCAGTTTGAGGAATCAAGCCGGGGACAAAAGGTGAGAGGCTTTGCAGGGCCACTCCCCACCCCTCTGGGCATTCCCCCCACCCCCGCTATCAGAGAACCTTGAAGTGCCAACCTTTTCTGTCCTCTTACCTCTCTTCTCCCTCTAGTCCCAAAATATCTACCTCAAGAGTCAATTATTTTTAATGCATTGTTTTCCTTTGTTTCTTTGTATTTTTGTCCTTTGTGTGATACATACCTCTACCATTCTGTATTTCTCTATTTCTCTCTCTCTCATCTTTCCTCACTCTCCTCTTCCTCCTTCTTCTGTCTCTGTCTCTCTTTGTCTCTCATGTGTGCGTGCGTGCACGAGCGTGTGCACACACACACACACACACATTCAAACACATATTATGTGTTATGTATTGTTCCAGATGTCTGTGGAATTCATATACAAATCTCATTGTTAGGACTCTCTCCTCTCTCCTCCCCCATCCTTTTCTCTCCTCTCTGTCTCTCTCTCTCCCTCCCCCCTCTTCCCTTCCTTTTTTTCCCTTTTTTCTCCTCTCTCTCTTCCTCCTTCCCTTTCTCTTCCCCTCTCCCTCTCCATCTCTCTCATTTCCCCTCCCCCTTCTTTCTCCTTTCTTACCCCCCCTTCTTCCTCCCCACCCCACCCTGCTGATGCCTGTTGTTGTCTTGTTCCCCACTGGAAGGCTCCTTTGGTACAGGGCTGGGCTCCAGGCCACTCTCTCCACTCCAGCTGCTGCTACAGAGGCTCCAGCCAACTCCTGTTTCCATGGCAACAAGAACTCATTTTTTTTCCCATCCCCTTATTTCTAGTTTCAAAAGGCAACCATGATACTCTTTACTAAATAATAATAATAATAATAATAATGATGACAACATCTGGCCTGGTCAGTTTGGAACAACACTGCCTAGGTCTTGAAACTCTCTTGGTATTCATTCATGCACTCATCTGCTCCCCTCCAATCTTTTCTGATCACCACACCCTTCCATGACCTCCCTGTAGTCCTTGCTTACATACAAGTTAGAGATGAGCTCCTTTTCTCTTTATTACAATAATTGAAAATGACCTAGTGTTTTTATGATCTGGGATTTTTTACTCAAAAAGAAACTGAAGAGAAGAAGGTTTTAGTCTCTGGTCTCATTGTGTTAGATACCTATAACCATTGTCAAAAATAATTATTATTCACTCAGATAAGGAGCCCTAGGGTTCACAAAGTATTTCCCTTACAACAACACAGTGAGGTAAGCAGTCAGTGTCTCTCACTTTCCTCCAGTCTGGCTAAAGTGGTCAGGAAAGTTGCCTGAATGAATCACAGTGTCCTCTCAGAGAATGACAGTCCTTTTTGGGGGTTTTTTTGTTTTGTTTTGTTTTAAAGCTACCAGGAAGCAAGACTTCCAGGAGTGAATCCAGTGAATCATGTTCCAAGCAGAGTTAGTGATTACTATCTACACACTCTGTCCATGCCCTGACCCTACCTCCACCCCAGCAGCAAAAGCATGGGAACTCAGAGGCAAAGTGGCCTCCCTGTGGCTCATTTGACATTGGGCCAGGTACAGCTACAACAAACAGTTGGTCTTTTAATTTTGTTTCAGTATGGTTCTTTCCAGAGGCAACACGGAGTAGGGGGAAGAGCATGGAATTTGGATTCACAGAACTTGGATTCTACCGAGTCCTAGTGTGACTTTGGATAAATCACTAAACTTCTCAGGGCCTCAGTTTCCTCTTATATAAAATGGCCTAGATGATCTCTTAGATCCCTTCCAGCTCTAAACCCTATGGTCTCCAAATGCTGCCACAAAATGGCCTTCTTGCCTCAGAGGTTTGGTTTCCACACACTTTCGGCCACAAAGGAGCCTATCAGTTGGCCAAGAGGAGATTCTATTTCTTCCTGGCAAATAATCACTAAAACAGCACTATAGCCTTCCATTGCCACCCAGTTGAAACCCAAGACTAAGCTGCTGTTGTTTGGCAAATAAGGGTGACTGCCCTAGCCCTCATTCTGCTCAGGAACTAAGTTTGAATTTGCCTTCCCTACCACCACCCAGAGAAACTTACTACCTTGGAGTCTATATCTACTCTACCGAAAGCCACTACAACAAGGCTTCAACCTTACCTCACCACAAGGTGCCCGTTAACCAAGTTTGGAAGCCTGAATCTCTGCCTCGTGTGGTGGTAGTAGCGGTGGTGGGTGAGTTCTTCAGTTGTGTCCAGCTCATTGTGACCCCATGGATCTTCGCACACTAGGCCCTTTGATCCTCCATTATCTCTCAAAGTCTGTCCAAGTTCATATTAGTTGTTTCCATGATATTATCTCATTCTCTGCCAGCCCCTTTTCCTGATGCCTTCAATCTTACCCAACATCAGAGTCTTTTCCAACAAGTCCCGTCTTCTCATTGTGTGGCCAAAGTATTTAAGCTCCATATTCACTATTTGACCTTCCATTAAATAGCCTGAATTAATTTCTTTAAGAGTTGACTGATTTGATCTCCTTACTGCCCAGGGGACTCTCAAAAGTCTTCTCCAGTACCACAATTTGAGTGTCAATTCTGCACACTCAGCTTTTCTTATAGTCCAATTCTCAGAGTTATACCTTGCTACTGGAAAAACCATAGCTTCAACTATACAGACCTTTGTTGGCAAGGTGATGTCTGCTTTTTAGTATGCTGTCCAGATTTGCTATAGCTTTCCTTCCAAGGAGCAAGCATCTTTTATTTCATGGCTGCAGTTGCCATCTGCAGTGATCTTTCCACCCAAGAATAAATAATCTGACTCTGCTTCCATTTCTTCTCTCTCTATTTGCCAGGAATGATGGGACCAGATGCCAAGATCTTAGTTTTTTCTTTTTTTTATGTTTAAGCTTCAAGTCAGATTTTGCACACTCCTCTTTCATATTCATCAAGAGGCTTCTTAATTCCTCTTCACTCTCTTGCCACATGTGGAGGCACTACCTATTCTGCCTTGCTTCAACAAACCCCTTTTAAAAGCAATAATGTCTCTGTAACCAGTGTCTAGATGCCAGGCCTTTCATCATGCGGACCAGACCATCAGACACCAGCTTCTTTCATGCCAGTTCTTGTTCTAAGAATAGGGTCTCAAACACCAAGCCCAACCTGGAGCCACATGCACACTGTACAAAGAGGAAATCTTATAATATACTCCATCTATCATCACTATTTCCAGACTTTTCCTCAGTTATCATCACTTAGTAACTTCTCCTCCTTTGAAATTCACTCCATCTGTGCATATCACCTTACCCAAATCCTTGCTGCAGTCATCTACCATTCCCCAAGTCATTCATTCTCCCTCCTTTATCAAAAGATTTAGTATCTGGATCATAGTCTTCCCTTCTCATTCAACTCATTCCTTTATTCTTGAGGACATCAGTATTGTTCCCTCAAACACTCCGGCCTCTCATTTCATTAATGGCTTCAATTCTCATGACCTACTCCTTCATGCCACTTTATACACAGGGTTGGTTGTACCTTTGATCTCATCTCACCGGTAACTCTTCTGTTTTGAACATCCAGAGCCCTAAAAATCTTCTCTCAGATCACAATCCCCTAGCCTTACATCTCTTCCTCTGCCTCATTCCCCCAATACTTTGTGGTGATTAAAAAGGTTGAGGCACATAGTTTCTGGGTAATTTAATCATTTTATTAATAAGGCCAAGATGTCATTAATAAAAGGATGGTCATTTGTCCATCTCTCTTAGACCAAAGACAATCAAGATGGGTGTCTCAGGGCTTAAATGTTCTTTTGGAAGAGGAATGGCAATCAGCTCTGACTGGCTAACACAATAGGATGTGAGCTATACCAAAATGAGGGGCTGAGAGTGACATCATGTCACCTTTGGACAGAGAAACTATCTCCATATTCAGGGAAGACTTGTATGAAGTGATCTAGAATGAAGAAAGCAAAACCAAGAGAACAACGTACACAATTATATAAATAATGAAAACCATAACAAGAGTAAAAATCAATTATAATCGGATGGATTGTGATAACATTCTCAATCCTAGAGAACTAATAAGGAAAAACCCCCTCCTCCCCCCAGCAGAGAAGAGAGCACCATGGATATGGAATATAATATACACTGTCAAACAGTTGTGTGTTAGTGCTTTGTTATGAGCAAGGGTTATATGTCATAGGGGCCAGTACAGGGGAAATGATTGTAGAATAACAACAAAAGGCAACAATCAAAATAAGAAAATTTTAAACACCCATCTTAAGTGCCACCTCTTCCATAACACTTTTCTTGATCCCTCCCTCCCTCCTCAAATCTCTTATGCCACTTTGATCTCTTATATACCCTATCACATTGTAACTTAGAGTTTAGATATGTATCCATATGCAATTCTCCCCATTAGACTGTAAACTCCTTGAAAATAGAAGTGGTATCATTTTTCATATTTGTATCTCTCTAGCACCTGACATAGAGCCCTGAATGTGGATATTAAATGAATGTTTTCATTTGAAAAATAAAGAAATAAAATAAGAATGGCTATCCTGAGCTCTGTCTTCTCCCCTATTTTATACCTTAAAACCTCTCTAAATCATCCTCCCCACCTCGTCTTCTGCTTTGCCCTAGTCTCTGTTGAAGACAGAACCTTTTTTTTTCCTTCTGAGCCAAGAGCAGCCCCTTAACATACTGTGGTACACTGACTCCAGAGTCAGAGGACCTGGGTTTGAATCCTACCTCTGGTATTAACTATCTGTGTGACCTGGGACAACTCTCTTTATATCCCTGGGCTTCAGTTTTCCTTCTACATAAAATGAAAGGGTTGTCCTAGATGTTCTCTGAGGTCTTTTCCAACTCTAGATCTAGGATCTTACAGTGTTCTCATGCTCTTGATCCAGAGTGGCATATTTGAAGTCAGAAGAACTTAGGTTCAAATCTCAACTCTTCTGACTTACTACTGATACAGCCTTAGGTAAGGCCATTAGGATCATAGATTTAGAACCAAAGAGGACATCAGTGAGCATCTCATCCAACCCCCTTATTTTACAATTGAGAAATATAAGGTTCAGGAAAGTGAAGTGACTTGCCCAAGGTCATACAGGTAGTGGCAAAGGTGGGATCTGAACCCAGGTCCTCAGATTCTAGTTCCCACTGAATCATGCTGCCCTTCTATATGTCACTTCTCTCATCTGTAAAATGATGTGTGGGGATGGGGTTGGATCTCTGAAGTCCCTTCCAAGTTCCATGGAATTCTGTGATTCTAAATCTCTTTCCCTTTCAATCTCTTCTTTGTCTAATTTGACAGAGATTTCTTCTGTGCTGCCTCCTTCATCCTTAAGAAATGCTACCAACTTTCCCTATCAACCCCTTTAAATTACTATCTTCCTTTTCATAACCAAACTCCTTTAACTATCCACACTCCTTGCTATCACTTCCTTACCTTCTTCTATTCACTCCTCACCCATTTGCAGTTTGGCTTCAGACCCTACTAATCTAATGAACTGCGCTCTCTTCAGTTTTCCAGGGATCTCTAAACAGTTAAATCCCAAGGTGTTTTCTTAGTCCTCATCTTTCATGATCTCTCTGATCTTAACACTTTTGATCAGGCCCTTCTCCAGGACGCTCTCATCTGTAGAATCTCTGATACCATACCCTGATTCTCCTATCTGGATAATCAATTAGTTCATCCCAGTCTTCTTTGCCAGATCATCCTGTACTGTATCCTGTGTATGTTTTCCAAGGCTCTGTTTTAATCCTGTATTCCTATTTCTCTACGTAACTACTTTCTTTTTTTTAATAGTATTTTATTTTTTCCTGAGTTACACGTAAAGACAGCTTTTAACATTCATTAAAAAAATTTTTTGAGTTCCAAATTTTCTCTCTCCCTCCCTCACTTTTCCCCTCTGTGAGACAGTAAGCAATTTGATATGTTATACATATTCAATCATGCAAAACATATTAAAATATTAGTCATGCTGTGAAAGAAGACACAGACCCAAAGGGAAAAAAAACCTCCAAAAAATACAGAAAACGAAAAATAGTATGTTTCGATCTGTATTCAGACTCTATCAGCTCTTTCTCTGGAGGTGGACAGCATTTTTCATCATGAGTGCTTTGGAATTGTCTCGGATTATTGTATTGCTGAGAAGAGCTAAGTTAATCACAAGTTGATCATCGTACAGTATGGCTGTTACTGTGTACAATGTTCTCCTGGTTCTACTCACTTCACTTTGCATCAGTTCATATAAGTCTTTCCAGGTTTTTTCTGAAATCTGCCTGCTCATCATTTCTTATAGCACAGTAATATTCCATTATAACCATAACATGTTCAGCCATTCCCAAATGATGGGCATATACCTACTTTATTGATATCTCATCAGTCCCTCTTCTCCTTCAAGGCTTCAGAAGCCTTAGCTTCCTTCAAGGCTCAGCTTAGGCACCACCTCCTATGGGGAAGCATTTCTTGATATCCCTAGTTATTAGTGCCCTCTCCCTCCTCAAATCATCTTGTGTTTACTAACTGACTTATATGTTATATCCTCTAGCAGAATGTAGCCTCCTTGAGGGCAAAGATTTTTCTTTTTTTGGATTAATCTTTGTATCACCAACATTTAACACTACTATGTCCTTTTCCCAGTAGGCATTTAGTAAATACTTGTAGAAATAGAAACTATGTTGATTAAATTTTTATATAATTAATGTAATTGCATTATTAACGTACTAATAATTAAAGACTTCTTGGTCTGGGTGTTAAGAAAAGGTTATATGTGTGAGTGTGCATGTGTGTGTTTTAGTGATATGCACATGCATGAATATACATATTCAATAGTTACTTTCCAATGATTAACTACCTTATGGATAATTTATAGTGTCTTTTGTTTCCAAACTGATTTGTTTCTTGTACCCATGGAATTTCTGGCTCACTTTTCCCTAATGCCACAGTTGGTATGTGTGTATTAACATGCAATGCTTATAAAATGCAAAATAATTTTGATATTAGCCTAAGCAAAGTGTCAGCCACCTGTCCACTCATCCTCCAAAATCAGAACTATATTCTAAACTCTCCAATTTTTGGATTAATCATTTCATCCATGTCCCTATTATTGTAAATAATCAAGATCTGACTTTTTAGGGTTTATCAAAAAAAAGTCTGTTTTTACCTTGAAAATAATGGAGTGTCATTAAACAACTCCAAATGTATCTAAACAAGCCCCTTTATGCAACATGCCATCCTTCCCCACCCCCTACCCCAAACTGCCCAAGTGAGCTGGGCTGTAAGAGTCACACGTGATATGTTTTTGTACACAAAGGGAAAAAAACCTCACCACAATCTGTTCCATTCTGGCTATGAAAAATACAAGCTGTGTTTGACTGAAAGGGGAAAAGAAATCTGTCAAGCCAAGAAGCATAGTAAATACTGAGGTGCTCCGAAAATTAATTCCAACAGACCTTTCCTTTCCAGCCAAATGAAAAAAATTATTCTTTGTAAAACTGGCCAGTTCTCCACCCCCATCCCTGGCCAGACCTCCTTCCCCTGCTTCAGACATTCAGTCATACATTTTCATCCTCTCTCATTTCTGTTGCCCTGGGAAATAAAATTGCTGGAGCTTTGGGTAGACAATTGAGCTAGCTTCTCCTAAGCCTTTGAAGGGTATCTACTTGAATGTCTCTCACCGCTAATCAATAACTTTGCAGATCTGGCCTTGGGCATGGATGTGACACAAGTGAAATTTATCTTGGATTCCCTCACATCCCTTTTCTCTGCCCATAACTTGCAGAATTCTTCCTATTCATCAGTGAGGCCCCTACCCACCTCATGAAACAATTTGTAATGGAAGATGATAGCCAATAAATATTTTTAAAGTCAGTCTGTGACAATTGCCACGTTGGCCACATTTTGGGCTCTTTTAAGAGTAAGACTTAACCAAGTGTTACACTGATTCAGCAAGTAATCATTAAGTACTCGTTGAATGCCCCTAGCCTTGGTGAGACTAGAAGAGAAATGGCAGATGTACATGCTTTAAAAGAGTTTATAGTCCAGTGAAGGAAGCAAGATATTCATGTGTAACAGGGGATAGGCCATGAGCCCAGTCCTTATGAGCATGCATAGAGTGTTAATGATGCAGTTCCCTAAATGGAAGAGACTGGGAAGCCTGGGAAGAGTTGTTATAACATATAACAGAAGTACCTTGGACAGACTTTGGAACATACAGTACGTATTCTGTAACTGGTTCCATTCTGCTAACCATGTGGCAGGGAGACTTTCTGATTAGGTAGGGATGCATTCAAAAGTCACTAGGTGACCAGAGCCTTGACTTTCCCTAATTTGACTTCTTGGATGACATCATCCAGATATTGGATGAGACAATGCTATGAGAGGAGAGGCCTTGGACTCTCTCCCTCCAATATATTGTGTAAAATCAGTCACTGATGCTGAGTCATCCTGAAGTGACCCCATGTTTTAACTTTGCTTGACTTTGTCTACGTGGAGTCAGCCCGCAAGAGAGGACTGTCCAGCAGGAGCATGTGCGTGAATCATATCTCCTAATCCCAACTCTTCATAATGAGTACCTGGCAACTAACCTTGCTGCAAATGCTTACTTACCCCATCTTTTCATAAACTGTGTACCTATCAAAACACTTAGGGAGGAGCTGAAGCAGCATTAACCCTATCTCCCCACTGAAACATGAACAAATTGGAATTATCTTTCCCTTATATAGAAGTGGTTTACTCCTGTCTATAAAAATTGGTGGGCAGCTGGGTGGCTAAATGGGTAGAGTACCAAGCTTGGAGTCAGGAAGACTCATCCTCCCGAGTTCAAATCCAGCCTCAGACACTTACTAGCTGTGCGACCCTGGGCAAGTCACTTAACTCTGTTTGCCTCAGTTACCTCATCTGGAAAATGAGCTGGAGAAAGAAACGGCACACCACTCCAGTTTCTTTATCAAGAAAACCCCAAGTGCTGTCAAGAAGAGTCAGATATGACTGAACAACAACAACAATAATGCAATACCAATGGTCATACAAGGACAAAATAGCAAAGCTTCAACTTAAACTTAGATCTTCTGACTCCAAGTCCATTTCAGCATGCAATAGGCTTTAAGTGCTATAGGAAAGGTGTGTGTGTGTGTGTGTGTGTGTGTGTGTGTGTGTGTGTGTGTGCATGACTATAAGTGCTGTAGGATTTGGGGGAAGGAGTCATGAGGAGAGGGTAGAAGGGTGGGGAAGAGAGGAGAGGAGAGGCAAGGAGAGAAGAGGAGACAGAGAGGGGAAGAGTCAGAGACTGAGAAAAGAGACAGGGAGTTTAGAGAAGACCTCCTGAAGCAAGCAGGAATCCAATAGACCTTGAAGAATAGATAGGATTTGGTGGATAGAGAGAAGTAAGAAGGGTGTCAAAAATAGCCCAAATAGAGGCACGTAATTGCAAATGCTCATAAATGCAAATTACAACATGTTCCCAGGACAGGTAAGAGACTAGCCCAACCAGTATGTATGGAGGAACCAGGAACAATAAATTGGATCAGTAATGTGGGGCCAGATAATAGCGGGATTATTGACAATGCAATCAAAGGGAAATGCAGAACAACGATGGGGTTCTGAGCAAGGAAATAACATGATAAAGTTTTAAGGGTTGTAGAATATGCAGAATAGTTTAGAGCCAGAGTGATGACAAGGCATTTGTGTGTCCTCAGGCAAGTTTTGGAAATTATATCTATGGTGTAGGAAAAGACTTCAGAGATTTTGAGGCTTCTCTTTAACACATTACTTAACATCACAAAATGAATACCTGATGCACCAGAGAGGGCAGAATTATCTGACATTAAATATGTGTATTTTATTTCTTAAATTTTTATTGATAAATGATGTTTCTACATTCTCTTCATTGCCAGATATACTTCTTCTTTCTCACCTCACCAGAGATTCATCACTTGTTTTTGTTTTTGCTTTTCAGCCAAAGACAAGGTTTATTAGAACATCTGTCATATTGGGCAGACTCTTAAGGAATCTGAATGTTAGTGAGCTATTGGCTGTCCCTGCCTCAAGGGGGTCCCAAAGAGGAGACTGACTGGAACCAGGCACTGACTGCATCCAAGGAATGATGGGGGGACATTGGCTGGTACCCGCTGTTTGCTACCAACTGTAGGTGAATGGCCTGTAGTCTGGAAGACACAAATCTGACAGAAAAAACTGCAGGGCCCAGATACAAAGCAGAGACTAGATTTAGGGCCCAACTTTGAGAGGATAAAACATCCTTAGCTCTGTTTGGATTCAGATAATTCAATTTTCCAACCATGAAGTATCAAATCCTCATAGCCAGACTCAGGAATAGCCAGGTGGGTAATATTCCCTTTCAAAGGAACATAATGGGGAAACTGAGCCAGGAGGATCCCATCTTAGACTGAGGCTAAAATTATCCTCTCAGCTTTTCCCAATGCTGACTTCCCATCAGTATCTCCTTCTCTGAGTAGCTTGTGGCATTTCTCTCAGATGGTGGATTATTGATTATTGATGGATTATGATCCATCAGGCAACCTAAAATAAAATCCTATGAACTTTTACCTCAAACAGCCAAGTTTCACTAATCACAGCTTGGGAAAAACTTTTCCAGGATTTATATCTCAAATTTAAATTGGTCCTGGTGTAAAAAGCCAATCATTAGAGATTATTTCTATATACTTGAAAATTCTCAGCAAGCCAAACCCAAACAAGCTTTTTGGCAAGTTTACATATAAAAACAATAATCAACAATAGCCAAATTATTTTAGCAGTAACCAAGTTATGAAAAGTTGCTTGACATAACTGATACAAAAAGTTCACCAATTTGAAACTTGAAACAAACCCATTACCAACCAGGTGACTTCAGTTTTGTTAAATGCACTTCCAAATTACTTTACACAGAGAATCAACATCTCATCATTAACAGTTAAAACTACTACAAATTTAAAAGAGCATGCTTACGCAAGTTTGGAGGCTAGCTTTATTACCTTGAGCAGGATGTGCTGAACCTGGGTGATGCTTCCAGGCAAAGGTTGCCCTAGAGCCCAAGGCCATTGCCAGGGGGGCCCACTCCATAGCTGCTGCCCCTCCCCCCTCCTTTCTTTCCCAGGTGGGGGAGGGCAAAATCAAAGTGAGGGGTAAAGGATGAAACTCTCTTCTCCTATGAGAGGGGTTAACAGATGCCCTCTTGACTTGCAGGGGAAGGGAGTGACCAGGTTGTACAGGTGTTTCAAAACTCCTTAATGATCAATCACAAAACCTCCAGAATATGCCAAGATATTTTTAGCTGTTCTAACTTTCCCTGTAACCTCCATGAAGGAGGATTCAGAGGTGCAGAGGGAAGGGAGTAAGTAAGCCTCAGCGAACCAAAAAGCAACTGCAGTTTATTCCAATTCCCTAGCATCGAGGGAATCAACAGAATTTAGCATACACTTCTGGATAGGGCATCCGTCCTTGTCCTCTGTGCTTCAGAAGGTGCACCCAGGTCCATGGCCTTGAACTGACCCAGTGGATCAAGAGCCTGAGAGTGTCAGGCCAAGTGCGAGACAGCCTCATAACTGTCTGCCCAAAAAGAACCTCCAAGCCTTGATGCTTGGAGAGCAACCCTAACTGAGAGCAAGAAAGGAGGGAGGGAAGGCTTACATACCTTCCAGTCTTGGCTGGAGAAGAACTTGGGGTTTGGCACTTTCCCTGTATGGGCCACCAAAATGATGTGATTTAGAGGTTCAGGGGCTCTGGGACCCCAAAATCAAAATACACAGATCTTTCAGCCAAACACAATGTTTATTGAAGATTCACCATATTAGCCAGACTCAAGGAATCTGAACATCTGTGGGCTATTGGGCTAGATTGTGAAAATCTGAGCAATGGCTAGACTATAAGAATCTAAGTCGATCCATCACTTGTAACAAAGAATACAAAGAGAGAGTGGAGAAAAGTAGTTCAGAAAAACCAATTGATCCCTCAGTCAAGTCTAAAATCATATGCAGTATTTTACATGTATTAGTGCCCCATCCCTGCAAAAAAAGGAAGGAAAGACATTTCTTGTTGCACCTCCCCTGCCTTTTCCCCCACAGCCAAGGTAGATTATTTTCGTTACTCAGCTTTCAGTTTGGAGCTTTTTGTTGTTGTCTTTCTTTCCATCTATGTTGTTATAGTCATTGTGAATATTAGTTTCAAGTCAACAAACTTAATTAAGTGCTTTATATGTACCAGGCACTGTGCTAAGTGATGGATATACAAAAAAAAAAGGTTAAAAAAATACTACCTGCTTTCAAGAAGTTTACAATCTAATGTATTTAGAATGCTTTTGCTTACTTTATTTTGCATTAGGTGGTGCAGTAGATAGAGCACTGGGCTTGGAATCAGGAAGATTCATCTTCATGAGTTCAAATCTGGCCTCAGACACTTACTAGCTGTGTGCCCCTGGACAAGTCACTTAACCCTGTTAGCCTCAGTTTCCTCATCTGTAAAATGAGCTGGAGAAAGAAATGGCAAACCTCTCTAGTCTCTCTGCCAAGAAAACCTCAGATGGGGTCACAAAGAGTAGGACAGGACTGAAAAACAATTTAACAACAACATATAAGTCTAATCATGCTTCTCTGTATTCTTCATATTCATCATTGAGGATCAAAAGATCATAGAAAGGAGCAGCTAGGTGGCGCAGTAGATAGAGCACCAGCCCTGGAGTCGGAAGGACATGAGTTCAAATCCAGCCTCAGACACTTGACACTAGCTGTGTGACCCTGGGCAAGTCGCTTAACCCCGATTGCCCCCCCCACACAAAGATCATGGATCCAGAGCTAGAAGGGACGTCAGAGGCCATCTAGTCCAACCCTATCAGATATTACTATCTCCATTTTACAGATGAGGGTGCAGAGACTGAGACTTGCTCATGGTCAGTAGTGATTATCAGAGCAGAATTCAAACTTGGGTCTTCCTGACTTCAAGCCATGACTACAACACATGGCTTCCTAGATGAGAAAACCAAGGCCAGGGATATTAAGTAATTTACCAGATCACACAAATAGCCACAGAAGTGGAATATAAAACTATGTCTTCTAATATATTCCACCAGCACCTTTACTTGGTTCCAACTCTACCACCCCCGGGATAAGTTCATAACCAGGAAATTCATTGTCATAGAGATTGCTTCAGCTTTGGTATTCACCTCAACAGTACCCTCAGTGGCTTCTGTGCCTCTTTTTGGAGGGCTGAGAATGAAGTAAAAACCTCCACCTAAAGCCTTCCTTTACTAGGGGCTGGGAATTCCGCAAGCTGTACATTTCCTACAAGCTGTTGTTCTATGTTTGGTCTCCACAATTATCCTTCTCCCTCCTCCTCCCCACCCGAGGACTGCCCTCCAGCTACAGGCCTCCTGCCCTGTTCAGCTTCATTTTGTATATTGTCTTCCCTATTAGATTGCAAGTTCCCAGAGTGGAGGGATCATCTTTATTTTTCTTATTTGTATCCCCAAGCTTAGCACCTTGGTTGTGGCTCCTCCTCCCTTTTTGGAGAGGATCAGTGACAGAGGATCATAAGGTGATCTCTTGACTTGCTTATGAATTGGATTTAAATGAGGCAGAGCTGCACAAAATCATCAGCCTCGCTCTGTCTTCCAGTCATGCAAATCCGGTGGCAGGACAAAAGTCAGCAAGACTGGGGCAGTGGATGACCTTGGCATCTTCAACGTCTGACCAAGCTGTAAGCTCTCCACAGTGACTGCTTCAGCCACCTTTATGGCCATTGGAACAAATTGTTCTCATCTGCCCATTCTGTCAGGGGAAACTTCACATGATTGGGTAGACATCCCTCTAACTCGCCAATGGGTTTGAGGCTTGCCTGTTACCCTCAGCTTGGGTTAGCCTGTCTGTTAATGTGGCAGCTACACATCTTACAGCTTCTGAGTGCTTAAAAATGTTTACTGTATTGAATGACACCAGAGTCATTCCTCTTTCCTCTGTACCATACTACCTCAAGGGTACACTAATTACAATACATTAATGTAATGATTGTATTGTTATATTTACATTATTACACTAATGTAATATTACATTACATTCATGTACCCCAAACTGCTAAGCTATTCCCCAACTGATAGTCACCTACTTTGTTTCCATTTATTTTAAAATGTCCCTCTTTCCTCCCTCCTAATCTCCACTGGCTTGGTGCCCTCACCTCTAGCCCCCGTGAAGCTGCCTATTTTGGCTTCCTCTAATCCTAGTCTTTAGAGTGGGCAAAGATTGAAGGGAAGATCAGCTACAGGCTAACAAAGTTGTTCAGACATAAAGATTCCATTTCTCCATTCATCAAAGTGTTCTCTCTGAAAAGTCACATTCTCATCCCTATTCTACCACAAAGAAATACATGCATATACACATATGCCCTTGTTCTAGACAGAAACTTGTGAGATAACCCACTCCTTGGCCTGTAATTCCTTCTGGTTTGCTCCTTTGTCCCCATTTTTCTTATTCCCTGTGGATAGAAAATTACCTATGTGGAAGAATCCTACCAAAAGAGAAAAGTTAATGAATTGGAAAGCGAATAGGAAGACTATTGCATCTTAGCCTGAAGTCTTTTTGTGAGACATCTTCCTTGTCTTCTTGTTGCTAAGAAAATTCTATAAACTTGTATCAGATAAACGTCTAAAAGAGAACTGAAAGGTCCACCACTAATGAGAAGGCAGTGTGGTCCTAGGTATAGAGTTCTGGGCTTGCAGTCATTAAAACCTCTGTTTGAATCCTACAGCAGATACCCACCAACTATATGACTCTGGGCAAGTCATTTAACCTCTACGTGCCTCAGTTTCCTTGTCTGTAGTACCTACTTCATAGGGTTTGGTAAGGCTCAAATGATATGCCACATACAAGAAACTTTTCAAAACTCAAAGTGCCATATAGTAAGAGAGTTTTGACAATTAGCCAATTATTAGGCATTCATTTGACTACTTGCTCTTTTGAATTTCTTGGGGGACATACAATGTGCCTTTGGGCAAGTAACTCATCCCATCTGTGTCTCAGCTGCTCCCACCACCACCCTTCTGCAGCACATATGAATGAAGAGATGATTTGTGAAGTGTTTTTCATTGCTTCAAAAAGAAAACATCAAATAAATATATACAACATTAGTGAGTGATGATTTTTTTTGAAAGAAGGACAAGTATTATGTACTTTTAAAAAAAATAGTTGAAGGAAGAAAATAAGCTTTTATTAAGCACTTATTATTACATGTCAGGCACTATGCTAAGAGTTTCTTTCAAATATTATCTCATCTGATCCTCACAACATCCCTGCCAGGTGGACACTCTTATTATCCCCACTTCACATTTCAGCAAACAGAGGTCAAGTGACTTGCCCAGGGTCACACAGGCATCTAAAACTAGAATGGAACAGAGGTCTTCTTAATTTCAGGCCCAGCCTTTTCACTGCACTGCCTCTCAAGGGTCTATGTTGATCTCAAGACTAAGGAGTCAGCAGCTTGTTCCTTAGCTGCTTGCTTTGGTAATCTCCTGGGAAGAGCACTAGACTGAATAATCTGGGTGCCAGTAATTTGAGGTATGATTTTGGGCAAATCACTTCCCTTCTGTATGCTCCAGTTTCCTCATACATGAAATGCATTAAAAGAGAAGCACTATGAGTAGATGGAAAGAATGCTGGATTTGGAGTCAGGGGATTGTGTTACTATCTTTATGTCTTTGGGCAAGTCACTTCACTTGTCCTTAGTTTCAGTGACTACAAAATAAGGGGAGTGGAATAAGTGATCTCTAGGGTCCTTTCCCAGCTCTAAATCCTAGGATCCCATGAAGGACTGCCTTATCTACCTTAAAGAAATATCAAGGATAAGAATTAAACCTGTAATTTCATTAATATTGTTGTTCCACCCTTCCATTTTGAAGAGAACCAATGACATCATAGGGTAATGTCTTGACTTGCTCCTCAATTAGATTTAAGAGAGGCAGAGTTGCATAAAGTCACCAGCCTCACTCTCTTCCAGAGTCATCAAAGTCCAGTGGCTGGACAGATGTCAGGAAAACTGGTGATAGCATTTTCAATTCCTGACCAAGCTCCAAGCTTTCCACGCCACCTGCTTCAGCTGTCCTTATGGCCATTGGAACAAATTGTTCTTATCCACCCATTCTACCAGAAAAAATCTTCACATATTTGAGGTAGACATCTCCCTAACTCACCAATGGGTTTGAGGCCTGTCAGTTACCCTCAACCTGGTTTAGTCCCTTGCTAAGACAGTTTTACTGGGGGGTGGCTACTGAGTGTGCTCCAGCTTTTTGGAGCCACTGGTGAGAGTCGGTGAATGGTGGACACCAAAGGTGGGTGATGAGCCCTGAAAAGGGCTCTGTAAGCCCTCATACCAGAGGTGCTAGTCCTCCTAGGACACCTCATACACCCCAATTTCGTTAATAAAGGAAGTCCAGAATGAGGAAACTTCCTCTATGAATGCAAATCAACATATTCTCTACAAATTATAACCATAGAGAAGTATCTGGAGATATCGAAGGGTTGAATGATTTGCCACATGTTACAGAGCCAGTCAGAGGCTGCCTTTCTAACCATTATAACCACACTGCCTCTCTGTTATAGTAATAGCTGACAATTATATAATATTTTACATATATTCTATTTTTCTTCATAACTACCCTGGGCAATTTGTACTATTATTATCCCCATTTACAGATGAGGAAACTGAGGCTATGAGAGTTTGAGTGACTTACCTAGCCATGATCACTTTACAATCAATATTTGTCAGAGAACTAATGTCTTCATGGTTCTGAGGTCAGCTTTCTATCTACGATTCCAGGGCTGAGTCTTCCAAGAGATGCCATAAGGGCTAAATGGCCAGAAGAGAAGAGACAATTGATATAAAAATGCCTTGAAAAACTAAGACCTATAAAGAAACACAATGAAGGTTATTATTATTCATATGCTAATAGGTATAAAATGGATTATTACAAACGCCCCTAAATCAGGCAGAGATTAAATGACTGTATTTTGTGTGCAAATCTACAATAAATATCTAGCATCCATCTCAATTCCAGTTTTACTACTGAGATATATAAGAATAAATTTAACCATACCTAAGAAATATATTAATCAACTAATTAAGTCAAAAACATTTATGGAGTACCTATAATATACTTGGTACTGTGCTAGGCCTGAAGTAGACACCAAAATAAGAAAGACATAAGTTCTGCCCTCAAAAAACTTTCATTCAAGTAGGAGAGATAAGGTGTGTATACCAAAAAATAATATAAGGTAGTATTGATGAATGTATAAGAGAGGTTCAAAGTGCTAAGAGAGTTCAGAGATGGCTAGATAACATTTTGGGGAAGATTTCCTGGAGGAAGTAGCATCTGATGGTGAGAATTTTACCAACTGAAGGTGGGCAGTTAGATAAGAAGAGAGAAGAGCATTTCAGGCACACAGAACAATGTAAGTAACAGAGGTGGAAAAACTTTTGAGAAAGAAGTCAGGTGCCTAGACTTGTCTTTTCCCAATTAGTTCTAGCCCCTCTTTTCAAAATGTAGCCCCAACACCTCCCAGGACTGTAAGAGCAGAGCAGAGTGGTTTCCCCTTCCGTGACAAGAATAACATAGGTGTTAATTAAGTATGTATTAAATAAAATACTGAGTATACCCTGATCTCCACTATTTTCTGGAGATAATTATCATCCCTATTCAGGTGATTATAAATTTACACATCTAGTCTTCACATCTCTTTTGAAATTCCAGTGCTAAATCTTCAGCTGGCTGTTAACATCTCCACCTGGATGTCCCCTATACATCTTAAAATCAACATACCCAAAACAAAACATTATCTTTCTTCCATACCCACCCTTCCTCCTAATTTAGCTGTGTCTCTGAAGGACTCCACCATTCTTCCAGTCACCCAGAGTTGCGACCTAGGAGACACCTTGTACTCTTCAATCTCACTCATTGTCTGTATCCAGCAAGTGGCCTGGTCTTGTCAATTCTGCCTTTTTAATATCTCTCCAATCTGTACTATTCTCTTTAGCCATAGAACAACCACCCTAATTCAGGCCTTCATCACCTCTCATTTCCCCAGTCCATCTTCCACAAAGCTGCTAAATTGATATTACTAAAGCACAGTTCTGACCATGCCATTTGTCTGCTCAAGACCTTTCAGTGGTTCCCCATTGCTTGAAGGTTAAAAATAACCAATTCCTCTGCTTGGCATTTGGAGCCCTTCACTATCTGGAACCAGCCTATCTTTCCAGGCTGATTACACATGATTCCCCCCTTACAACTTGATATCCCAGCCAAATTGTAAAATTCTATCTTTTGCTTCCATGCCTTTGTAGAGGCTCTTCTCCATGCCCAGAATTGTCTCCCTCTTCACTTCTGTCTTTTGGAACCTCAAACACTCTCCAAGACTCAAATCAAGCGTCACCTCCTTCAAGAAGCTTTCTCATGACTCGCTCAGTTGTTAACATCCCCGTCCTTGATTATTTTCTTTTTTATGGAACAGGGAACTAGGACTGGCCGATGAGAGCATGTGCAGTCCTCTGCCTATGCAATCTTCACATGGACTTGGGGACTGCATGGGCATTGTTTCCAGTCTACTTACTGCAGGAAGAAGTAGAGCCTTTCCAGGGTCCAGTGAGCCAGAGCCAAGAATGCTAACAAAAGGTACTCACCAGATGATTCTACCTTTTAAGCTTCTTTGGTGTTGAGTAAGGAGGAGACACTGTGGAGCTAAGGGCACATGGCCCCACCCCACTGTTGCTAAGAGAGATAAATAGCAGGGGCATCAGTGGCCTCCTGATGCCAACTACCTGTTACCCCATGATTATTAGCCCAGAGATTCAATGAGGACCTCTGCTCTTCATCTTTTTGTGTGTGCGTTTTTCTGTTCATAGGTAAAGGAGTACCAGACTAAGGGGCAACTTTGTGACTTTCAAAAAGTCAGATTATCAAGTGCCAGAGGTCAGGGAGCTAGAGTCAATGTAAGATTTTTCAGACAGTTGAGCCCAGTGAGGAACAAAGTCTTGAGGAACCTTGATCCAAAGTAAAAGTGGATCAAAGGCAACCAAGGGAGGAATAACAACATAGCCATCCATTGTGTCACATTCACAAGTGAGTTTGGTGGGCCAAATGCTATGCAGTCAGTACCCACCTTAAGTTGAGCTCAGTCTCCACTAGGATTGAAATAGTATAAAGGAGAGTGTGAACCCAGGGTTGGGGGGTATAGGGACATCAGAGGGAGAAATGTTTGTACTTTTCATCTTATCATGTCTTCTCAGTAAATATTCCTTCATAAGAGCTAATTGATGTAAACTGGTTAAATGATACTGAGGTACAAATCACTGGCAAATTAACATTGGGGACAGAACACACTACAACAAGAGTAAAAGCCAATATCATTAGAGAAGCTGTCCCAAACCTCTCAGTGTACAGGGAGTTACAGGGAGTAAACCCTCGGATTTAGCCTTGGAAACAGCCTTGCTTGGGAGATCTGACTTGTCAGCTCAAATTGGAGTTGAGATAATGATCCTCATAGCTAATAAGGGCTACATAGATAACCAATATCTATCTATCTATCTATCTATCTATCTATCTATCTATCTATCTATCTATGTCGTGGTAACAGTAACTGGGGGGAGTTCCCCCCGGAATCGTCTCCTCGCTTCCCGGTAATCTTTCAAGGTTTGTTGAAAATCCTTCATCTTCTCAAGGGAAAGACAGCGCCTGGGAGAGGTTGGAGAGCCTACGTTCTGACCTAGGTGGCTCTTAGATAATGGACAGGAACAGGGACAACCCGGCCTGACCTAAATCCTCAAACCCATCAGTGCAAGCCCTCAACACACACACACACACACACACACACACACACACACACAACACACACACACACACATATAAAACTAATATCTATGTATATAGAGTATATAACTAATTATCTATGAACATAATGTCTCCTGGTAGAAATATAAACACCTTGAGGACCAGAACTGTCTTACTTTTATATCCGAATCTCATTGCCTTGCATGTAGTAGATATAAATAAATACTTGGTGATTGACTGATAAAATTCTAATATCTTTTGCCTAACCTATGAATGACTAATGCTTCTAATTTTAGGTCAGTTTAAGAGAGGAGGTAGACACCAAATGCAGAGAGATTCTGAGAAAGGCAGGACCTTGGTGTGCCTTTCAAATTGTACCAGGTAGGCAGCCATCTAGTCTGCCTGTGTATAGAACTGAACCAGATTATCAAGTTATTTCCCACTGAGAATGAAATCAGATACTAAGATTTATTACTTAAACCAAAAGCCTCTTTACCTTTTTTTTTTTTAATAAATAAGGAAACTGAAACAGAGTTAAGAGACACTTTTCCTATGCCTAGGAAAGAATGAGCAATGGAAAAAGAAAAGTGGAGTCTACTGGAGAGTGTGTAGCAAAGGAGAGTTTGAGTTTGAAATAGGCAATGAGAATACATATGTTAGGGACAAAGAAGAAAAGCGGCATAATTATCCACTTCCCTTTGTATTCATGGAACAAGGGGAAGCTAATTGGCCAAAATACCAAGATGTAACACGTAACCCTGGCCTCCTTAACACCATAATCTGGCCAGCAGAGTTAATGGGCCACAGATGAATTACAAGTATACTGTGAAAATGATTACGTTATTCTGGTGAACTTACCCCTTAGTAAAGAATTGTTCCAAGACTTTGAGAGGAATTACTGGGAGGGAACTAACATTAACATAGCCTAGAGAAGAAAATCTCTTCCCCTCTCTGAGCCTCAGTTTCCTCCTCTGAAAAAAAGAGGGGAAGAGCATAGAATTGATGATTTCTAAGGTACCTTTCAGATCTGTCTCTGCTTCTGTGAGTTGGAAATGTGAGCTTTGTGTGGAGGCACATAAATGGTTATGGGAAAGTGGGACAGGAGAGTACACATGGTTCTCCCTTTATCAGACCCAGATGTCCAGGCACTGGTCCTCTAGATACTCATGTAATAGTACAGAGCGCTGCTGATCTGGGTCTGGGTGTTTTCTTAACCTCCAAACAGCTTGATGAAACCAGTGGCTGGGAGCTTTTCATTGTGCACTCAAGAGCTCCCTGGAGCCCTTAAATAGCCAATGCCACTTCCAAGTGGAATGAATTTACACAGTCAGAACTGGATCTGGGAAAAATCTCTACTTCTTCATAGTAAGGGTATATGGAAGAGGACTTATATTCTTCTTGCCCTTCCCTTTTTCTCTTCCCAACTAAATTTGTAGGACCATACATCTAGCAATGGAAGAAACCTTAGAGGTCATCTGGTCCAACACTCTCATTTTACTGATAAGGAAACTGAGGCCCATCAAGATGAAGTGACTTGCTCCAGGTCACACAAGTAGTAAGTGACAGAGACAGAATTTGAACTTATACCCTATTTATTCCACTTCAGCACTCCAAATTCAACACTTTCTACTTTTTCCTGTGGAACATAGTATCATAGATTTAGAGCTGGAAGGGAAGTTAGAATCCAATCCTCTCAATTTACAGAGGAGGAAAATGAAACCCGAAGAAGTTAAGTGATTTTCCTGAAGTTTCGCTTTTTTCACAATTGTGTAAGACTTTTGTTATTGTTGCTATTGTTGTTGGAAAAGGCCCAATGGCATCACAGGGTGATGTCTTGACTTGAGAGTAAATTGGATTGAACTGAGGCAGTTGCAGGACCAAAGTCAGGAAGACTGGGGCAGTGGATGACCTTGGCATCTTCGATTTCTGACCAAGCTCTAAGCTCTCTGCAGAACCCGCTTCAGCTGTCTTCGTGGTCATTGGAACAAATTGTCCTCATCTACCCATTCCACCAGGGGAAGTCTTCACATGGTTGGGGTAGATACTCCCCTTGCTTACCAACCCGTCAGGTTGCCCTCTACCTGATTTAGCTGGTCTCCTGAGATGGTTTATTAGGGTGTGACCGCTGCATATGCTACAGCATCTTGAAGCCGCAGGTGAGAGTTGAGCGCCAGGTGGACACCAAAGGTTAAAGCAGCCCTGAAAAAGGCTCAGCAAGCCCTCGCACTAGCGGTGCTAGTCCTTCCTGAACAACTCATACATCCCTTAAGATTTTTAATTTTCAAAGTATATGTACATAGGGTTTGAAATACACTGAGTTTCAGGCTGGAAGGGATTATAGATATCATCTTATTCAGGGGCTCTTGACTTGGTGTCCATGAACATTTTTTTTATGACTATATTTCAATATACAAGACAGTAGTCAATACTATAGTAATCTACTGTTTGATAAACCCAAAGACCCCAGCTTCTTGGATAAGAACTCACTATTTGACAAAAACTGCTGGGAAAACTAGGTGCACAGTGGTTAGAGCACTGGCCCTGAAGTCAGGAGGACCTGAGTTCAAATCCGGCCTCTTGACTTACTAGCTATGTGACCCTGGGCAAGTCACTTAACCCTAATTGCCTAAAAAAAAAAAACCCTACAGCCTCCAACTGCCAGCATTGGAGGCCTCAGCACATAAAGTCAGTGACCAGGCCCTAGGCTCTGAACACAAGAAGCTTGGGTCAATGTGCTCTGCTCCTCAGCAGGAAATAAGCAAACACCATGAGCAAAAAGAAACGTATGATAGATTGTTGTTATGCGAAAAGTGAAGATCAAGGCAGAAATTCTGAAGAGGATAACATTATCAACAAACCCACATCTGGAACCTCAAAAGGGAATATCAACTGGTCTGAAGTTCAAAAAGCCTTCTTAGAAGAGCTCAAGAAGGATTTTAAAAGTCAAATGAGAGAGGTAGAAGGGAAAATGAGAAAAGAAATGAGAGGTATGCAATAGAGAGTCAATAGCTTGGAAAAGGAAGGACAAAAATTAACTGTAGAAAACAAATCCTTAAAAAAATACAATTGGGGGCAGCTAGGTGGTGCAGTGGATAGAGCACCGGCCCTGAAGTCAAGAGGACCTGAGTTCAAATCCAGCCTCAGACCAAACACTTGACACTTACTAGCTGTGCAACCCTGGGCAAGTCACTTAACCTCAAATGCCTAAAAAAAGCTAAAAATATATATATATAATTGGCCAACTGGAAAAAAAGTACACTGAAGAAAACAACTCCCTAAAAAATACAGTTGGCCAAATGGAGAAGGAGGTACAAAATCTAATAGGAGAAAACAATTTGTTAAAATGTATAGAGAACTAAGTCAAATTTATAAGAATACAAGTCATTCCCCAATTGATAAATGGTTAAAGGATATGAACAGGCAGTTTTCAGATGAAGAAATTAAAGCTATCTATAGTCATAGAAAAAAATGTTCTAAATCACTATTGATTAGAGAAATGCAAATTAAAGCAACTCTGAAGTACCACATCACACTTAACAGATTGGCTACCATGACAAAACAGAAAAATGATAAATGTTGGAGAAGATGTGGGAAAATTGAAACACTCATGCATTGTTAGTGGAGTTATGAAATGATCCAACCATTTTGGAGAGCAATTTGGAACTATGCCCAAAGGGCTATAAAAATGTGCATGCCCTTTGACCCAGCAATATCACTTCTAGGGCTGTATCCCAAAGAGATCATAAAAATGGGAAAAGGACCCACATGTACAAAAATATTTATAGCAACTCTTTTTGTGGTGTCAAAGAATTGGAAATTGAGGGGATGCCCATCAATTAGGGAATGGCTGAACAAGTTGTGGTATGTGAATGTAATGGAATACTATTGTGCTATAAGAAATGATGAACAGGCTGACTTCAGAAAAACCAGAAAGACTTGTATGGACTGATGCTGACTGGAGTGAGCAGAACCAGGAGAACACCGTACACGGTAACAGCCACACTGTGCAATGACTAACTTTGATAGACTTATCTCTTCTTAGCAATGCAAGGATCTAAGACATCTCCAAAAGTCTGATGATGAAAAATGCTATCCACATCCAGAGAAAGAACTATGGAGTTTGGTTGCAGATCGAAGCATACCATTTGCTATTTTTTCCCTTCTGTTTTGTTTTGTTTCTTCTTTTTCATGTTTCCTCCCATTGGTTCTAATTCTTCTTTACAATATGGCTAATGTGAAAATATATTTAATATGAATACATATGTAGAGCCTATATCAGATTGCACTCCATCTTGGGGAAGGAGGCAGGGAGGGAGGGGGAGAAAATTTAAAACTCAAAAACTTGTGGAACTGAATGTTGAAACTAAAAATAAATTAACATTAAAAAAAAGTTAAAAAAAGAAAAAATAACTATATTTCAAGGTAATCAGTTTTCTTTACAATCCTATGTATTTTATTTTATTATTCTGAGAAAAGATCTACCAAACTACCAAAGGGATCCATGACTCAGAAAAGGTTAAGAACCCCTGATCTAATCCAACTCCTTTATTTTACACATGAGGAAACTGAGGCCAAAGCAGGCCTCAGTAAATTGTCACATAGGTAACAAGTAGCAGAGTTGCTGTTTAAATTCAGGTCCTCCAAGCCTAAACCCACCTTTTCTATAGCACTTATAGGTTTATAAAGTGTTTTCCCCACAACAACCCTATGAGGTAGGTAATGCAAATATTATCATCCCATTTTACACAAAAGTAAATTGAGGCTCTGATGGCTAAGTGATTTGCCCAAGGTCATTCAGTAAGTAAATCAAGAAAAGCTATTGTTTATACTGAAGATAGAATGGAGTCATTTCTCCTTATTAATTCAGGATTATCGAATTGATTCCATCCTTGAACGGAATCTTCTAGTCTTTAGAGGGCAGATCTGGTTCCTGTAAGTGAAACTAATTTTCCTCTTCCAGACAGAATTGAGACCTCTAGCCAAATTGGGAACTTAGCCAAGACATCTGGGCTCTTTCCAATGATGGAAAAGTTGGCTCATAAGGTGGAAGCTCTGGCTTCACTGTGGGTGGCCATGCTTTGCTCAGTGTCAGAGTCGTCATCTACATGGTTCTCTTTGGAGCAGGGGAAAAAGTCTGGAGTTCTGACACCAGATTTCTCGTATCCTAATATAATGCCAACCATGCTGTATATATTTAAATTTTATAGTATTTGGGAATAAAATTAATCTATCAATAAGCATTTATTAAGCATTGCTAAGTAGTAGGCACTGTGCTAAGTACCAAGTTTTTTTTTTTAAAAAGAAAAAATAATAATCCCTGCCCTCTAGAATTTTGGATAGTATAGAGTTGAACTGGTTCACCAAGAGATCAAGGTTGGGAATACAGGAGAGTATAGACAGATTTGGGGATGATGCTTAGGGATGGAAGGATTAGAGATTACAGTGAGGATAAAGAATAGGTTTAGGAGGAGTAAGAGATAGTGGAGTATGGAAAGGTGAAAGAGTGTGATCCAATAAAGGATGCTTAGACATCAGCTAGCCAAACTCACTCATTCATAAAATGAGGAAATTGCTTCCCAAAGAGAGGAAATGGTTTGCTAGAGGTGACACAGAATAAAGAGAGTCAGCATTGGAACACTGTTCCTTTGATGTTAAATCCAATGGTCTTCCCTTCATATCATGTTACCTCTTGTGTGTGTGTGTGTGTGTGTATGTGTGTATTTCTTTTTTTTTTTTTTTACTATTTTTATCCTAAATTTCTTTGGGGGCTTTGTTTTCCAACTTGATTGAGGTGGGTGTTCATTTGTAAGTGCCCCTTCCAGCCAAAACTGGTAAGAGATTTAAGGCTTTTCTGCCCTTGTGAACAGCCTCATCCCCACCAGCTTTCTTACTCCCTGCTCCCTTAGGCTACCTCTAGGGAAATAGGGTAGCAGTGGGAGTGGGGAAGGTGGAAAGAGGAGAGGCAAAGAGAATAAACATTCATTAAGCACCTGCTATATGCCAGGCACTATCCTAAACAATTTCATAAATATTATCTCATTAGATCTTCACAACAATCCTGTGAAGTAGGTGCTATTATTTCTCCTATCTTACAGTTCAGGAAACTAAGGCAGACAGATGTTGGCAGTATGCGAACAACAGAAAGAATACGGCCCTGGAGGTCAGCCTGGGTTCTAATCCAGCCTCTACTACAAGCCTGCAAAACACATGGCCAACGATGGTTGGTTGCCACTGGTCACAGGACAGCCTCCCAAAATCCATTGGTGGGCCATGTGTGTTGTGCAGGCCTGCTCTAATATTTATTACTCATGTTACTATAGGGTAGTCATTTAACCATTCTGGTCCTAAATTTCTTTTATCCATGTATAAAGAGAGTTAGAGCACATCCCGTAAGGTATTCATAGGGATGAGTCTTTGGGAGCCATCCCATGGAGCATATAATGAACCCCAATCCAACAGGCACTTATAGGTATACAAGTGCCTAGTGCTGAAAGACATGGACTTTAGGAGGAAGCAGTCCCTTTGTGCCTCATCCCACTTTTTTTTTTTGGGGGGGGTGAGGCAGTTGGGGTTAAGTAACTTGCCCAGAGTCACACAGTTAGTGAGTATTGTGTCTGAGGCCGGATTTAAACTCAGGTCCTCCTGACTTCAGGACCAGTGCTCTATTCACTGTGCCACTTAGCTGCCCCTTCCTCCCACCTTTTGATAGCTATTGTGTCGATGAGGATTGGTCACTGATCCCAGAAGAAGGATCCATTCAGTAGACCTTGAAAAGGAGTGACTGCCCTCTGGCAATCTCTCTCATCCTATGGGCTGAATGTAAGGCTCTTCAGAGACTCTCGTTTGGATTTCCATTGGGGTTGGGGAAGGCTGTCCCAGCCAGCAGCTGTTACAACTGCTCACACGTTGCAGCAGGCACATATGGTGCTTAGGCGAGCCTCAGTCCAGACCTTGAGCCCCTGTCTTCCTTTTCTCTTTGCGTTTCTCTCCCTGAAGATAAGGGACCAAACAGTGATTCTAAGACATATATGTGTAGCCTTAAAAGAAACCTTGTGAGATCAAGAGGTTAGGAGCTCCAAGGTACTTCAGTCTGAGCTGACCAACAGCAGACAGTTTTCTATAATTACATCCTTCTTAGAAAAGATGGGCGTCCATCTTAGAAAAGAGGAAGCAAGGTAGTGCAGAGCAGTCTTCCTGACTCCAAATCTGGCCTCAGACACTTACTAGGTGACCCTGGGCAAGTCACTTAATCCTATTTGCCTCAGTTACCTCATCTGTAAAATGAGCTGGAGAAGGAAATGGCAAACTAGTCTGGAATCTTTGCCAAGAAAACCCTAAATGGGATCATAAAGAGTTAAACAAAACTGAACAACTGGAAAAGATTACCACCAACAAACTATACCCCAGTTTGCCAGAAGACTCCAGAGGGAGTTTTTCGGACAGTGCAGAGCAAAGGTAGAAGTAAAATGGCTACTCGGCAGTCCCTCTAAATGTCTCATATTTTAGTGCTTTAAGTATCAGCCTCCCAGGAGAATGTAGTAGAAGTTATCAGCTACTGATAGATGTTTATGTCTTTGTAAACATGAGTCTTTTGTACTGTAAGAATTTCTTTTGTGTGGAATAAATTAAATAGCTGTCCTTTGATTTATTTTGCACAGTTTTTTTCTAGTTTTTTTGGAGAATTCCTAGACTAAAAAAAAAAAAAGAGAATTCCTAGACTCAAGCCTAAACCTAAGCTTTAAATAACTTTCCCTGGGGCAACAACACAGGGACGTAAAGAGTCAAAGACAATGAGAAGCTGTCTGATTCTTCTTCAGAGGCCAGGCCCCTTCCAGGTTAAACCTCATTAATAGTATTAGCCCAGAGCTGAGTAGTCCCTTAATGAAGGAGGGCAGGGCACTCCACAGTAGCTGGGTGGCTCCATTGATAGAGTGCTGGACCTCGAGTCAGGAAGACCTAAGTTGGAATGTGACCTTAGACTCTTAGCAGTTGTGTGACCCTGGGCAAGGTACTTAACCTCTGTCTTACTCAGTTTCCTCATCTATAAATGGGAATAATAAAAGCACCTTCATCCCAGAGTTATTGTGAGGATAAAAGGATTTAATATTTTTAAATGCTTTTTAAACTTTAAAGTACCATATAAATACTAAGCGATGATGATGATGATGATGATGATGATGATGATGATGATCTTCAAGACTCCTCTTAAGTGCTATCTCCTAGAGGAGATTTGGACTAGGCAGTTGTGTTGTAATTAAAAAGAAGGGGACATATGTAAGAAATGTTATGGAGGTAGAATTGACTGGTTTTGACAAGTGGACGAATATGGGGAATGACTGAAAGTGAAGAGTCAAGGATGGACTCCTAGGTTGTGAACCTGGGTTACTAGAAGAATAAATAGTAGAGCCTTTGATGGGAACAGGTAAGTTAGGAAGAAGGGTTAGTTTAGGGGAAAAGATAATTTTAGAGATGATGAATTTGATATGTTGATGTGACATCCAGGTAGAGATGCCCAGCAAGCAGATGAAGATGTGGAAATGGAGTTCAGGAAGGAGAGACCAGGGTTGTATATGTACGTATCATATGCATAGAGATGAACTCAAGTTAAACCCAAAGGAGATGATGATGATGATGATGATGATGATGATGATGATGATGATGATGATGATGATGTTATTTATGTAACAGTGACTACCCTGGCCCCCACTGCCTGAAAGCCATGTGTGCTACATTTCATCTTTCTTCAAGGGTTCTCTTGTATCCTTAAGAGGGTTTAGAAGTATCTAGACATTCTGTCATTAGCTCCAGTGGCCACCAATGATGTTCTCCTCATTGTAGGGAATCCATTTGCACTCCAGTTCTGTTTAACCACTTAACAGTTTGATTAGCTTTTAAAGATATATTTGCTTCAGAGGTATAACAAATATGCAAATATATTACCCAACACATGATCCATAATCCACCCATCACCACTTCATACTCTGGGGAGGGGAATGGGATTAGGTTCACAGTTTAGCTCAGTTCTCATACAGCACAGTTCCAAGTTCCAAGTCCCAGGACCCCTTAGGCATAAGCCCATCCTGCCTGGCTTCCCAAGGCTTCCCTGTCAGTTTACCTGACTGCAACATCCAGTCTAAAATCCTGGTCCTGAGGTCACCATTAATTCCAGTGAGTATTCTACCTCCTGTACCTGAAACTGAGGACAAACAAAACAGAACAGAACCTCCAGACTTATTTTGGGGGGCCATGGGACTTAAAAGGAGACAGGGAGAAGGTAGCTAGCTCTTCTCTCATCGGTTCCATTCATATAGCTTTAGCGTATGCAAAGTTCATGGTGCCCACTCTGTGGGTGAACCTGCCATCCTCTTTGGACACTGATGAAGAAAAAAAAGAGGGAAGAGTATGTCTAGCAATTTTAAAGATGCACCAGCCAATTGAAAGAGGCTACTTCCACCCGTGTACTAGGGAAACACAGATTGTCTTCTTCCTGAAGCATAGTGCTTTCCTATTAGGTAATCTGAACACACTCCAAAACCCCAGCTATATTTGTATAGCACTTTAAGGTGTATAGATATATAACACTTAAAGCATTTTGCAAATATTATCTTTTTTTTTTCCTCACAACTACTCTGAGAGGTAAGTGTGATTATTCCCATTTTACACATGAGGAAACTAAAGTAAACAAAGGTTATATGATTTGCCCACAGTAACAAAGCTAGTAAACGTCTGAGGTCAAATTTGAACTCAGGTCAGATTTAATGATCTCCTGACAAGATCACTAAAAAACAGAAGGAAAAGGAAAGAAGGCCCTTAAAAATGCTTTGGGGTATACCCATTCTCAGGAGATAACCCCTTTCAACTTTAAGCTATGTTCCCACACACAAAATTTTTTTAAGCATCAATTTCCTATATTTTGTGACAAGTGGAAGGGGCCTGGAGAATCACTGTAACTGAACTCAAGTGATGTCTTGTTTCAGATCTCTTACAGTATTATAGATTTTGAGGTGAAAGGGACCTCAGATGTCATCTTGTCCAGCCCTCAGAACCTGAGGTTCAGAGAGGTTATATAATCATAATAGCTGATGAATCTATGAAACACTCTATACCCATTATCTTATTTGACCTTCACAATGATCCTTTGAGGCTAGTGGTACAGACATTATCCCCACTTGACAGATGAGGAAACAGACACAGAAGCCAAGTGACATGTCCAAGATCATGCAATTGGTAAATAGCAGAGCTAGGTCTTTTGACCCCCAAATTCAGGGCTGGTTCCACAGCTGCCTGCTCAAGGTCACATAGGTGGCAAGGAGCAGACCCGAGATTCAAACCCTGGTCTCCTGCCTCAGGATCCAGTCCTCTTTCCTTAGAAAATATCTGCTATTTGGAATTTTTCATAGGCTCCAATATTTTCTCAGTTGGCAGCAAATCACACATAGGTGAGATAAGTGCCCTTGTGCTACTCCTTAAGGATGTGCATAAATATGCACAGCTGTCCCTGCATGCTTTTATACACCCTGAAGAATAGGGCTGAATATTAATACCACGATTGGATTTATACCATCCCTTTCTTCTGGAAACACCCACCATTTTTGGAAGTTAGGTTGAGAGGGGAGTAGCTACCACTGTGTTTCCTATAATATGACTACCCTTCTGGCAAGACCAAAGGGAGGGGGCCTTGTCTTTCCCAGGGGAGCAAGCACCCTTGAGGATTCAGCAATCTCCCCTGGATAGCATCTGTTCTTTCTGGAACCATGTGCCTGCTTTGGACTTACAGGCTCTTTTCTTTTTTGTTTAGTATTCAAATGCCAAGAACAATCCCTCACAGACACGCCTCACCTACTGGAAGCAAGGAGCAGGTCCTGGGAGCATGGAAGTGTGAGAATGCACATGAGCAATACCTCTTTCAAAGGGAATCCATCCCCTGACTGGTTCATTAAATGTGTAGGAACAATGTGACCAGACTATATAATTATTCTCTCATGAGGAAGGCCCAGAGGCAAAGAAATGCTGCCAACTGTAAAGACAAATACTTTCCCCCAGCTGTTTATCATGCTTCTTGGACATCATAAACTTGGAAGGCTGGAGGCTATAATTAATCTGTAGCAAATCAGCAAGGTCCTTGTATATCCCAACTCTTCTGTAGGCTTGGATAATTACATAAGTGTTTTTCTTGGGACAGGCAAGCAAATGACTGTATTTCTTTCCCTTCCTCTCTCCTTCTGCCCTTTATTTAAGTGGCCAACTTGCCTCCCCAAAGAAGTCTACTTTATACAACTCTCCATACCCTTAGTTTCTACCCTGTTGGTATAGTTAGAGAACATAACCACTCTGTTTGATATCAGCCTTATCATTTGCACCCTTCCTCCTCATGTAGATAGTTTGGAAACAGAGGGAACCCTCACTGTTCCCCCAAAAAGGTCCACTGGATTCAGAGTCTGAGTTCAAGTCTGGCTCTATCCAGGCCTTAGCTTCCTTATCTAAAAATGAGAGCAGTGGACTGAATATCTCTTCCAGCTCTACATTCTATAATCCTATAAACTGTAACTTGGGACAAGTCTGACCCTCAGCAAAATTCTGAGGCAGACAAAATTTACGTCCTCCCACTTCCCCTTTTAGGGATCTTCTCTTTTCTTTCTTATCCCTACTTCTCCATGGAAAAAATGATCAGATAAACTAGTAAGGTGTTAACTGATAAAGTCTTAAGGTGTTTATTACCTCTCCTGGGATATTTGCATTTTAATATAAGACTCTTTAAGAAGTTTTTTGTCTTTGTTTTTTTTAGAGATAATTGAATATATCTCTAATGGTAGAATTTAGGGTGATGGCACACTATTAAGGCAGACATCTTGGGGAACAGGGGATTTTATCAAGCTCACATTTCCTCAGGCATGCTGTGGATATCCCTGTTCTGCTCCAGAAGGCTGTCAATTATTTCAATTTATCTTGGCCCTTGTTGCCACCCTAATGTCAAGGTGTTCCAGCACAGTGCCTTGTGTTCCTTTATCTTAATGGGAGCATGCTCTGGACTGTGAATTTGTGGACACTCAAAAAAGGAAAATGACTATGTTTCTGTGACTGCAAGCTCCTTGCAGAGTAACTGTTATTGTTCAGGGCTTGGGCCCTAAAGGAGGAAAGAACTGCAGATACAGACTGGTTTCTGTGACTTGTGGGCTGTGTGTGTGTCTGGGTGAAAACCCAGATTGCCGGCTGGGGACTGGTGAACTGAACTTAATCAGTTCTCCTGTATCAGAAGTCTATCCAGCATGGTGTACACACAGCAATCAATGCTGGGAGGGACATGGCTGGTTCTGCCTAAGGATATCCAGAAACTGGAGATGAGAATATGATCTAGAGCAAAGCAGCAGGAAGAAGACAAACACAGTCATAGGGATCATAGGATTTAAAACAGGAAGGTACCTTAGGGAACATCTAATCCAATCACTCCCTTATTTTACAAGAGAAGGGAACTGAGACCCAAGGAGCTTTAGTGACTTGGTCCAAAGTCATACAGGTAACAAGAAGCAGAGTCAGGGTTCTAACCAGGTTCTCTGGTCTCCATTATAATATGCTGCCTAGAAACAGAGGGCAAGCTACTAGAACATAGAGACTGAATTTAGTGTGGTAGATTTGCAATCGGAAGGGATCTTAGAGGTCAGCTGGTCTAACTCCCTCATCTTCTACATGAGGAAACAGAAATTTAATGGCTCGCCCAAGGTTACATAGGGAATAAATGCAGTAGGATTTGAACATAGGTCTTCTGTCTCTGTAGTCAGTGCTCTTTCCTCCATCTCATTTTGGGGCTTCTCACTTTTCAGGGTCTATCATAACGATATCTCGGTCCTCCTGCTTCCAAGAAATAAATCTAAGCCTAGAAACCATCAGATGAAAAGCTAGAAGGTAGCTTCTCTAAGGCTTCCTGTCCAGTGTCCTTCACATATGCCCTGGGTCAGTCTATTATCAGGACTTTGCATTCCCATTCCATTCAATAAGTATTTATTATATGCTTACTATGTGTCAGGCACTGTAACAGACAATGGGGATACAAAACCAGTAATGAAAACAGTCCCAGTCCTTAAAGAGCCTATAGTACATTTGAGGGTTGCAACATATTCACAGAGAAGTAAATAAAATCTATATGTAAAGTAATTTTGGAAGGGGAGGTGAGATACTAACCACTGTGTGAGTGGGGATCAAGAAATTCCTCTTGGAGGATTTGGCACACTGCATGTCAAGAAGGGCAGCAATATGAAATGTCTGGAAAGATGGGCTGGAGCAAGATTGAAAATGCCAGAGGGGTTTTATTTTCTTCTGACACAATAGGGAGTGCCTGTAGTTTCTTGAGTAGGAGAAGAACAAAGTTAGACCTCTGCTTTAGGAAAATCCATTAGGGAGTTATGCAGAGGATGGATTGGAGAGAGGTTGGAGGGAGAGAGAGAGAGGAAGAGAGAGAGATCATTTAGGAAATTAATGCAGTGAGTGGTCCAGAAAAAAGGTGATAAAGACTTAAACTAGGGTGGAGGATGTATGAATGGAGGACATAGCAGGAATATCAGAGATATGGAGGAGGACCTGGCAATTGATTTTGTTTACAGGGTAAGGAAGACAGAAGATGATGCAAACTTGATTGTGATCCTAAGTAACTGGAAGGATGATTGTGCTCTCGTCAGAAATAGGGAAGTTAGCTGGAAAGACTCAGATGAACTGAAGTACAGTGAGGTGAGCAGAACCAGGAGGACATTGAACATAACAGCAATTTTATAGGATGATCAACTGTGTGTCACTTGGATATTCTGATCAATGCAATGATCCAAATGCAATTCCAAAGAAATTATAAAGAAAAATGCTATCCACCTCCAGAGAGAGAACTGATAGAGTCTGAGTACAGATTGAAGCATGATTTTTTTTCCACTTTGTTTTCTTGCCTTTTTTTTTCAACATAGCTAATATGGAAATATGTTTTGCATGATTTTGCAAGTATAATTGATATCACATTTCTTGCCTTCTCAATGGGTGATGGCTGGGTGGATGGGAGGGAGAGAATTAGGAACTCAAAAATTAAATAAAAAAAGAATGTAAAAAAATAAACAAATAATGCATTTATTTAAAAATAGGGAAGTTATGAAGATGGGGTGAGTTTTGGGTTAAAGATACCGAGTTGTAATTTGATTCTAATCACAGGGACTCATTTGGGGTTTGAGAACTCCCATTCCTCCCTTTCAGTTATTTATATTTTCATATGCCCTTAGAATCTATAGTTCTAGTATTCCATTAGGAGGAGAATTCTTACCGTGAAACAGTATTGCATACTAGAATAAAGACTGGACTGTGAGTCAGGATACCTTCGTTGTAGTTCCAGCTCTTCTCTGAACAAGCTGTGTGTCTGAGCAAGTCCGGGATGACTTGACCTTTTTCTTTCTCTATAAAGTGAGGGTCATGAACTAGATAATCTATAAGATTCCTTGCAACTCTAAAATTCTATGATTTTATGGCTTCTATCTGCATCCTTTCCTGGGTGTTCACACATTTCCTAAGCCTACTTTTCACCAGTTAGATGTGTAGTTGACACCTAGAGGAACTAAGACACTGTCCAAGGTCACCAGCGTCCCAGGGATCATAGCTCCTAGCCCCCTCTTTCTGGCTGCTCTGATCACAGAGGCAAGCAACCGAACCAATTAGCATCTCTGTCTTCTGGACAACCCCAGGAAAGCTGAGTTAATAAGGAAGCATTGCTGCCTGCCCCTTTCCAGCTTCGGCTCTGACTCACCCGCACTAGGGAGTTCCAGAGACAACCCCAGAGGATGAGCGGAGGGGGAAGGGTGGGGAAAGAGGTCGAGGCCTGAGTTGACAGCCCTAAGGGCAGGCAACTCCCTCCTTCGATGGGAGGAGTCCTGCAGCTGAAGCCAAAGACGAGGAAGTGCCGAGAGCCAACAACAGTCCAGCGGCAGCTTTTTACAGACAGACAGCAGCAGCAGCACGGGTGAAAGCGGACTCCTGCAGTTCGGAGATGTAAAATAAAATGGGTTAGTAATTTTCATATTCAAAATTAATTGGGAAAAAAATCTAATCGTCTCTAACATGGATGACTGCCTTGTTGCGACTTGTAGATCAATGCTTTTTTGGGTTTTGTTTTTGGACTGGGTCACCGGAGTCATAGAGCGTTACATGTAATAGTAATTCTGTCTGTCATGTCCTTTGGGTGACCTAATTAGGTCTCAGCAGTCACAGAGGTGGTTTGACCTGGGAGTGGTTTCAGCTGTAACGAGCATAGCAGCACTCGGGAGTGTGTGCGTGCATTTGGAGTTAGCTTTAGATAGATTCCCTAGTGTGGTAGGGACCTTCAGAGGTCATCCCGTCCATCCCTGGGCTTCTGTATCCCAGATCGCATTCCCCCAATCCCACTCCCCCACCCCCCTCTTCTTAAAATACCTCTGAGGAAGGAGATTCCAGTCTCCCACATCATTCCTTCCAGTGACTTTACACACCTAGCTGTGAGTTGATTCCTTTCCTCTGCAGGTCTGAGAGTGTATTGACCTATATTCACAGCCCTTTATTGGAACAGATTCTAATTGTCCTTCAGGCCGTAGGCTGGTAGGGGCAGGCAGTCCTCTGATTTTCTGGTTGTTTAAAGCAGGAAAGATTGCTGGATTTAAGGTCATAGAACCAGGGTTCAAATCCTAACTCTGCCTCTTACTACATGTATGCCCTTGTTGGAAACATTTAACTTTTCTGGGCCTCAGTTGCTCATCTGCAATCTGAGTATATTGAACTATATCACATCTAAGATCCCTTTCAGTCCCAAATCTAAGATTCTAACATCCATTAGTTGGAGGGTGTGCAAAACCAAACTTTCTGAGATTTCAGAGTACCAGGTCAAGATCTCAGTCTTGGAAGTTAGGGGGTATGACTCAAGTCAGCTGGGAAACTTGACTGTCACTCCAAAGAGACATACATGTCTTTTCTTCTGTCTACTGAAGCCTAGAGCAGAGCAATTATCTAGATAATTGGATCAACATAGATAGCCAATCCAAATAATTCAGTCATTCCTTCCCCTAAAACTCACCTCTTTTCTCCCTTGTGGCAGATTTCCATCCCAAAATCATCCATAAAATTGCTTCAATTTACTTTGCCTGTGAGTCCTTTGACTTGGGGGATGGGGAATTACAAGGATGTTTATCAGACTCAGAGTCCAAAATGTCCTCCTTTGAATGAATGAGTAAAAGGAAAAAAGCATTTATTAAGTACCTACTATGTGTAAAGCATTTTTTAAGTGCCTACTTTCTGGCAGCCAGGTGACTCAGGGAATAGTGTCAGGCTTGAAGTCAGAAAGACTCATCTTCATGAGTTCAAATGTGGTCTCAGACACTTACTAGCTGTGTGACCTTGGGCAAATCACTTAACCCAGTTTGCCTCAGTTTCCTCATCTGTAAAATGAGCTGGAGAAGGAAATGGCAAACCATTCCAGTGTTTTTGACAAGAAAACCCCAAATGGGGTCACAAAAAGTCAGACAAACAACTAAAAACCAACTGAACAACGATAAAAATGGGCAAAGTGCTAGGGATACAAATAGAAAAGCAAGACAGTCCTCGCTGTCAAGGAACTTACATTTTAATGAGAGAGACAATACATAGGGAAAGCCTCAGCTGCAAGTTGGAGGGACACCAAACTTGAAAAAGAGACTCATTAGCCAAACATCACTTTGTTGGGTTTGACATTTAGTAGCCTGCAAGAGAGAGATTTTTCTCTGCAAAATAAGAATTGTCCTTAAAAATATTTTATGCTGATCTAAGGTATCTTTTGGGTTACTGAATGGGCCCAGAACATGTGGGCCTCAGGGAATATTTGCCAAAGTAAATAAAGAACCTAACCTTTGACTACATGATGGCCTACAATCTGACAGACAATACCAAATGGTACATTCATTTCCATACCCCTCACATAACCAAGTTAAGATTCTTCTTTATTATTTTATTTTTTTAAGAAGTCTGTGAATGGTTGTTATTGTTGAGATGAAAACTGCAGATCACAAAATCACAGATTTAGAGCAGAAAGGGATCCTTACATGTTATCTAGTCCGTCCTCTCCATTTCACAGGGAGAGGAAACTACTTGTGCAAAGTCATACGGGTATCACAGGATTAGAATCAAAGGATATCAAAGTCATTAGGGAACTCAGTGGCCACCTAGGTCAGCCCTGCCCAGAAAAAGAATTCCTGATATTAATTACTCAACAAGTGGTCTTTCTTTGCTAATGAGGGAAAACCCACAACCTCCCTAGATAGTCTACTATACTTTGGGATAACTCTGTTATAAAGTTTTTCCTTAAAGTAAGTCTAAACTTATCTCTGTGCAGCTTGTACCCATTGCTTCTGGTCCTGCCCTTCAGGACCCAAGAGAAAAAGCCTTCAGATGCTCAGTCATTGATCCTGTGTTCTCTCAATCATATTTCCAATTCCTTTACTGGTACTCAAGACCCCTCAAGACCTTATGTTCAATTCAGTTCTATTAGATTGTGAGCTCCCTGAGGGTAGGGACTGTCTTTTGTCACTTTTTATATCCCCCAGGGGATACCAGAGGCACTTAATAAATGTTTATTGACTGGTTGGTTGGACTTTCTCCTGTTTGGCAATATCCTGGGGCACACAGAACTAAACACAATAGTCCAAAAATGATCTAAGGCAGAGTATAGCAAAATTATAGTCATGTTGATTCAAATCAGCAATCTTTTATTAAGTGCCTACCATAAGCTGGGCACTGTGCTAACCTCTTCATTGTTGAAAGCTGTGTTTCTTTTAATGAAACCTAAAATTGGGCTAGCTTTTCTGTTTAGTTTTGTTTTTTGGTTGTCGTATTACACTGTTGGATTTGCACTGGTTTTTTGTTTTATTTTTTCTTTTAGACAAATTATCTAACCATGCTTTTCCACATCTTGTACTTCTCGAGTCAATTTTAAGGTTTTACATTTATTCCAACTAGATTTCATCTTATTAGTAGCTAGAATTTATAGTTTGCAAAGCATGCACATGTTGTCTCACTTGATTTTTATCCCCATTTTACAGAAGAGAAAACTGAGGTTGAAAGAGGTTAAGAGACATTCCCAGGGTCAGATAGCTAGTAAGTGTCTGAGGCAGGATTTGAACTCAGGTCATCCTGACTATCCAAGTCTAGCACTCTTACCCACACTGGGCCACAGAAAGTAGTGCTAGATTTTTTTGTGTGTGTGTGAGGCAATTGGGGTTAAGTGACTTGCCCAGAGTCACACAGCTAGTGAGTGTTATGTGTCTAAATCCGGATTTGAACTCAGGTCCACCACCCAGCTGCCCCTAGTAGTGCTAGACTTTAAATCTAGATCTTTGTATCTACATCCATTACTCTTCCTGTCATTCCATGCTGCTTAATTCAAAGCACTATAATCAATAATAATTAATAACAATGTTTTATACTTTTACTATGCTTTACAATTTACAAAATGATATTCTCATAGCTTCTCTATCCTCCCCATCTTATAGCTGAGGAAACTATAACTTATTGAGTGGGACTTGAGCCTGTTTATGTAGCTAGGAAGTGATGAAACTAAGGCTTAAATCCCAAGTGTTCTGACTCTAAGATTAAAGTTCCTGCACAAAGTAGTTAAGCAAACTGTGTGGGGGCAGCATGTGCAAAAAGTACTGAATTTGGACTTGAAAGACCTGGGTTCAAATCTGCCACTTATTGGCTCTGAGACTTTGGATAAGTCACTTAAACTTTCTGGATCGCAGTTCCTTTATTTGTAAGATGATCGGGCTAGTCTAGCTGAACTTTAAAGTCCTTTCTAGCTCCAAAGCTTTGTATCCTATTTTACCATACTTATTTTTTTTTAAATAACCATGTTTGTATAACCAGATTGTGATTGGTCGCCTCTTCTCCCAGGAGTGTGAGAAGGGGACATTAAAATATGATGATCATGTTGTTATAATTATTATTGTGATGTTTATGCAAAGGGGAATTTAAAATATTAAATCACACTGCATTTCAGTATTACTTTTTTTGTGAAGCAGCTAGCTGACCAGTGGATAGAGCGCTGGACCTGGAGTGAGGAAGACTTGAGTTCAAATCCAGCCTCAGACTACGTACTAACTGACTCTGGGCAAATCACTTAACCACTATTTTCCTCAGTTTACTCCTCTGTAAAATGGGAATAATAATAATAGCACCTACTTCCCAGGGTTGCTATGCAAATCAAATGGGATAATATTTGTAACGTGCTTTACAAACCTTAAAGCAATACATAAGTGCTAGGTATTATTATTATTATATCTCTTGAATATATTATCTTTGTTGTTAATATATTAGGGGAAAGCGTGAAATATGACAAGTGGTTTTCTCATACGTTTAACCATGACGAGGGAGAATTTGCTACTTTTACTTGTGAGAGAGAAAGAGAGAGAGACAGAGAGAGAGAGAGCACACATTTATTAAATGTTTACTATGTACCAGGTCTTGGGCATGCAGATTCAAAATTCGATTCCAATAAGGAAAGACAATACATATCAGGGAATAGTAGCTAAGGAGATCTGTTCTGATTTAGGAAGTTGAAAGGATGGTGAGTAGAGAATTGGTGAGTCAGTCCTTTCCAAGAATAATAGTACTGATTGGATTTCCATGCCCATTAGTTGATTGGCAGGTCATTTGATAGGTTAGTTAGTTGGTCAGTCAGTAAGTGTTTATTAATCACTTATTATTTGACCAGTACCTTAGGACTGGTAACACACATACAAAGAATGAAACAATCCCTACTCTCAGAGATCTTTCTTTGCAATGGAAGGGAAAAGGTGAAGAAGGATAGTAGTTGTCCTTAGTTTTCAAAGAGGACCAAAATAATATGACTATGTTGGGTCAAGGTATAGTGTGTCTGACTGTGACTGATCATACCAGTATGACCTTGGAAGGCTCTACCACAGGTCAGGCAGAAATAGCCCATGAAGAAGTATAACAAGTAAATATATACATACACACACACACACACACACACACACACACAGAATAACTAGAGAGTAAATACAAATAAATAAAAGGTATTAAATTGAAAAACAGTTATGATGGGAGGTATTAGCAATTGGGAATCAGGAAAGGCATCATGCGGCAGGTGGTGCTTGAACTGCATCTTGGAAGAAGGAAATCTATGAGGCAGGCAGAGGTCTTGAAGAGGGAATTTATTTCAGATATGGGAGATAGCCAGTGCAAAGATATGGAGACCAGAGACAGAGTATACTGTGTGAGGAGCAGAGAGAAAGCCAATTTGGCTGGATGACAGAATGTGTGAGAGGGAGTAATCTTTCCAGCAAGGCTGGGAAGATAGGCTGGATCCAGGCCCTAAAGTCCAGGCCTTTAAAAGCTAAACAGAGGAGTATGTGCTTTATCTTAAAAGTAATAGGGAGCCCCAGGCAATTAGTGAGTAGGGGAATGACATGTGCTTAAGGAAAATGATTGTGTCAGCTATAAAGAAGATAGACTAGAGTGGGAAGAAACCAGGAAGACAAATTAGGATAGTCCTGAAGTAGTCCTGAACTGAGGAAGAGGTAGTAAATAGATTGGGATTGATGAGAGGGGATCTCTAATCTCCTCTGAGAAGAAGAGTAAGTAGTACCTTCCACTCAATGATGAACATTCTGACACTTGGTCATACCCATCATTCAGTGATTATGAGCTTCTTTAGGTCATCATCCAAAACCCATTTCTAATCCCCAGCTCCTGATTCCATATTTGCATACCCCTCAATCCTCCCACCCTAAAGTCCCAACCAAACATCATTCACTCCTTCCCCTGTGTGCTCTGGAATGCCTGTTGCATAGGCAACAAACTTCCCTTCAACCTAGATTCCTTTCCCACTTCTTTCATCTTCTACATGGCTCCCCCCAATGACACAGCTTCTTTGGCCACCCTTTCCCATACTGGCTACACCTTCATTCATTCCCCTTGGCTCACGGTTGAGGTCAGGGAGTTGAAATACTCCTTACTCTCCACTGCCATTTCCAGGTCCTCTCCCTACCTCTATCACTCAGTAACTTCTCCTCCTTTGAGGTAAATGCTATTTATATCTACCATTCAATAAAAATCTTGGTAGCTGTTGTTTACAGACCTCCAGGTCATTTCCCTTCTTCCCCAACTCCTTTCATGCTAGGAGACTTCAGAATACATGTTGACTCTCCCTCAAACACATTAACCATGCAGTTCCTCAACCTATTTCTCATCACTTACTCTTCCATCCCACCTCAGCCCCACACAGATGGCCATGATCTTGCCATCACTCACAAATACAATACCTCCATGTTAAAGAATACCAAAGTCCTCTTATCTGACCATAACCTATTGGTTCTTCCTCTGCTACCCTTACCAAACCTTAGTCTTTGTCTACATCACACCCTCTTCTCCCTTGACATCTCAGTTTTCTCCAGCCATGTTCCCTGCACTATTCACTCTCTCCTTTTGTACCCATTTTGACCCTTTTGTGAACCAGTTTAACTCTACACTGTCTTCTCTTGAATCCTTAGCCTCCTTATCACATCATTGATGTCTAGTGCTGAGACTCAGCCTTGGATGACCCCCATCATTTACTATCTTCACTCCTACATGTGTATTGCCCCATGTAGGTAAAAAAAAAAATCACACAACCATTCCTACTGAGTCCATTATATTTTACTTTACACAACTTTAAGTGGGCTCTCACTGCTGCTGGACAATCTTTCTGCACTTCCCCAATCAGCTTACTATCCCACTCTTGAAATCGGCACTTTCAAAACTATTTTTTTATCTCTCTCCAAACCCCCCATTGTTCTCTTTTCCCTCTTCTCAACTGAGAACCTTGCTTCATATTTTACAGAAAAAAATTAGACTATTTTCTGAGTTCCCTCTTCTCCCCTCTTTCTTTTCTTCTATCAGTCAGATGTCTTCTCTCACTATCTCTTTCTTTACTCTTGATTCACGTGAAGAAATGACCTTACTCCTTACCAAGGCCCATTCCTCTAGTTGCAAAATTGTTCCCATTCCATCCTGTCTCCTTCGACAGATTGCCCCCTTTGTCATCCCACCTTGTCACTTATCTTCAGACTCTTCCTGTTTAATGCCTCCTTTCATAAAACTTCTCACAAGCATGCCCACGTCTCCTCTATCCTTAAAAAATAAAAACACAAACACACACACACACACACAAACCGTGGCTTGATCCTTCCATCTCAGCTAATTATCATTCTATATCTCTTCTGCCCTTTGTGGCCAAACTCCTCCTACACACAGGTCCAACCATATCAGGCCCTTGACTACTTAGTAAATTCTCATAGCTCCCTATTGCTTCTAGTATCATATATAATATCCTCTGTTTGGTATTCAAAGCCCTTCATAATCTAGTCCCCACCCCCACTTCTTTCCTTGCTGGGTACTCTTCTATCCAGGGACTTTGGCCTCTTTGCTTTCCTTGAGCAAAATGCCCCATCTCTTGGCTCCAGGTATTTTCTCTGGCTGTTTACCATGTCTGGAATGCTCTCCCTCCTCATCTCCACCTGCTGGTTTCTGTTGCTTCCTACAAGTCCCAACTAAAATTTCATCTTCTACAAGAAGCATTTCCCTGTCCCTCTTAATTCTAGTTACTTCTTCCTTTACTTATTTCCTATTTTTCTTGTATATAGCTTGTTTGTACATATCTGTTTGCTTACTGTCTCTCCCATTAGTTGTGTGCTCCTTGAAGGCAGGGACTGCCTTTTGCCTCTTTTTGTATCACCAGCACTTAGCACAGTGCCTCGAATATAGTAGGTGTTTAGTAAATGTTTATTGACCAACTGATTATGAAGGTAGAAATGGTAAGATTCACTTTTCAGGGTAAGGGAGAATGAGGAGTCTAGGGTAATTCTGAGGTTACAAACCTGGGATTAGGGGAAGGAGTTTCCTGAAGTAATCGTGAAGGTAGCTAAATAGCAATATATATATATATATATATATATATATATATATATATATATATATATATTACTAGCTGGAACACATACTCTCATAGGCAGAGTTTGTCTTTGGCACTTCTCTTCATTTGATAACCTTTCTAGCTGTGAGCACCTAACACTCTGATCAATGCTTCCAGCCCTAGGGCTCAGCTTGTCTTTGGCCCATTTCATCCTCTCTCTTTTCCTTCACCAAGCTAAAAACTTGGTCCTTTCTATTTAGGAGTGAAGACAGTGGAATGCTTCCAGCTTTTAAAGAGATAGGACTTGTAGCCCTGCCTAGGAGATGTTACCATATAGGCAACTTGTCCACATTTATGGAGCTGTCTGTCTCACACGTTCATGAGCATAACATTTTAGAACTAGAAGAGACCTTAGAGGTCATCCAGATCTCCTCATTTTACAAATTAGGAAGCTGGGAATGGGAGAAATGAATTAACTAGTAAGAGACAGAGCTCCAATTATCAATCAAACAGCATACATTTCTTAAGTGCCTATTATGTGCCAGGTACCATGTTAAGAACTGGAAATATAAAGACAGAAAATGAGACAGCCTCTACCCTTAAGAAACTTACATTTTACACACACACAAACATATACAATTTAAGTAAATTAAAATACATATTCGGATCCTAGGAACTGTAGGATTTAGAGCTAGAAGGTACTTTAGAGATTATAGTCCACTTCCCTCATTTTGCAGATGTGAAAATGGAGAATCTGAGAGACAAGAAGATCATAGGTGTAGAGATGGAAGGGATGTCAGAGGTCATCTAGTGGAACCCCCTATTCTGCATGTAAGGAAACTGAGGCACAGGGAGAGGATAAGGACTACTCTTCCTCTTCCTGGTGTCTTTAAATTCCCCCATATGGCCTAACACTATGCCTTGCATTGCACTACTTCATTGAATATTTATTAAATAAATGAAGGGAAGTGAGGGAGGAGGGAATATCATTAAAAAAGGGAGGGACTTCTATGACTTCACAATTTTACCTAGAGTAAGCCTGGCTCTTTGATCAAAAGATCCTGATGGCCAGAAGAAAATAAGCTCTAGAACCTGTAGTTTCATAGTGTTAAAAGTTATACCCTGGAATCACCTTTATCTCCATGTGAAGAATAGCTACTGTAGGACATCCTTTAAACTTTAAAGACCTTTTATCTATTTGAGCTCTTGTATTTGAGCTATTAACTCCTCACCTCAAGATTAGATCAGCTGTGGCCCTAATGACTAGGGTTTGATAAGAGGGTCTTTAAAGTTTAAATAGTCACTTGCAAAATCTAGGTGGTTTTTCTGCTCTGTGTGGGAAATCTTTGTGGGGGATTGAAGCATGTTAGAGATTGGGAGAGGGGGACCCTCAAAGGAAAAGGACTCTCAGGGTGGCTGGGGTGCAAATAACATTTAAAAATCCAATCTCGTCTGATCATTGTCCCTCCAACTGTACTGCAAGACACTTCCCTTCTTTGTTTATTATCTGAATTACATGAATTTAGCACCTACTCTGTGCACAACCCATTTCAAAATTTTATGCGCAGTTCCACAGTGATGCTGTGTTGAGAAACAATGTCACTCATATAAACATTCTGGTCACTCAGCAAGCATTTACAAAGGACCAACTACTTGTTTAATGTTCTGTCAGTGTTTAATTGGATTCCTTGTTTTTTAATTATTGTATGAACTGGAATTTTTGTTGGTTTCCTTAAGGTTTATGGTCAGACATCAACAAGATCATTCATCTGCTTTTCCTGGTGAAGAAAAATAATAGTTCAAGTTGACTTTCTGTATGGCCTTAGGTTTGGTTAGGCTCTTTGTTTATATGTTTAAAATTTTCTTATTATTTATTTTTAACATTCTTTTCTTTAAAAATTTCGAGTTCCAAATTCTCTTCCCTACCACCCCTCCCCCACCTACTGAGAAGGCAAGCAATGCGATATTTCCATATTAGCCATAAAGCAAGAGAAATAGAGTGAGAAACTTGTGCTTCAAGTTTTACTTAGAGTTCGTCAGTTCTCTCTCTGGAGGTGGATAGCATTTTTTCATCATGAATCTTTTAGAATTGTCTTGGATCATGTATTGATCAGAGTAGCCAAGTCTTTCACAGTTGATCATCATTACAACATTGCTGTTATCATGTACAATGATCTCCTGGTTCTTCTCACCTTACTTTGCAGATCATCTAGGTCTTACCATGATTTTCTGAAACCACCTCTCTTGTCATTTCCCACAGCACAATAGTACTCCATCACAATCATATGCTACAACTTGTTGAAGCCATTCCCCAACTGATGAACATTCCTTTGATTTTCAGTTCTTTGCCACAACAAAAAGAGCTGCTATAAATATTTTTGTACATGTAGGTCCTTTTCTTTTTCTTTACTCTCTTTGTGATACAGACCTGGTAGTGGTATTGCTAGGTCTAAGGGTATGCACAGTTTTGGCACAGTTTAGGCCCTTTGGGCCTAGTTCTAAATTGTTCTGCAGAGCGGTTAGACCAATTCACTACTCCACCAACAGTTCATTAGTATAATTCTCATCCCCTCCAGCATTTACCATTTCTTACAGTTGTGAGGTGGTACCTCAGAGTTGTTTTAATTTACCTTTCTCTAATTAGTGATTAGAGTGATTAGAACATTTTTTCATATGACTATAGATAACTTTGATTTTTTCTTCTGAAAACTGCTTGTTTATATCCTTTGATCATTTCTCAATAAGGGAATGGCTCTTATTTTATAAATTTAGCTCAGTTTTATACTCAGTATATATTTGAGAAATGAGGCCTTTAGCCTCATTTGCTGTAAAAACATTTTGATATTACTTCATTGTCTATGGTACCTTTTAGTAAAACGTAGTTTCCCTGATTATCCCTTTTCGTTAGGTCCATTTTTGCTTTTGCTTTATCTGAGATCATGATTGCTACCCCTGCCTTTTTTTTTTTAGTTTATTTGAAGCATATTAGATTGTGTTCCAGACCTTTATTTTAACTCTGTGTGTGTCTTTCGTTTCAAGTGTATCTTTTGTAAACAACATATTTGTAAACCATTATTTGGTTTGTAATCCATTCTTCTTTTTTTTTTTTTGCTTTTTTTTTGGGGGGGTGAGGCAATTGGGGTTAAGTGACTTGCCCAAGGTCATATACAGCTAGTAAGTGTTAAGTGTCTGAGGCTGGATTTGAACTCAGGTCCTCCTGACTACAAGGCCAGAGCTCTATTCAGTGTGCCACCTAGCTGCCCCAAGTAATCCATTCTTCTACCTATCCATTTTATAGGTAACCTCATGCTCATCACATTCATCCCATTTTCTTCTATTTCTTCTCTCTCTCTCCCTCTCTCTCTCTCTCTCTCCTATCCTTCCTCAAAAGTCTATTTTGCTTGTAACCACTGCCTCCCTTAATCTGTCCTCCCTTTTATCATCCCCACTTTCTCTTAACTCTGAGGTACCACCTCACACCTATGAGAAATGACAAATGCTTGAAGGAATGAGAAAAAATTATACCAATGAATTGTTGGTGGAGTAGTAAATTGGTCCAACCATTCTGCAGAACAATTTAGAACTATATACCACTGACTGTGTATATATATTCTTCCCTCTTTGAACTAATTCTGATGAAAGTGAGGTTCAAGCATTGCCTGCCAACTTCCTCCTCCTAGTTCCTTCTCCATTCTAAAAGTTCTTCCTTGCATGCCTTTTTTATGTGAGAAAAATCTCCCCATTCTATCTCTCCTTTCCCTCTTCTCCCAGTGCATCCCTCTTTCTGACCCCTTCACTTTGTTTGGAGATCATTCCAACATAATCAACTCACATCCATGCCCTCTGTCTGTTTAAACTCCTTTTAACTATCCTAATAATGATAAAATTCTTAGGAGTTACATGTATCACCTTCTGACATAGAAATGTAAACAGTTTAACTTTATTGAGGCCTTTATGATTACTCTTTCATGTTTACCTTTTTATGCTTCTCTTGAGACTTGTGTTTGAATGTCAAATTTTCTATTCAGCTCTGCTCTTTATATCAGGAATGCTTGAAAGCCCTCTATTTCATTAAATATCCATTTCCCCCTCCTGAAAGATTACACTCAGATTTACTGGGTAAGTTTTTCTTGGTTGTAATCCTAGCTCTTTTGCCTCCCAAAATATCATATTCCAAGCCCTCCACTCCTTTAACATGGAAGCTGCTAAATCTTGTATAATCCTGACTGTGGCTTCGCACTATTTGAGTTACTTCTTTTTGGCTACTTGAAGTATTTTCTCTTTGACTTGGGACCTCTGGAATTTGATATAATTCCTGGGATTTTTCATTTTGGGATTCTTTCAAGATGTGATTGGTGGATTCTTTCCATTTCCATTTTGCCCTCTGGATCTAAGATATTGGGGCAGTTTTACTTGATAATTTCTTGAAATATAATGTCTAGGCTCTTTCTTTGATCATGGCTTTCAGGTACAATTCTCATTTTATGTAAATTCATATTATGCAAATTTGACTTTATGTAAGGAATGCTAACAAAATCTGCATTCTAAAAAAAATACCCATATTAATTTTATTATACAGTACTGTGTTCACTCTTTTCACTCCTGCCCCTGCCTCAGTAGTGGCTTAAGCTCTCCCAAGAGAGGAGATCTTTGCCCTGCTCTGCCCACCTGCCCAAATTCACATAACATAAAAATCACTTTACATAAAGGTCTGCAAAATGGTCCACTTACATAAAGCAAGAACTGCCTATAGTTCAACAATTCTTAAATTATCTCTTCTTGATCTATTTTCCAGGTCAGTTGTTTTTTCAATGATATATTTCATACTTTCTAATATTTTTTCATTCTTTTTACTTTGCTTTATTGTTTCTTGATATCTTATGAAGTCATTAGCTTCCACTTGCCCATTCCTAATTTTTAAGGGATTATTTTCTTCAATGAGATTTTGTACCTCTTTTTCCATTTGGCCAATTATATCTTCTAAGAAGTTTTTTTCTTCAGTGAATTTCTATACCTTTTTTTTTCCCCATTTGGGCTATTCTGCTTTTTAAGGAGTTCTTTTCTTCAGTGAATTTTTGTGCCTTTTTTTTACTATCTGGCCAATTTTGTTTTTTAAAGTGTTATTTTTTTTTAGTTTTTTTAAGTCTCTTTTATCAAACTGTTAATTCTTTTCATAATTTTCTTCATGATTCTCATTTCTTTTCCCAATTTTTCCTCTACCACTCTTACCTATGTCATTAACTCTTTCAGGAATTCTTGTTGAGCTTGGGTCTAATTAGCATTTTTCTTTGAGGATTTGTTTGTAGCTGTTTTCACATTGTTGTCTTCTTTGAGTTTATGTCTTGGTCTTCCTGCCACCATAGTAGCTTTTTGTGGTCAAGTTCTTTTTGTGGTAGTTTGCTAATTTTTCTAGACTATTTCTTGATTTTGAACTTTATGTTAAAGTTGGGCTTTGCTCACCTGGGCATGGGGAGGCACTGTGCCAAGCTTCAGGCTTTTTTTGTGCGGCTGTTTTCAGAGCTAGTTCTGGGGATCTGCAAGTTCAGTGTTTCCAAAGGACTGTGATACAGAGAGAGGTGTGGTCACTCCTCTCCTGGTCTACATTCTGGTCTGTACCCAGGAAGAGTCTGTGGTCCTCTGCAGCTATGAGCACTAGTGCTCCTCTTTGCCTTGGAACTACAACCAGGACCCCTGCTCCTTTGTGACTTACCCCCAGTGTTCTTCTCTGCCCTAGAACTGTGACCCAGAACTGTGTATGGGCAATAGAGTTGCCAATCAGTGCCAACTGTACCCACTGCCAGCATAGGGTCTCTTGTAATCTCTTTCTGACTAGTTGTCCAAACCCCTTATTGCCTCAGAGCTGACAGCTCCAGAACCTGTTGCTGCTGCTGCTTCAGTGACCACTATTGCTGCTGCTTTCTGTGTAAGCTATGGATAGACCTCCAATTCCTGCTGACCTCTTAATTTTTCTTGAGCCAGAAAAATGTTTCACCCTGGCCTTTTGTTGGCTCTGTCACTTCAAAATTTGATTTCAAGTGGTATTTTAAAGTTGTTTGGAGGGGAATATTGAGGGAGTTCAGATGGGTTGCCACTGTCTTGGCTCCCTCTTTGTCTATATTTTGAAGAATAACAAGATTCTCCTTTTTTAAAGTGGGTTTTTTTTGGTTTTTTTTTGGTGAGGCAATTGGCCTTAAGTGACTTGCCCAGGGTCACATAGCTAGTTAAATGTTATGTGTCTGAGGCTGGATTTGAACTCAGGTCCTCTTGACTTCAGGGCCAGTGCTCTATCCACTGGGATACCTACCTGCTCTTAAAGTGTTTTTTAAATTGCTTTTTTTTTCCAAGTAAAATAATTCCTAATTGTGAGTAAGGCCCCTAAGTTTGGGATTTGCCAAGCTTCCAGTTTGGATAAGAGGTTGATACAGTGAAGCTGGGACTCTGCAGGGCTACACTCTTTACTCTCTTCCGCAATGAAGACGTGAGCTTTTGGAAACTTTTTTATATACCTAGCTTTTGTGAACTTCGGGTTTTCCCTGCTTTGCTGCTCAGCTGCATCTTTTTTTTTTCTGTCTTAAGAATTTCTCACTTCCTCAGCCAAGTGAAGGAATTTGTTTTTTAACTTATTTCCTTTTAAGAAGAGAGTGAGAAAGTGTGTATGCTTCAAGCTATCAGCTGGGCTGTTCTGTTGGCTTTGAACTTTCAAAGTGTTTTTACTGAGCTAATGGGCCTGAGTTACTGGGTCTCTGTCTCCTTCCTGGCAGGCTACCTTCCTGCAGGGTACTGACTTTAAAAAAAAAAAGAAGAAGAACCTGGTTTGTGAGTCTTGCTTTGTTACTTTCTGACCATACGTCAGTTACCCAGAAGCTATCTGAAATCTGAAAAAATATTTATGAATATCTAAGATCTGATATAAGAGGATCATAGGACCAAGAGTTGGAAGGGTTCAAGATTTAATCTAACTCATCCAGAGTTGTAAAAGTATATGAGGCAAGCCTCATAAAATGTATCTAGATCCAGCTTTGCAAAACACTTCCTGGGTGAGCAGCAGGAAAAGCGTACTCAAATCAACTTAAAAAGTAATTCATTTGGCTTGGGAAGGAGAAAGAGACCCTGGGACATAGTGAGATGGCTCTGTTACAGAAAGGGGAATGCAAAGTGCTCAACTGGTGTGTAACAGCTGATGGGAAAATAGATCATATAGTAGCTTCTGATTTCAAATGATTATTTTTGTTATATGCTAAGCTCAGTTGTTTCTATGCTGCTGAAGAAGTATGTGCTGTTACCACCTTCTGAATTTCAGTACCTGATCAAAATCCCAGTCACCCCATCCTGGTTATACCTCTGAACTCACCCATCCACTCAGTTTTACAGATGATGGAAATGGCGTCCAGCAAAATTAAGAGTCTCCCCCAGGGTTACTCAGGTAGTAAGTAGCAGAGCTGGAATTCAGACTTAGGTCATCTGACTTCAAATCCATTGTTCTTTAAACTATCCCATGTTAGGAGCCTGAATGATTGATTGGCTTCTGGGTTCTGTTCTATGTACAACCTTCATTCATTCAGTTTAAAAGTGACCCCAAATTAGAGTATCTATTCTTTTGGTAAATTACAAATACATGGGGTAGAAAACTGTCTGAAAAGAGCAAATGCCTGCCTGGCATTTACTATAATTTATCAAAAGAATTACTCACCATATTCAGAGTGCACATTATGCACTTTGAAAATAAAATGGAAATATCTTTAGCAGTATAGCATACTATGAACTAGGAGTAGAGGGGCCTGGGTTACCAATACTATTTTTGGTTTTAAAAACACAGATCAATTCCATGTTCCTGCTTCCACAGAGGATGACATATAAGTCATCCTTGACATATTATTAACCTACCCCTTTAAAAAAAATGTTCACCAGGGAAGATGACAAACACAATTTCCCTTGGCAAGACATATCGATGTCTCATAATTCTTAGACTTAGGAAGTTTTTTCCTAATGTCCATTCTAAGATAAAGAATGTCAGGAATGGTATTTCAGAATATTTATGTGATTTATTGGTCCTATGTGAAAATGAACTGCTCAATTCTGTGAAGCAGGTAGTTATAATTAATAAATCTTTCTGCTTCTATCAAAAGATTCTGGTGTGAAATTAATCATAGGATTGTAAACCTGTAGCTGGAAGGGACCTTAGAAGATATCTAGTCTAACATTCCCATTTTACAGATAAGGAAATTGGATTACAAAATGGTGGACTGACTTGCCGCAGGCCCCACAGGCAGTAAATGGCAAAGTTGAGATTTGGACCCAAGTCCTATGATTCCAAAGCCAGTGTTCTTTTGTTGTTCAGTCATTTTTCAGTCCTTTCCAACTCTTTGTGACTCCTATTTGGGGTTTTCTTGGCAAAGATACTGGTTTGCTATTTCCTTCTCCAGCTCATTTTACAGATGAAGAAACTGTGGCAAACAGAGTTAAATTACTTGCCTAGGGTCACACAGCTAGTAAGTGTCTGAGGCTACATTTGAACTCAGAAAGATGAGTTTTCCTGACTTCAGGCCCTGTGCTCTATCCACTGCACTTAAAATGCCTTTCAATGAAAATAAAAATAAACACTCTGATAAACGCTGCTGTGCTTCAAAATTGGACTTAAAAGGAAATATGCATGAGACAAGCAAGAGCTCAGCCAGTTATGAAGAGATAGAAGGTTAAAAGATGCTAAGGCTATTATAAAAGGAAAAGATAGAAGAAACGCTAGACTTGAAGTCAGGAAGATCTGGGGTCACTTACTAGCGGTGTGGCCCCAGGCAAGTCACTTAACTTCTCTGGGCCTCAGTTTCCTCATCTATGAAATGAGAAATTTCCTTAATTTCCTTTTCAGTTACAAATCTATGATTCTATGAAGCTATCAGTTACGAACATAGCAAACCTTTCCCAACAACTAAATTTAAGTATTAAAACTGAATATTGTGAACTGCTGGAAAGCAGGGGCTGTCTCTTGCCTTTTTTTGTATATTCAGTGCTGAGCACAGTCTCTGGCACACAGTGGATGCTTAATAAATGTTTATCAAATTATTAAACAGTGAAAGAGCTGAGCTGTCAAATGACCCCACCTTGTCATACAAAAACATGATCTGAGTTCCAGTCTAGCTGTGGCAGAGTTCTATAGAACAAATTACTGAAATAAATCAACAAGTGAACTAGGGAAACATTTCTTCATTGGATTTCTTCTTAAAACTAAACAAAATGGAACGGATTTAAATCACTGTAAGTTTTAATAGAACAACTAGATGGTACAGTGACTAGAGTGCTGGGCCTAGGGTCAGGAAGATTCATCTTCCTGAGTTCAAATCTGGTTTTAGAGACTTACTAGCTGTGTGACCCTGGGTAAGTCACTTAACCCTGTTTGCCTCAGTTTCCTCATGTGTAAAATGAGCTGGAGAAGGAAATGGCGAATCACTCCAGTATCTTTCAAGAAAACCCCAAGTGGGGTCACAAAGGGTCAGACGCAACTGGAACAACAGCAGCAAGGTTTTAATGTGTTTTGAGGAAAAACTCTGGATCTATACACAAAATGTATATGTCCACATTCTTCTTTTTTTAAACAATATTTTAAACAATATTAAACAATATTTCCTTTTTTCCAATTACAAATTTTAACAGTCATTTAAAAAAATTTTTTTGAGTTCCAAATTTTCTCCCTCCCTGAAGATGGCAAACAATTTGATATGGGTTATATATGTGTACTCTTATAAAACGTTCAACATTAGTCATGTTGTGAAAGAAGAAACAGATCATAAGAAAAAAAACAAAAAAATAAAGAAAGTAAAAATTGCATGCTTCAATTTGTATTCAGTCTCCATCAGTTCTTTCTCTGGATATGAATAGCATTTTTTCTCATTTCCTTTGGAACTGTCTTTGATCATTATATTGCTGAATCAATTGCTAAGTCATTCATAGTTGATCATCATACAATGTTGCTGTTACTGTGTACAATTTCTCCTGGTTCTGCTTACTTTACTTTATTTTGCATCAGTTCATGTAAGTCTTTCCAGGTTTTTCTGAAATCTGCGTGCTCATTATTTCTTACCGCACAGTAGCATTCCCTTATGTTCGTATACCACAACTTGTTCAGCCATTCCCCTATTGATGGGCATCCACTCAATTTCTTTTTTCTTTTTCTTTTTAGACAATTGGGGTTAAGTGACTTGCCCAGGGTCACACAGCTAGTGTCAAGTGTTTGATCTGAGGCTGGCTTTGAACTCAAGTCCTCCTGACTTCAGGGCCGATGCTCTATCCACTGTGCCACCTAGCTGCCCCGCATCCACTCAATTTCTAATTCTTCGCCACCATAAAGAGACCTGCTATAAATACTTTTGTGCAAGGAGGTCCTTCCCAGGTCCTCTACCATATCCCCGCATTTACATGTGTATATATATGTGTGTGTGTGTGTGTGTGTGTGTGTGTGTGTGTGTTTGTATGTATGTATACATACCCCTTTGGGATAGAGATGTAGTAGATAAGTCCACATTCTTTTTCCTCAGCCTCTCCTTATAAGTGCCATAGCCCTTGTTTCAGAGAAGGTAGAAATACAAGTAGACCTGACTTTAAGCAAATCCATTTGCATTTGAAAACTGATTTATCTAAAAGTTAAAATTAAGCTAATTGCTTAAGGATAAGAACCTTATTTATTTACCATAAAATTCCTTAAAATAGAAGTTCTCCCATGTACATTCAGAAGTAATATTCATAAGATTTAGAGATGAAAGGGATTATAAAAGTCCAAATGCTTCATTTTATAGATGAGGAAACTGAGACACAGAGAGGTTAAATTACTTATCCAGGGTCACACAGCTAGAAATTATCAGAGTGGGATTTGAACTGTCTTCCTGATTCAAACTCCAGTGTCCAATCCACTATATTTATTTTGCACATTTAGCACATTTATTAAGCACTTACTATGGGCTTGGGCATTGTGCTAAGTAAGCTGGGAATAAAAAAAAAGACAAAAAGTGTTCCCATCCAAAGAGTATACCTTCTAATGGGGAAGAAAACTCGTAAATAACTAAATACATACAATATGTAGAGTAAGATCATTTCAGGAGGGAAAGCATTCGCAGCTAGGGAGACTGGAAAAGGCCTTCTGTATAAAGTAAGATGTGAGGTGGGTTTGGAAGGAAGCCAAGGAAACCAAAAGGTGGCGGTGATGGGGCAGAGTATTCCAGGAATGAGGGACGACAGCCCATGCAAAAGCATGGAGGCAGACGAAGGAATATCATGTGTAAGAAACAGTAAGTTCAAGGTCAGTGTTGCTGCAAAGGGTACGTGAAAGGGAATAAAGTGTGAGAAGACTGGAAAAGTAGGAAGAGGCCAGGTTATGAAGAGCTTCCTTCATCTAGAACAGTTTATATTTGAATCTAGAGGCAACAGAGGGCCACGGGAGTTCTTTGAGCAGACCTATGCTTTAGAAAAATCATCTTGGCAGCTATTTGAAGGATGGATTGAAGTGGAGAGAAACTTGAAGCAGGGAGACCAGTTAGAAGGCTATTGAAGTAGTCCAGGTGAGAGGTGATGAAACCTGGACTGGTGTTGTGGCACTGTAAGTGGAGAAAAGAGACAAATCTGAGAGATGTTGGGAAGATGGAAATGATAAGGTTTGGAAAGAGATTGACTGTGTGAATGAGAATGAGGAGTAAAGGAGGACACCAAAGTTGCAAATCTGACTGACTAGAAGGATAATGGTGCCCTTGACAGTAACAAGGAAGACTATAAGAGTGGTGGATTTTGGGGAAAAGATAATGAGTTCTGTTTTAATCATGTTGAGTTTGATAGCTAGAGGACATCCAGTTTGAAATGTTTATGAGGCAGTTGGTGATGCATGACTGAAACTCAGGAAAGAAACTAGGGCTGTTTATATAGTTCTAGGAATTATCTGCATAGAGATAATAATTGAACTTGTGGGAACTGATGATATTACCAAGGGAGAGAGAAAAGATGATGGCTCAGAATGGAGCCTGTGACCCAATTGAGCAAAGGAGCCAGAGAAGGAGCAGAAAGGAGGCAGGAGAAGAATCAACAGAGATGTGTCAGGAAAACTGAGAGGAGAGCGTATCTGGGGGCAGGGGGTGGTGGTGGTGGATTTGATTAATAGTATCAAATGCTGCAGAGAGGTGAAGAAGAACAAGGATTGAGAAAAGGTCACTGGACTTGACAATCAAAAGTTCATTGGTAACTAGAGAGAGCTATTTCATTTGAATGATGTGGTTGGAAGACAGTGTGCATGCAGAAGGTTTGAGAAGAGAGTGAGGGACAGCAGAATCAGTGAGTATAAATGTCTTTTTAGCTTAAAAGGGAACAGGATGGTAGTGGGGATGGTAGGCGCCTCATGAGAGTCTTTTAAGGATGAGGAAAACTTGGACATGTTTGTAATAAATGGAAAGAAATGGTAAATATGAAGGGACTGAAGAATGAGAAAGGGAAATGCAAGTGGAAGCAGTCTACTAAAAGATTGGAGGGGATGAGATCAAGGGAATGGGTAGCTGTAGAAAGGACAAGGGCCACCTCTTCATCAGAGACTATAGTGAAGGAACGAATTAATGGGGAATAATGTCAGGGAGTTGTGAGATGAGAAGAGGAGCTAAATGAACTCTTGGAAGGAACATATTATGTACAGAGAGGTAGAAGTATAGAATACTGAGATTAAAGGGACCTTAGAGGTAAATAGTCTAACCAACAGTCTCATTTTACAAATTTGTGAACTGAGGTTCAGAAGGTTTAAATGACTTGCTCAAGGAAGGACCTATAGCTAATAAATAGCAAAGCTTGGACTCAGGCCTCCGTATTCCTAATTCTCTTTCATCTTTCAGTCATATCACCCAGTACACATGTAAAGAGCAAAATAAATCCCTTAATCTATTGCCAGTTTGGAGCATGTGAGCAACCATCAAGTGTACTATCAATTTTCTCTAGCATCATAGTTTTAGGGCAGCTAGGTAGCACAGCAGAGAGAATGTTGGCCCATTCAAATCTGGCCTCAGACACTTATTGGCTGTGTGACCCTGGGCAAGTCTCTTAACCCTGTTTGCCTTAGTTCCTCATCTGTAAAATGAACAGGAGAAGGAAATGGCAAACCACTCTAGTATTTTTGCCAAAAAACCCCCAAATGGGGTCATGGAGAGTTAGACACAACCGAGACATCAACAACTATGATTATAGTTATAAAAAGGGTGGAGAAACTAGAGCTTTGTACCAGGGCACCAGTATTCCAAGGGTGATAGATATTTGCCTGTACCCTATGGTCCTCTACTGGCCCACATTGTGCAGTATTATGTTCTTGCTTCTTTCTTTGGCCCAGGCTGCCATTCCAGGGTTCCATTGCCATAGAATTACCCTCCCAGAGCCCACTTTTCCAACTACAGCACCTTTCTGCCCCATGTCATGGTCTAGGAACCATTGACTGTGGCACAGTGGCAAAGGCCAGACTCCCAGGAATGTTTAACCTCCTGTATCAGCGCTACTACACCCAGGCTGTTTTGTCCTCTGCATACCTGAGCTCTCCTACCCTACAGCTGAATTTTCCCCATCATTAAGAATTCCTAGTTAATGGCTCTGGCAGCTTCTGGAACACCTTACTTACCAAAGTAAGCAGTAAAATAAACTTCCTAGAAGTTCTTGAGGATCATAAACAATTATTTCTCTGGAATGGTTTTGGTTTGGGCAACTAATAGTTTAGTGCATAGCACGTTAGAACTTCTTGTTGTTCAGTTGTTTCAGTTGTGTCCAACTCTTTATCACCCCATTTGGGTTTGGGTTTTGTTGAGGTTTTTTTGTTTTTTGTTTTTTGGTAAAAAATACTGGAGTGGTTTGCCATTTCCTTCTCCAGCTCATTTTACAGGTGAGGAAAGTGAGGCAAACAGAGTTGGGTGACTTGCTCAGGGTCACTTTCTGAAGCCAGATTTGAACTTGGGAAGATGAGTTTAGCGCTCCAGACCTAGCACTCTATCCACTATGCCACCCAGCTGCCCAGCATATCAGTTCACAGAGTCATTAGAACTTGAGTTCCAATTCTACATCAGACATTTAGTAGCTGTGTGACCATGGGCAATTCATTCAGTCTCAGTTTCCTCATCTGTAAAATGGGGATAATAATAGCACCTACTTTGTAAGGAGCAAATGAGATAACATCTATAAAGCATTTTGTAAACTTTAAAGAGTTGTGGTTATTATTATAATTACTTAAAGGCAGGAGCTGAACTTGGATTTTAGACATTCCATCAAGCCATATGCCCCCTGGTACCTGTGTAAAGATTATGTTAGTGACTTGTCACGGAATAGATAGATCTGGAGAATGGACAGAGAACATTCATTTGATAATTTGCCACACCTCAGAAACAGTGACATAGAGCTGTTTCATGGGAAAGGACAATAGAGATCATTTAGTCTATGTCTGCAACCTTTAAATTTGAAAAAAAAAACCTGAAAAAATTAGTTTTAATTGCTTCTGGTCCCTTTAGCTTGACAACTCTCCCAGCCCCCAAACTACCTGCACACTTTGGTAATTAAAGAATATTCAATTTTTTTCTATGTAAAATTTATATATGGACAGTGGTGTAGAATCACCTGCTGTCCCACCATATTTTTTCCTGCAAAACCAATACTCAAAATTATAAAAGCATCCAGGAGGCACAGTGGATAGGGTGCTGGACTTGGACTCAGACTCAGGAAGACCTGAGTTCAAATCCAGCTTTGGACACTTAGTAACTTTGTGATCTGGGCAAGTCTTTTAACCTCTGTTTGCCTCAGTTTCTACATTTGTGAAAATGAGGACTCCTGATTTTACAACACTCCTGCCTCTGAATTTTGAGCTAAATTTGAGAATTTGGGTCCTGATAAGAAAGAAAACTTCAACCTGTTGATCCTTTACAGGGGCTATTCAAATGGCTTCACTATAACTAACTCAATGAGTAGCATACAGCTGGGAAAGACTGGCCACCTGTGACTGGCCAGGAAACTGGCCCCTTTTCTACTGGTCTGTTTAAAAAATTGAAAAGAAGTGACTAGAGACCTCCTTTATTCTGTTTTCCTTAAAGCAAGGGTCTTAGCCTTTTGGTGTGTGTCATGGACCCCTGTGGAAGTCTGATGAAGCCTATAAGCCCTTGTTGGAATAATGTTTTTAAGTTAATAAAATAAAACAAATACAAAGGAAACCAATTATAATGAAATATAACCAGCAGATCTGTATTTTAAAACTAGAACCCTTGCCTTAGAGAAACTTGTACTTTTCATTGGCATAGGGAAGCTTCTGAAACATAAGGGGCTGGTATGAATTTAATTTTTCTCACTGGTGAATTTTATATCATTTCAGATCTTTCTCCTAGTGGTTAATGGTTTAGCTCTTCAAACCATTATCTATTACTGCAAGAAAAGGAAATCTAAAATATGTTAAGCATACTTGTCTAGAAGAGGCAATGAAATATAAAAAAATTATTATGAGTCCAAGTACAATTAAAAATGATTAAGCAATTTATCTTCACAGATGTTGATAGCCATTAGTGATCTGTGATAGAATATCTAGTGTCCTGATGAGTGAATTAATTTAAACAAGAATTAGTAGAAATCTGATTTTTTTTTATTCCCCTACTATATTGAAAAACTTCATGAAGACAAGGAGTATAACTTAATCTAAATTTTGTATCTTTTCCAGTGCTTGATATAGTGCAGTGCACATAGTAGGGGCTTAATGATTTTTGAAAAAGAAATGAAGGAACAGGTAGGTCTTAAGATAAAGGTATAGGAATGATAGCTTTTGCCTAGACAATGTAAATCTAAGTTTAGATTTAGCTGGCACAATATATATTTATTAGATGTGTTGCAAATATAATCAAGAGAACTTTGGATCAATAAGAGAGCTTTGAATCCATAATCATCCACCATATCCAATATGTTGCCAAGGCCTGTCTATTTTCCTTCTGTCACTTTTCTCTTCTGACATTGTCACGTTAGTACAGGCCTTCTTTACTTCATGCCTAGACTGTTGCAATACTCTGCTGGTTGATCTCCCTGTCATAAATCTCTCCCCAGTACAATCCGTCCTCCATTCAGCTGTTAAATTGATCTTCCTAAGATATAGGTCTGACTAACACCCCTTGTCCCCCCTCCACTCAATAAACTCTAATGGCTGCCTCTCACCTCCATGACTCAAAGTCTTTCATAAAATGCCTGCCCTTTTCCCTTCCTCCCCTTTCTAGTGTTTTTACATCTCATACTTCACCATGTACTCTGTGAGCCAGTGACATTGACCTCCTTACTGTTCTTTGTATTCCCACAGATTAGCACAGGGCCTGGCATGTACTAAGCACTTAACAAATGCACATTGACTGACTGACTGACTGACTAACTGCTAGGTAAAAGCAGTTAGCATCTCTGATTTTTAAACTATTGTAAAAAAGGAGTAAAGTATTAAAAAATAGGGAACTTTTAGAAATAGAATATCAAGATGTGTATTTGAATAATTTTTTATGTATCGTATTGCTAAATCAATGAATAAGTATTTAAGTGCCCACTTTGTACCAGGTACTGTAAAAGGCCCTGGGGTTACAAAGTAAAAAATGTACATATGTATATATATGTGTACATTTCAGGGCATGGAAGGCTGAGCCTGTGCTTTCAGAGGTATAGGGAGCTTCCTTATGGGGAAATCTTTCTACCAGTGTATATTAGCATTCATTCTGTAGCTTATTTAGTCTTAGAAAGTTACCCAGGGCACTAAGATGAAGTGACTTGAATGGGGGTACATAGCCAGTATGTGTCAGAGGCAGATTTGATCCTAGGTCTTTCTAACTTTGAGGCCAACTCTGTATCTTCAAGGTTATGCTGCCTATCATATACAAAATCAATATTTTCACTTTTCATTTCCAGCTTCTGTGGAAGAATCAGAGAAGAGAAGGAATTAATCCATACAAGGTGAAGGAAATTGTGTAGGTGTCTTGGAGGTCACTATGCTAGTGAAGTAGGTCAGAGGTTGAATTTGGGGAGGAGAAACTTGGCACAATTTGGGAGAAACTGAGAAAAAAAATTGCAGGAGAACAATCTCTTGGTCTAGGTTCTTGTCCAGATACTCCTTCCAGGTTGAAAGAGAAGGCATTTGGATCAAAGATAGTTAAAGAGGATATAGAGGGTCAAGGAGGATTTGGGAATAGAAACAAAAAAGGTAAATTCAAGAAGGGTAAAGAGAAGGTAGTTGACAAGACAAGGCAATGTAGGTAAGAAAAGGTAAGTTAAGCAGATTTATAGAAAAGATCTTCGGATGAGACTAATTGGTGAAACAGACAGGAAACTGGTTGAAGCTGAAGGTCTTTGGTTGTGGAGCTGTTGAGGCAAAAAGGAAAGGACTTTTGAGTAGGGCTTTCGAGTTATTAAGAGATGATAATTGTCTACAAGAAAGTTTAGCTTATGTTTGGGGTTGAGATTTTAAAATCCACAAATAGTTCAAGGAGAAAAGGTTGAAAATCTCAACCATTATACTTATCCTGACGTACTATAGTTTGAACAACCCATCTATGCTTTCTCATCTTGTGTGACTTTTAACAATTTTTTATAGCAAGTTAACCCTGGCTGGTGAGTTTTCCTCTAGGATTCTTAATGTTATGTAGTTACCATTGCAATGCAGGGCCTATTTCTTATTTTTCACTCTTGTTATATAACCCATCTAATTTCTTTTCCTATTTTGAATTTCTATAATGATAACCTTTATGTAACTTATTGCATACAAGATGTCATTGTTAATATTCTGTGGTCTATTTATGCCCCAATACACATCTCTCCATTGCACTTTGGGTCACAATTTATCAGAATTTGTGGAATTGCATGATTCAGAGTCATATAAAATCACTGAGAGAATATTGGTATTAAGAAGAGTTTTTGTTTCACAGAGAGACTTGGAGTAGTTGAAAGCATCATGTACTTTCCCCAAATTTTAGGCGTACTTCATTTTTCATCTGTAAGATTTGCCCAAGATAAATGTAGTGCTAGAGGTAGAGGCTCAATGTAGAGGCTCAGTGGGCTATTTATTCAAATACATATTATAGTCTGGACAATAGGCATTCTTTATTCACTTGGTTTTTCCTCTGTGGATTCATTCATTTGAGTTGTAAGTCTCATTTAGGAGGTTCTGCAATGAAATGGGGTTTGATGAACTTTTATTTTGCTTCCATTTTCCCTGCTGAGGAAAATTATTTTTTGAACTCTAAAGGTCAAAAGAACAAAAAAATTGGCTACCATATAGTTGAAACCATACATAAGTAAGGAGATAATAAAAGAGCATCTGGCTGCCCATGATTACAAATCACCAGGCCTGGATGAAATAAACCCCAGGGTACTAAAATAATTCCTTGACATGATTGCCAAGCTACTTCGGTAACCAACGAAAGAATGTGGAGAATAGGAGAAGTGCTGCAGAACAAGAGAAGAACACATATTTTAGTTCTCAAAAAAGGAAGAGAGTCTGTAGATTAAAGGCTCATGAACCTAACTTGGATTCCCAGAAAAATTCAAGACCACATCATTAAATGAATGGCTTATGACCATTCAGAAAAGGAAATGATTACAAATGGTTAGCAAGGCATCATTAAGAAGAGGTCATGCCAGATTAACCCCATTTCCTTTTTTGTCAAAGTTAATAGAATGGTAGATCAAGGGAATGCAGTAGATATATTTTACCTAGATTTTGGCAAGGCATTTGGTAGTCTCTTATGTTATTCTTATGAAAAAGATGGAGAGATGAAGGCTAGATTAGGTGTGTTTATAACTGGCTAAGTGACAGACTCAGAAAGTAGTTTTTAATGAGTCTGTGTCAGTTTGCAGGTAGATCTTTAGTGGATTGTCACAGGGATATCTGGTTGGCCTGGCACCCTTTTCACATTTTTACCAATGACTCGTATGAAAGCATAGATGGCATACTTATCATATTTGAAGATGATGAAAAGCTGGGAGGGAGCCAACATGCTGGATAACAGTCAGGATTGAAACTACTCTCAACAGGCCAGAATTCTAGCCATTAAAAGGTTGGACCACTAAATATGACAAACTGCAATAGAGATAAATGCAAAGCCATCACTTGAATTTTTTAAAAAAATCAAATTCCCAAGTAGAAGTTGGCTTATATGAAAAAGGTTTGAGAGTAGAATGCAAGTTTATTAAGAATTAATAGTATAATATGTTACAAAACAAAACATAATAATTCTGTATTTTAAAAGCAGAGTGTTCACAACGAAGCAGGGGATAGTCTCAAGTTCCTCTTCCCTGGGAAGACCATATTTAAGATTTTAGAAAGGACATCCTACTCCAAGGTCCAGCCATAATTGTCTTTCTTGCAGTTCCTTTTACTGAACACTCCATCTCCTGTCTCTGCTTTTGAGATAGCTCTAGACCTGGAATGCTCTCCCTCCTCACCTCTGTCTCTTAGAATTCCTGGCCTATTTTAGGAGTCTGCTCAAGCCACCCTCCTAAAGTAGGCCTTTCCAGGTAGCCTCAGCTGCTGATGCCTTCCTTCTAAGATCAATTTACACCTATTCTTTCTTTTGTATGTAAGTATTGATGTACATGTTTTCTTCCTCCTTAGAAGTTAAGCTCCTTCAGGGTAGGAACTGTTTTTGCCTTTTGTTTGTATTCTCAGGGCATACATAGCATAGTGCCTGGCATATAGTATTTAATGAATGCCTGCTTATTGATTAATTAAGCTCAAGAGCATTCAGAGGAGGGTAACTGGTATGGTAAAAGGCCTTAAGATCATGTCATTTTGGGACTGGTTGAAAGACCTGGGGATATTTAGCCAGGAGATTTAAGAGGGGATGTGATAACAGCTATCCAGTATTCAAACAACTGTCATATAAAAGAGGCATTAAACTTGCTCAGTTTGGTCTTATAGATTCAAACTACCATTTATGGGTAGAAGCTGCAGAGATGAAAATATATCCATGGATAACAATTAAGGTCTTCAGAATGGGTTTTCTCAGGAGATAGTGTCAGGCAAAATCTTGGTCAGGTTCATAGATTTTGAGCCGGTGGGACCTGAAAGGCCATCTAGTCAATCCTCTTATTGTACAAAGGAGGAAACAGGCCCAACAATATTAGGTGACTTACCTAAGGTCACACAGTTAGCAAATGGAAGAGACAAGATTTGAACTCAGGCTCTCTAATTGATAGAAATAAAGAAGATAAACTGCCAATGTGCAGTGGAAAGGATGCTGGCCATGAAGTCAGAGGAGACAAGGACTTGGTTTGAATCATGGCTTTTCTGCTTTGTTTGTTGTGTGATCATGAGAGGGAAGAGGGAGGGAATAAGCATTTACATAGCACTTACTATGTGTCAAGTGCTTTACAGGTATTATCTCATTTGATCCTCACAACAACCCTGGGAAGTCGGTGCTATTATGACCCCCATTTCATAGAAGAGGAAACTGAAGCAAATAGAGGTTAAGTTCCTTGCCCAGAATCATGTAGCTAGTAAGTGTCTGAGGCTGGATTTGAACTTATGTCTTCTTGACTCTAGACCCAGTGCTCTATCCTCTGTGGCTATAGAAACCTAGCTATAGAAACCACGGACAAGTCTCTTCATCTTTCTGGGCCTCTGTTTCCTTCCATATAAATGAGAAGGGTAGATTATATCTAAATTCCATTCCAGCTTTAAATCCATGTTCCTTTTGATCCTATGACCTTCAAGTTTCCAGGATGCTGGAAGAAGTATGGTGTAGGAGAAAGACTGTCAGATTTATTTTTAGAAGACTTAGGTTTTGGATTCATGCTCTGCTACACCCTCTGTGACTCTGGTTATACCTCTCTGGGCCTCAGTTCCTTTATTTGTAAAAACAAAGGGGTTAGATTACATGATCTCTTAGGGCCCCCAATTTCTAAATCTTAAACTGGTACCAGTGCCATACATGTGTTAACAAACTTCAATGCTCTTTTGTAGATGCAGTGAGATCCAAGAGGCTTTCATCATCTGTATGGTTGAATGCCAAATATTGTCCCAGAAAGGCACAATTGGATTGGGGTAATCCTTTTTGGAATAAGCAAGGGTGGGAGGCAGCATGCTTTAGTGGAGGCAGAAGCGGAAGACATAAGCTCTGACTCTACTACTTTTATAGGTGTGACCTTGGGTCACGTTTCCTTTTCCAAATCTTGCTTTCCTCATCAGCAAAACAGAGATAATACCTGTGCTGCCTATCTTACAAGGTTGTTACTCAGTTTGTAAACCTAAAAAATAGCACATAATTGGAAATTTTATTTTGTTACTGATAATAAAGGTTGGTTGATATGACTTTCCTATACATAAGGGTATTTTTTAATTTTTAAATTTAATGGCCATTTGACAATTCTTAATGTAGTTAATAGGGGTGGAAGCAGCGAGGGTCCAGTTACATCCCATTCAGAGGGATCTTTTTGGGCTACTGCTTCCTCAGTATGGGTATAGAGGACACTGGGATTATACGTTAAATTTGAAAATGTGGGCCTTAGTATACATTAGCATTTGGAAATGGAAAAATCTGAGAATGCAACTCGTCCTTCACAGGGCCCATTTGCACCGCTCCACTAGAACGGGGATGGGGGGGTGGAAGTGCGGACCATGCTTGGGGAGAGGGAGGGGGGCACACGGTCCCGTAAAGACCCTGATCAACTCGAGCAGTGGCCGGAGGGCTGCACGCATGGTGGCCGAGGTCTGGCCGAGCGGCAGCCCCGTGGGGGCTGGCGGGGATCTGAGACCAGGCCGTGACGTGGCGGCGGGTCCGCGTCCGGGGAGGGAGGTGTCGGGGTGTGAGCCGAAAGGCCGAGCGGGGCCCTGACGTGGCGGCTGGGCCGTGGGAAGAGGCGGGGCGGCGAGAAGAGGCGGGGCAGGGCGCTGCACTGTGCCGAGCTCCGGCCAGAGGGCGCCCCAGCCCCGGGCTTCCCAGGACCCGGGACCTCCCAGTATGTGGTGCGAGGCGGCCCAGAGTAACCGCGCTGGGGATTGGGCTGGCGGAGCCGCGGGGCCTTGATGGAGCTGGGGTAACCCCGCCCCCTCATCGCCCTTCCCCATCCCTCTTCTGAGCTTGGGTCGGGCCTGGAGGGGAAGGAAGACTGGGATAAGGCGCCTCTTCTTCTGCAGTCCTCAATCTCCTCCTCCGCAGAAGCAGCAACAGCCCCGCCCATTCGGGCCAATCAGCGGCTTGGGCACAAATATGCAAATGAGGCGCCTGTGCTGTCGGTGTGCCGCTCGTTGGGGCTGGTGGGGTCGCGCTTGGGGAGTGAACTGGGCCAATCAGGCGGGTGCGTGGCGGCGCGGGGGAGGCGGTGCCCCTTCCCTCCTCCCTCCTCGACCCCGCTCTGACAGGGGGGGCCTGGCCGCGCCGCCGGTAAGTGCTGCCGCCGCCGCCGCCTCCGCCGCCAACCGCTGCCAACCGCCGCCGGAGGGGAGAGCTGGGGCCCCCGTTCAACTGGTGGGGAAAGGCTGGAGGGCGGGGGGCGCGCGGGCTGGGGTCGGTGGGGGCGGGCGTCTGTCAAACGGGTGGTCTCGGGGCCCCTTTAGGGCCGGCCGGCCGTGTCAGTCTCCGTCGAGGTGGGGGGCCGGCGGCCGGGGGGCGGCTTCGTCATGGCGAACCGAGCGGCGGTGAGTACGTGCCGCTGCCGCCGCCCGGCCGGGGGGGTCGGGGCCGGGGCCAGGCCGCGCTCCCGTGGAGGAGGTCCCTGGCTGAGGGGGTGTGGAAGGGGCGAGGCTGGAGGCTGGCGAGGGGTCCGTGACACGTGTGGCTGAGGGCGCTGGAGTCTCCCGGGGCTGTCATGGCAGCGGGCTACCTCCCGGTCCTCTGCCCGGGGACCGACCCAGACGCCCGCGCCGCCGTGCCTGTTGCACGGGTGTGTGAGTGTGTGAGAGTGAGAGAGAATGGGTGTGTGGTGGTGGGGGCGGTGTCCGCCCCTCGTTCTGCGTGTAGATGGAGGGAGGGGGCCTTGGCATGCGGTTGCTTGGCCTCCAGCCGTGTTCCCACCTTCCTTCGAGGGAGAGAGAAGCTCTGGGTCTTAGGCCCGGGGCGGCCCCCCCCCGACACCCCTCTCCCCGCTTTTTCTCCTTCGCGCCCCCACCCCCACCCTACTCTGGGCCTTCAGCTACCAGCTCCCCTCCCTCTATCCTTCATCTCCCTCTCTACCCCCTCCTCCTCCCTTCCCCGGTCCGCCTTCCGCGGCCAGCCGTGACTCATTGACTGGGTGTCCCGGGAGCACGTCGTGCCCTAGGGCAACCAGGCCTTCCGTGCTTTCCCAGGCCCTGGCCCTGAGGTTTCAGAAGAGCTGCTCTTCAGTGATACTCCGCCCGCCCCTTCCCCCCTTCCCCCTTTCCCCCGGTGGCAGCCCTCTCTGGGCCTATATTCATGCCAACAGCATGGCCAGGTTTCCTCTCATCTCCAGCTCTGTGTGTGCTTGGTTGCAGCTGCTTCATGGCATTAGAGTAAAGGATGTAATGGGTGATTCCATGGCATCTCCCGAACTAAGTACCGTCTTCAAAGCCTAGTATCTTACTAACTAGTGGGCCCTTTCCTCAACTGCAGGTCAGCTTTGGTTGGTTTTTGGTTTTGATTTGTTTTTGTTTTGCTTTCTTTTAAAAAATAAAACTTTTCATCATGAAACCATGTAGAGGAGAATAAAAGTTATTTGAGACATGCTGTTAACACTTGTTACACACAATTACTTTCATAGAGGCCTTGGATATGACACCTCTCCATTACCCAATAGATGTGAGCCCACCTCCAGCTTGTGCCCCTTCGAACATTAAATCTTAAGTTTTGTTAATAAAATTTCAGACTATCAGAATTTAGTTTGCCAGTTTCTAAATAGTGCTACATTCACATTTTACCATTTAATTCTCCATGTTTTGATTAGCTTTTTTTTTTTATCATATTGAAGCAAAAAGATTATCTTGCCCTATATTACTTTCTAGTTGTCACGTATTTAAAGAAGATCTGGTATAGGAAAACATAGATTATTGCTCTACACCTATAAAAGACCTCAGAAAACATCTGGCCCAGTTCCCTCATTTTACAGATTAAAAAAACCTAAAGACCTAGGGAAGTTAAATGATTTGTCCAGGATCACAGTGGTAGGTAGAATGTGGTAGAGATAGGATTTGAACCTAAGTCCTCTAATTGCACAGCCTGCTAGTGTGCTCTTTCCAATCTATAACAGATTCTATTATAAAGGATTTAGGGTAAAAAATACAACATTAGTTCAAATAATGAATTTACCTTTTATGTCAGATTTGTAGAATTTGAATATCTGTACACAAAACCCCAGCATAGTGCTTTCTAGCTGCAGGTGTTTAATAAATATTTGTTGACTGAATATGAAAAGTGTATTACTACTAGGATATCACCACACTAGCTGGGTGACCTTTGGCAAATCACTTCACCCTGTGAGGGCTCAGGTTCTGCTATAAAATAACATGGTTTGACTAGATAATCTCTTAGTTCCCTTTCATCTCTCCAACTTCTATGATTCAAACACACCTGTTGCTAAAAGCAAGGTACAGCAATATATTTACCAGTACGTTTCTTCTGTTACTCTTTTTAAAGTAATTAGGCATGAAACAGACTATGCAATAAGTTATTAATAAATTTCTGCCTTTAGGGCTTATACTCAGAATTACAGATTTCATAAAGCTGATGTAAAATGTACTAGAAGAAAAATTAGTCACTGTCAAATTTCTAATCTATCTCTAAGTAGTTTCATGGATAATGTGAGTTTTTAGCAGAAACTCATGAGTTACGTATTGATGAAAGGGATAAGATAAAAGATAAAATAGCTTGACAGAAAACATGGTGATGGATTGATTCAGGGAAATGAAAGGGAAAAAAATGAGGCAGGGAGGCATAGTACAGTGAAAAAGAACTAAAGTGTCAGAAGACCTGGGTCTTAGTCCCAAGTCTGACACCAAACAGTGTCGGCTTCAATTAAACAAAAAAAGCATTTAATGGATCTTAAAACAAAGTTACTTAGGGACTTCAGTTTCCTCATTTATTCCACTGAAGTTGGGGAGGGTAGTTTGAACTACAGCATCTCTTAAGGCCTTCTACAATTCTAAGCACCTATAAGGTAAAAATGGAAGAGAGTATTAGTAATTTGGAAAAAAAATCGTTATAAGGAGGGACAAAGTAGATGTAGAGAATAAAGGACTTAAGCATAATCTCAAGTCTATAGGTGAAAAAGTACAGTTAATCAGTAAAGAGTTCTTGTCAAGGCAAAATAATTTGTTGAACAAGATTGTAATATAGTTATGTGAAATAAAGACAGACATTAGAAATAGTAAGGTAAAGAGGGATTTGCGTATAAAATTTGAGAAATGGAAAATAACAGAGAATATTGGTACTATAAGCAGTAGAAGAAAACTTACTGGTCAAGTTGAGACATTTTAGTCTATTTTTAAAAATAATTTTAGTTGGTACCTTGTTTTTTACATCACATTTCTTACTGTATTTTTTCCCCCATTTCACTTCCTAGTTAGGTCTTTTTATGCAATCACCATTAAATATTAAAGACAAAGATGAATATGGGAATGATAAACCTGGAAATCACTGATGTAAATATAATAAATTAGAGAAGGAAACTGTATCTTTACAGAGATGTTGGAGATAAGAAAGGAAAAATAATTAAAATCATGGGAAGCAGAGAGAGAGCAAATAAATTCTATTGGAAATAGTAGGTAGACTGGGAAGAATTAGTCAGATAAGTAATTGTTGTGGTGAGATCCATTCAACTACAGAGTAGTTTAAAGTGTAAAAGTTGAAGTGGTATTTAGTTTTCAGTTCAACAAACATTTATTAGTTCTAGAATCTCTGCCTTAAGTTAGAGCCTCACTTTAAAATTTGGGTCTCCAACTTGAAAGACTTAAAAAAGACATAAAATTAATGAAAATAGTGATCACAAATTGACATTGCTTTTCTAAACTATTAAAAATTTCACATAGCTGCCACTGTAGCATTGGTATACAATGTGGAGGATTTCATTGGTGGTACAATGATTTAACTACATTGATTTAATTAAGAAATATAGGATGCTGCATTCCATACAGCTTCATAAAATTATAACTCTTCTAGCTCCCTCTGTTACTGGGGAGTAACAGAGTAAATAGAATGATAGAAAATCCAGTCAGCTGACAAACTGAGCCTCTAGAGAACAGAAAGCCCAGTGGATCTGTAGTTGTTTTCTGGTTCTTCTGTCACATCTCCCCATCTTTCTGCATCTCCAGGTAGCACTATCAGAAGGTGGCACTTATTACCTGACCTTAGCAAACATTCTGAATGGTATTGGGACAGAGGCAGTAGATGGGGCTCAATTGATATTGACTTATGGCACCTAAATTAGATGTGTCAGGTGTTTCTTTTTAAGACTTATTTCTGTTTAAAGAAGTATCACTGTATTTAAAAAGGAAGGAAAAGCCTTCAAGCTCTCTTAATACCTCTTAATGGAAAAATAATTAACAATATTTTACTGTTGGAAGAAAACTTTTTTTTGGCATTTACTAAGTGCATTTCTGTCTTTGAAAGTATACTTGATGAATGTGTTTTCACTTTAAGTATAAATTAGTCCCCCCCCCATGCCCTTAATAGTGTCATGTATAGTTACAAACTTTTAAAAAACTGCTGTTCTCAATTATGTCTCTACCTGTTCAGTCATTGACATGTGTAGCCTGTTTGGATGTATCATTTTTAATAAGTCCCTAAAGCTAACTAGTAGAAATTGCTTAGGCAACTCAGTGATATTTATGAAATAGCATTCAGAAATAATAGAGTTTCCTATAATATAACTGCTGGATGAACAAATTTGTAAGAAGTTTTTTTCTGGAAGGGGATGATAGTAATTTTTTTTTAAGTTGGATGAGCTTTATATTTGAAAACTTGGAATTTGTCATTTTAAACATTATTTCACCCAAAGGGACAGGATTGATACCTGGAAAAAGTACCACCTTGCAATAGTTATTTCTGTTTGATTAGCGTAAACTATATTAAACTTTGTTTATAATAGATCATTGGGGGTTAACTACTAACGTCTTATTAACTAAGATATGAGGCAGAAAAATACATAATTTTATTATGTGTCACATTGAGTTTGGTTTATTTTGGAATTTGTATATATTTTACAAGTAAGTAAATGTGATATTTTTGTTCCCTTTAACTTTGTAAACTTTATTAATTATCTTTTAGAAGCTGTCATATATCTATCTATCTATATACACACACATACACATATATATACACACACATATGTATTTGTCTTTTCGGTTGAAATGCAGTGTGGTGTAATGTATGGAGTGGGCCTCTGAGTAGTTCTGCCTCTGACACATACTAGCTGTGGGACCCTGGGCAAGCCACTTTAGCTGTCAGTTTCCCATGTAACTCTCTAAAACCACTATTTTAGTACATTTGCTGATTTGTATTGGTGGTGGAAGTTAACCATACCAAGATTTTCCTATGCCAGTGAAATCACAAGCCTGAACCAAGAAGTTGTTTGAAATAATTCTGGCTTATTATTTATGACTCTGGGGAGAGAGGGAAGGGAAGAATGAGCACAACAGTTCCACCACTGTAGTTTTAATATTATTTTGTTAATAATAATAATAATAATAACTGACATTTACTTAAAACTTTAAGTTTTATAAAACATTTTATATATACATTATTTCATTTGAGATGCACAACAATTCTGTTGCTTAACTCATTGTCTATATTGGACAGATACTACAAATTGATGTTGCAAATCATCTTGAATTTTACATTGAGAGTCATCTAGATGTCAGTGGAGAGATTAATTTTGGACATGAGTAGGCTGCTCCACATTATGACCAAGAAATAAAGAAACAAAATGAAGGGTATTAGCAAAGAAATATATGAATGAAAAATAAAATGGGTGTCACATGATAAAAGCAATAAATAACTGGTGCACAGCCTATGTGCTCTATTGATATGTTGAGAGAAACTGAGGAAGGTCCCTTGCATGTTAAGGAGCCCTTCTGTGGCAAATTTATGGGAGGAACTAGACAAGATTCATGCAGAATGAGAAAGCATAGATGAGTTGCAGTCTACATCATTAATGAGATCACAGATGCATTTGAGTAATAGTATTTATTACACTATTTTAAGACGTATAGATAGATCACAACCATAAAATCAGAATCACAGAAACTGTTTCTTATGGCTGGGGAATATTTTAGAAATTACCTAGTTCAAACTCTCTTATTTTACCAAAAAGTCACAGAGAGGTTAATAACTTTACCATACATCACATAGTGGCAGAGCTAGGACTAGAACCCTAGGTCACCTCACTCCCAAACCAGGGTTCTTAACATTACATCATGCCATTTCTTCATAAAGATACCATGTTCTGTAACAGATGTGTGACCCTGTCAGATCTCTTTAACTTACCTGGGCCTTTGTGTCCTCATTCATGGAGGCTGTGAAGAGTAGCAGAAAGTTCATGAGATCTGTAGCCAAAGGACCTGCTTTTTAATGTTGGCTTTGTTACTGAGTTTCTGTGTGATGTTGGGCAAGAAAGGTACAGCTTTCTGCATTTCAGTTCCCTCATCTGAAAAATGATGGTATTGTAATTAAGTGACTTCTGAGGTCCCTTGCCAGCTCTAAGTCTCTCAGGAAGTTCCTAAAATTCTGTAATTTAAAAGATCCTAGATTCACTTTTCTCTTATAAATTCCTATTCTGATGCTTCATCATAGTATGGAGGTGACTTTTTTTTCAAAGGCCATTCCGGTTGAGTTCCAGAGGCTTCCAATCTGGAAAGTCTTTAGATAAGAGCCTGGAGATGAACTGTGTGTCTGCCATATGAAGACCAGCATAGCTAAATGCCAGATTGGAGCTCCATCACTAGGTTGGCTACAGAGTATTGACTTTTTTGGCCACAGCAACTTCCAGGTATGATTGGATTTTGATACGTGTGAGTGGAGGGAGGTATGTATGCTGGCCAAGTCACAGATCTTTAAAATATTAGAGTTAGATTCAGTCTTAGGTGGGGCTACTGGATTCCTTGGAGGACACTGTACTAGATGGTTCATAAAGGTTACAAAATGACTATGTCTTGGGAAATTCAGTGAACTTTTTCTCAGTCCTCATTTGATATTTGATGATAATGATTATCCATTCCTTTTGGAAACTCACTTTCCTTGGCTTGTGTAGTTTTCTTTCGGCCTCTCTTCTTGAGTTCTGTGGAATATGGCAGCTCTATTTCCAAGCAAATCAAAGAGCTTAGAATGATAGAATTTCAAGAACCTTAACAATTTTGATCCTATAATCAATGATTTTCTTTGACTAGAGAACAAGAATCACAGAAGATGACACGGCATGGGGAGAGGTGATCTCCATCATTACCCATCTAATGAAATAATGGATCTTTCAGAGTACCAAAATATGAGATTCTGTAGTCCAGTCCCCACATTTTTCAGATAAGGGAAACAGAGGCAATGAGTGGTTAAATGCCTTGCATAATATCACACAGGTAATTGAAAACCTTTATCTGAATATTTCAATTAGTATGTAAGGATTTTTTGTTGTTGTTGAAATCAGTAGCTGAAGCATTTTTAGCAGTACTTTAGTGGTATTTTTATTCATTCAAGAAGTTTTCAAATTCTGTTTCAAAATTTTTTGGTGGAGAGAGGGGCTCTAAATTTTAGGTCTTCATTAAGATTTAAATGGTGGTGAATTATTTGAAAATATTGTGATTATGTTTCATTTTGATATTCTCCGGAAGGGCAAAAAAATATTCGTGATAGGTTGCTCTTCACTCAACTGAACTCTCACTGTGGGTTCCTTCCTACTTACCTGGAGTGTAGTTGAAAGGAACAGCTGCAAATAGAAACCATTTTCAATTCATAGTTGAGTATCCTTACTGTGCTAGATTAGGTACAGCAGAATAGAAAAAAAGTTGAGGTTTTTTTTTTTAAATCATAATATCATCTCACTTTTTAGGTGGCTTAGTTTGGGAATTTCCCTTTACAGTTAATTGTTGTAGGGTTCTTGAAGGAAATGGAATTGGAGAAAATTTTTTAAGGTAAGAGAGACTGACAGATGTGGGATATGTTAAGATCATAGAATTTTAGAGCTAGAAGAAATCTTAGTGATCATCTAAGCCAATTTTGTTCTCCTTTGTTTCTCTAGCACCTAGCATGTCATTCACATAGATATTTAATAAATTCTGTTGATTTTAATTGAATTATATTTAAGAAAGTGAGTCTGCATGAGGTTAGGTGATTTACCCAAGGTCACATAATTTGTGATAGGTTTAAGTCGTAGTCCAGTGTTCTTTTCATATTATACTGTTTCCTTAATCTCAATATAGCTAATGGACCTTAGAGACTACCAGAGTATTGGGCAATTTTACTAACAAGGTAGATAGTGATTTTCTTGCTACTATTTAGAATTGGCTTTGTAGCACAGAGTATATTAAGGCAAAAAGAAATAATTGGGATTAATTTTCATTCAGAAATCACTTAAGTGTACTTCATAGCAGCTTAGGTATAAAATCATAAATAAATTGATAAGGGCCTTGGTCAGGGGATCACATCCTCACTGAACACAATGAATTGCTCACTGTAGGAACTTAAGTGTTTGGATGAATGAAATAGTAATTGTGGAGAATAATCATTGTGGAGAATAAGCCTAGGAGTACACAAGAAATGAACGAATGAATTGTAGAAAGAAGCTAGGAAGAACTGAAGTTAGCATGAAATTGTAATGGATCAAGTCTGTACTGTTTTGTTTTTTCTCTGTGCCCAGAGGCTTGAAGGTAGGAGTAAAAAGAGCAGACAATAGTCTCCTGTGTGAGCCAGGGTTGGAAGGTTATATGATTGTCTAAAAAGAAGGGTCAGGAAACAAGGAGTTGAAGGTAGTGAAGGTAGTGAAAAAGGCAGAAGGAGAACATGATCCGTGTGAAGTGGAAGGGAATGACTGTAGATCTGAGAGAAAAAGAACAGTATTATGAAAGAACAAGAAAGATGAGAGATAAGAAGGTTGTAGTCAGAGTGGGGATTGAACTCAAGGATCTTGGAAGAAAAGCAGTGCTTTATGATAATGAGGTGTGAAGTATGCCCTGTGAATGGAAATGGAGATCAGTGGTGAAAGGGAGGGCAAGGAACAATTAGATTGCAACAGAGTTGGGGCAAAGTTTGAAAATTTTGTTCCTCTCCTTCCAAGTTTGTAAACTGAGCTACCTATATGTCACTCTTCCAGTGAAGCTTTGGGCTGTCACTTGTAGCATCTTCATTGTAGCATGCAATTTGTGCCTTACCTTACAAGTTTTTAAATTGTGCCACCTGTATGTTACTCTTCCTTGGAAGCTTTAAGCCTTCACTGTAACACCTTTGTTGTAGCATGAACTTTGACTCCTACCCACCATGAAGGGAAGATCATCACTGGACAAAATTTAAAGTTGGAGAAAGCCTTAATTAGTTGATTTTTAATCCCTCTCTCTTCCCCTCTGTCTGTAAATATGTTCAAGTTTCACTTACCCCCAGAATTCTTTTTTCCAAACCCTTAATACTCCTTGAAGCTGTCTTTAGACTATGGAATGAAAGGGCTTTGAAAACCTTCTATGTGGGGCAGCTAGGCAGCACAGTGGATAGAGCACCGGCCCTGGATTCAGGAGGACCTGAGTTCAAATCCGGCCTCAGACACATAACACTTACTAGCTCTGTGACCCTGGGCAAATCACTTAACTCCATTGCCTATCCTAAAAAAACAAAAAAAGCCAAAAAAACCCCTTATATGTGAATAATCTACATTCACTGCTTCCACACCCACTTAGCCTTTTCCTCCTTGTAATTTGTCTTGCATTTTTATCACTCTACAAAATTAGTTTGCTTAAAAATTACTAATGTCCTGATTGTCAAATCCAACGTCCCTTTTCTCAGTTCCCATCTTCCAAGGCCTTTTTGGAGCATTTGAAACTTTCTTCTTGAAATTTTCTCCTTCCTTATCTTATGTGACATTGGTGCCACCCATTCTTGTTTTCCTTCTATTTCTTATCAATTCTTTGTCTACTTATTTATTGAAAATTCCTAAATGTAAGTATTCCTCAGGGTTCTGTTCCTGTCTCTCTCTTTTCCCTTCTCTTTTTCTATTCTCTTTTGGTGATCACATTTACTTCCATGGTTTCAACTATTACCTTTGTATATATGACTTCTAAAGTTGAATCCTCAGCTCTCTGTTCAAATTCAAGCTTGGTTTCTGTATTTTCAACTACCTGCTGGACACCTCTCATCAATGTAATGGAAAGAACACCGAATTTGGAGTTGGAAGACTTGGGTTCAGAGCACAGCTTTTCTCCCTATCATCCATTATCTTGGGCAAGTTGATTAACTTCTCTAGGCCTCAATTTCTTTTTATGTTAAATGAGGGGATTGGGCTGAATGATTACTAAAGTCCCTTCTGGCTCTAACTCTTATAAGCTAGTTATTCCAGCAATATTTCAAATTCAATATATCCAAACCTAATTTAATATTTTTCTTGAATCTTTTTTTTACCTTTGACTTCACTGTCATGAACAGGTAAAGCTAAGAGCCCAGGAAATAGCAGTGCCTTCAGAACACCAGCCCGGCCCTGGTAGCTATTATCCACAAGAGCAAACCCTGTGGAGAAGGGACTCACCATCCCTGCCACCACCACCGTCAGCTGCCACCAGTGAGGCAGGCAAGCCAGCTTAGCTGAAGTAGCAAGGCATCCTGAGGGAGCGATAAGAGGTGGCATGTAACTAGGTGGATCAAACTACTGCTGTAACATCTACCACCATTTACCTCCGTTTGGACTCCAGTGTAGCCCAGGACCAAGAGCCCTGGGAATAGCAATGCCCTTCAGACTACCAAGCCTGCTTCCAGTGGAGGCCTGACTGTCAGAGGAGAAGAGTACATATGGCTATGTGAGCTGGCAACTACCTCTGCAGAGGTTTCAACCCCCACCTCCTCAGGAGCCACAGCTGTTGACCCAGAAAATAAAATTCCTACCACCCAAAGTACTTGACACCATCAAATGGTTCAGCATCAGAAGCAGATACATTTTTATCAATGGAAATAATTTTAAAGAAGATACATCACCATTGGCTTTGCCACTGCACCTAAATTTCCCTGAGCCTTTTCGTCTGACTTTTTGCTGAAACCTGTATGTGTTTTCTCCCTTTTAGAATGTGATATGAGCTCCTTGAAAGCAGATATTGTCTTTTCTGTTTGTATCCCTAGTGTTTAGCGCATAGTAAGCACTTAATAAATATTTTTACATTTACTCTTTATTCATTTGTGTAACAATACTGTTTTTCTTGACATCTACAGTTGGAACCCAGCCTTCTCCTTCTCAGTCTCCTGATAGCTTGTCATCATAACCTATGGCATCATATAGCCTATGACAATGTCTCTTGCATCCAATTCCTTCTTTTCCTACCCACTACTATACCTGTAGCCAGGCTATAACTCTTATCAGGACTATTGAAACCACCTCCCAACTGAGCTTCTTTTATCCAACCTCTTCCCTCCCCAATCAATCCTATATGCTGTTATTGCCAAATTAATTTTTCTAAAGCACAGCTCTGGATATGTCATTTCTCTGCTTAAAACTCTTCAATGGCTCTCCACTGCCTTGCAGTTAAGACTGATACATAGCCTGTAATGAAAGCTCCCCCTAATCTAACTTTTTAGCCTTATCTCTTACTACTCTACTGTGGGTACTCTGTGAATCAGCTGAACTGAGATACTCTCTTCCTGAGTATGTCCTTGTGCTTTTTGGTTTCTGTGACTTGACTCAAATTGTTCAATCTAAATTGCCCTCCCTTAGTCCCGCCTTTCAGTTTGTTGAAATGCTATTTATCCTCTCTCTCTCCAGCTCATATACCACTTTAATAAAATCTCCCCTAATTCCCCTAACCAGTTATTTGGTTCTCCTTCTTTTGAACCCTCAAAGAACATTTTTAAATTATGTCCTTCCTTAGCTTATGTGGCATTGGCACCACCCTTGTATCAGTACTCTTGTCTCCTTATTTATTGCAAATTCTTAAAAGTAGGTATTCCTCAAGGTTTTGTCCCTATCCCTCTCTTTTCCTTTCTCTGTTCTTCTTTGGTGATCACATTTACTTCTATGGTTTTAGTTGTTACCTCTATGTAGAGGTATCTTCTAAAATCTGAGAATTTTTTTGGTATGAAATCTGATGATTTCCTAAGATGAGCTTCTAATAATATTTATTTTGTTTTAGTTAATTAATTTAGTGTTCAAAAGTATTTTCTCTGATCATATGATTTTCTTTTTTAATGGACTTCAGATATTTGGAAATGCTGCATTGTGATCAATATAGTAAACTTAAGTCTTAATTATTTGAACTGTTCAAGGTTAGAAGATTGGAAAATACAAAAACAAATTACAGAATTATAGATTTTCAACTGAAGGGGAACTTAAATCTATTCTAAGTTCCTCATTTTGCAGAGGAGGAAATTAAGGCTTAGAAAGCTTTGAAGTGCTTTGCCCAAGGTGAAGAGAGTAGTAACTAGCAAAGCTGACCCCTCAGATACTCTGACTCGAAATTTACTTAAGTAATTTTCATCAAGCCATATGTTTATATTTGGCTTTGGAATGTATTTTGTTGTTATATTTGAATGTGAGTATGTCTAATGAGAATAGTATAAATTTAAAGCCAGAAAGGACCTTAGATTATCTAGTCAATCTAGTCAGTTATTTTACTGAAGAGGAATCTGAGACCTGAGGTGATTATGACTTCTGTTAACATAAAATAAAATAGTATAACTATGCTAAAGATTTGATTCAGGAGGAGGAACTGAAGAGCTATATAGTTTCTATATTCATATTTCTTCCTGCATCCTGCGTGAAGCATTGATAATTATTTCTCAACTTTATTTCAGCATCAGCTGAAGTTGAGCTACCCTTTCTCAGTAGTTCTCTGGAGCTGGGATGTGGTTAATTGAGTATTAAAGAGTTTCCCTACTGAGATGCAAAGTAATAATAAATTTAGTATGAATGTCAACAAAAGCAAGTAAGAAGAGTAAGTTGTCAGTGGAGGAGAGTGTTAACAAGGAATCTACAGAACTGTTGTAGTTTCATACATACTATGCTGTAGATCAGGGGTCAGCAAAACTATTGGATCAGGCCATCTATTTGTTTTTGTAGAGACTGAATAGTTTTATTGTATTTTAAAATGTGAAAACTATTTTTAGCTGGCAATCAGGAGGTGAGTGGGATTTAGGCCATAGTTTGCCAAACTGTCAATAGCCAGGAAAGCAAGATTTTTCCTAAATAATGTCATTTATGGATAATCTACTGATCTGCATTGGTAGATGGAGTTTTCTTATCAGGAGTTTCCTATATCAGTAAAATCATAGTTCTGTTCCAAAAGTAGATTTTTAAGAGTTAGACTCTAAAATGGATCATAAAATTTTAAGGGTAACACTCCAACTCTTAACATAAAATTTCAGAAGAAATTCCACAGGGTGCTTTTGCAATAACTTTTCTGTTTGTTTCTGAGGCTATTCTAAATCTTCTTAACATCTATAAAAAGTAGAGGGAGGGAGTTAAATAACATCAAAACAAAAGCAATAAGAAGTAAATTGTTATTACTGGCAATAAGATAATGATACCGTCCACCAAAAATATAATTCAGCTGATTTTAGAAGTGTCTGCTTTAAAATATACTAAGACAAGATCTTTGATACCTAATATTCATTCTGTAAGCATACTTTTAAATGTTTGTACCCTGTGCCATACTGCTAAATACTATATGGCAAGCCACAATAGGTAGAAGACATGATGTGTGACCTTGAGAAGACCAGTACATTTTGAATATGTGAGATTGACTTGATAAAAACGGTAGAATTTATTAATAAAGCTGTTCAATTAATCAGAAATATGTCTCCTTTCCCTTCTTTTCCCTCCCCCTCCTCAATATGTGGAGAAGTTAAGAGTTGTGAGTATTTGGTAGGTGACCTTAAACCTATATCAACGTGAAACCACTTAACCATCTTGGCTGTTGCGAAGTTGAACACTAATGGAACATCTTGACAACTTATTTTCAGTATCAACTGACATTAATTCAGAATGATTGATGTACTCTTAGTTGGCCAGAAAATTTTCATTCCATTGGTAAATTATAATTTTGGTTGATATCCATATTATAATGCTTGAAAGCCAGGTTAAACTGAGAAAGAGGGGTGGGATGATGATGGCACTACTACTTTGGATTAACACAGCACCTTTCTTCAATAGAATTTAATAAAGATTTTAAATTTAGAAGGGTTGATGCCACTTATGATATAGTCATTCAACTTTTGTCATTATACAGTAGATTTTGCTCCTTTTCTTTCTTGGGTACCTTGTTCTGAATAGAATTTTGAGACTTGGATCAACCCTTTTATTTTGCAGATGAGAAAACTGTCACAGGAGTTAAGAGACTAGTCCAACATCACTTGGCTAGCTTGGGGCAGAGCCAGGAGTAAAACCTACATTACCTGATAGGGAAGAAATGACATTTATCTGTTTAGTATTTTTAGCGATGAAAGTGCCCTTTTGAGCATTGTGAAGAAATTTGTTTATAATGTCCTTTAATATTTAAAAATAACTATTAAGTAAAATTCTTTATATTTAGAGAAAAAAGCTCTGGGTCAGAATTTGGCATTTGCACCCAAAAATGTCTGCTTCCTACAGACTATCCAATCTAAGATTGGGGTTTCCAAGTACTTTTTTCTTTCTTTTTTATAATACTGAAAGCAGTCCATACCTTCAGTTTCAGGATAGGATTGAGTGAAAAGTGTGGGATATTTAGAAAATAGAATGGAGTTCATCCCAGAATAACCAAATGAATTTTTACTCATTAATAGAGAATACTTTGTGTCCCACATTCAAACCCATCAGTAAGCTTTTGTGAAGTTCCTACTATGTGCCATGCAACTATGCTAGGTGCTGAGGATACAAATATAAAGGACGAAAATCTCTTAAGTTCAAGGTGTTTACATTTCAATCTCAAAACTCAGAACCATACCAAGTATATATGTTAGTCTTAACAAGCAGTTTTTGAAATACTAGAGAGTAAACCAATATTCCAGGTCATAGAACTCATGACATAAAAAAATAAGAATATAGATTTGAATGAGAACTGTTAAGTAAACAAGATACCCCTCCAGTTATATTAAGGAAGGAATGTGGGTAGGGACACTGGATATCTTTTTAGTTGCCACATGGTGTGAGAAGATTCTTGTATGAGCTCAAGCTGTAATGATGGCTAGTGCGCATCTGTATTCTAGGAAGTTGGATAACAGATTGAAGGCAGAAAGGCACAGTTGGAAATGAAAGCCTCATATAAGGGCTCTGGAATGAGGAGTAGAGACTCTTACTTGCTCAACTCTCATTGCATGCAAGACCTTGTTAAAAACTGAGGAGTAAATAATAGAAATATTTAAATCTGATTATTTGATCACCCTGGAACCTTAAAAGGGTCCACTCTAGGAAGTGGAGACTATCAGAAGAGGGGTTTATCATCGGTTATATCATAGATTACTCAAGAAGTCCATGACCTTAAATTTCTTTCAAGTCTAGATATACAATAATTAATTTCAAACATAAGTTTTATTGTTGCCCTATATTCATACCATAGTCTTTTTCCCTTAGCCAGTGCCTCCCAGTTAAAGCCAGTAGATATAGCCATGGCTTCTGACTTTGTATATTGCATTCTTTATCTTGAGAACTCAGCCTCTTTACTAAGAAGAGGAGGTAGAGTTTCCTTACCAGTGATCCAGGACTGAATTTGTTCATTACAGTTCATTACATCATCATTTACATTATTGTAGCCACTGAGTATATTATTCTCTTGGTTCTACTTTATTCATTCAGCATCACTTTATGTTGCTCTGAATTCTTCACATTAGTCATTGCTTAAATGGATCTGTGTTCTCATCAATGTGGACATTCCTTCCTGTTAGCAGTCTCATTCTATTTATGCCTATCCATCCAGTGCAACTAGTGTCTGGTATATTGTAGGCACTTAAATGCTTGTTGATTAAAAGTTCACAACTAGAACCACCAAAGGATGCCTTTAATGTGGATATTGATTGTTTCCACAAAAATTTTATCTCAGTGAGACAATAGGCATATGGAGATACTGTAGGAGGCTTAAGTGGAGAAGAAAGGGTTTGAAATACCCATTATGGAGATTGGGATAGCAAATCAGTTAGTGAGGAGTAGAATTGTCTTGTTGCAGTGGAGGTCCAGTTGAGATTAAATATAGTGGACCCAGTAAGCTTGGCTTTGTTATTTCATCCAGCTGGATTCTGCACCATCTGAATGGGACTAAAGGAGGCAGGTGGTGGCAATAATTAAGGAGTGTGGTTGGTGAATATTATTAGCAATAGGACAAAGAAGAAAGGAATTTGAGAGTAGATAATAAAGTTGAGTTGGTTTACCAGGAAGTTAAGATAGAGAAGGGAGGAAAGTATAGCCAGTGCAGGAATGATAGCTTGAGAAATAAGGAGAGGTTGAGGGAATGGAGGTCATAGTGAGGATGAAAAACAGTGTTAGGAATCATGAGACAGAGAGAAAAAATTGAATGACAAAAAATTATCATCAAATAAAGAAATTTCAGAATTTGTTGAATGCAAAAGTAGATCTGTTGTGGATGATGGCAAGATCAAAGAAAGGTATTAGGGCAGAGCCAATCAAGTTGACTGAATAGCAGGAACTACAGCTCTGTTTCCATGAACCTACAGATCTTTCTAGCAGGCTTATAGTGGCTAAGTTCAACAGCAGCCTACTGGAGCTCCAACCAATGGCAAGCCCAAAGGCATGTTGCTCAGACCAAAAACCCAGCTCAGGAACCTGCAAAGGTTGGAAGAAAAGGGTGGTGATCAGACTTTATTCTGGATCAGACTAAAGCTTGTAGTTCTCCAACGTGAAGTGGCCCTGAGATCCTGAAATAACACAACACTCAGTATCCCAGAAAGTAGCAGAAAAACCCAAGATAAACAACTCCACCTTGGACATACCCTTCAGAAATGCACAGAATCTGGCCCCAACATAAAGTTTAAAGTCAAGAATTGGGCAGGAAGAATGATCAAACAAACAAAAAGGATCCCTCCAGTAAGAAGCTATTATAGTCATGAGGATGCTCAAGACACTTTACCAGAAGAAGAAAGTGACTCTGAAATTACAAGCAGGGCCTCAAAGAAAAACATAGCTTGGGTTCAACTGGAATTTCTAGAAGAGATGAAGTAAGAGTTAAAAATGTTTTTATAAATGAAATGAGAATGCTAGAAGGAAAAATGTCAGGATGTATCTGCATGAGAGCTATGGAAGAAAGAAATGGTAAGAGAATTAACAGTTTAGAACGAAATGTACAAAACCTTGCTCAACTAACATACTCCCTGAGAATTTGAGTGGACCAAATAGAAGGCATTGATTCCATGAGTCAGTAAGAAATATCAGAACAAAATCAAAATACTAAAAAAATGGAAGAAAATAAAAGGTGATCATAACAACAACAAAAAAAAACACAACACTGACCTGGAAACTAGAGATAATTTAAGAATTAAAGCCAGGACCAAAAAAGAGCCTACAAATCATCTTTTGATAAGTCATAAAAGAAATCTGTTCATATCTCTTTGAACTAAAGGGCAACATGAAAATCGAAAGAATCCTTTGGTTACCTCCTGAGAAAATCCCTCAAATGAAAACTCAGGAACATTGTAGCCAAAATCTAGAACTTCTAGGTCAAAGCAGTCAGAATCACAGATAGTTTAACAGCCACCACTACAAAGGAGCAGAGAGCTTGGAATACAGCATTCCAGAAGGTTATGATTAACTTAATCCAGCAAAACTGAGTATAATCCTACAGGGGAAGATCTTTAATGAAATAGAGGCCTTCCAAGAATTCCTAATGAAAAGACCAGAGCTGTGTAGAAGCTTTGAAAGGTAAACACAGAAGTCAAGTGAACAATTACACAGAAAGAAAACAAGGATAAACATTCTAATATGGAAAGATGATACATACATCCTTACAGAACTCTATCATTATCAGGCGTCATAGATCGATTCTAATTAGACAAGAGAGCTTGAGCATGGTTCTATTATGTTTTGATGGTTTTAGAAGAATAAAAAGGAAGGGGAAGAGTAATAGTGAGGGGAATAGTGAGGGGAAGGGAGAAGAATGTTTGGAAAGTTTATTTCATAACTAAGGTGCACAAGTAGAAGTCTATACAAAAAGGACAGGGTGGGGAAGTAGGCAGCACTTGAGGGAAGGATGCACACAGTTGAATGCAGAAATACATTTCATGCAACGTGGAAACAGGAAGAAAAGGGGAGATGGGAGGGATTAGTCCAAATGAAAGTAAACTCTTAAGAATGTATAACAGTGTATAGTAGCTATTTCTGGTATCACAAGGAATTGGAAATTGAGGGGTGCCCATCAGTTGTGAAATGGCTAAATAAGTTATGGTATATGAATGTGCTAGAATATTGTTGTGGAAGAAAGCATGGAAACAAGCATTTGTGCCAACTATGTGCCACTGTGCCAAAGTGTAAATAAATGTAAAGACATTTATTATCTTCTTTGATCCTCACAACAACATTGAGAGGTAGGTGTTATTCCCATTTTACAAATAAGCAAACTGAGGCAGTTGAAGGGTAAGTAACTTTTCAAGGGTCATACTGTGAATGAATGTCTAATGCTGGATTTGAACTTGAATCCTTCTTACTCTAGATCCAGTGCATCACCTCACTGTCTCTGTAAGAAATATGCTGTGGTTGTGCTGTAGAAAATGAAGAGGTTGTTGTCAGAGAAACCTTAGTAGGCTCTTTTTCTGTGCTCCTGACATTAGGTATATTTTTGTTATAAATACTTCTAGATCAGTTAGAGAAATCTATGCATAGAAATTTTTTGGAAGTTGTATTTTAGGCAATGCCCAATATGAAGTATACTCATTTTTTCACAGAATAGTTTTGAGGAGGCTTGTGATTATACTTTTTTATGTTTTGTTCCAGGCTTCCAATAATGATGAACTTCTTGGATGCAAATAAACATGTCCCAGAGTTTCTTAACCATTTGTGACAGTGTCTGTTCTGTATTCATGGGTAAGGATATTTTTTTTGAGAGTTTATATTAACTGATAAAATTAATACATTGTTGACAAAGAATCTTTCAGTTATGAATGTTTTTAATCACTATTTATCTCACAGTTCATATTTACTTTAAAAAGTGGACCATATTCTACCTTACTTCTATCAGATCATGTTTTAGATTACCAAACGTTCCAAAAATACATTAAACAAATTATTTAAATGAATCAAGCCTTTATTTAGATGCCCAGTTGTGAGCCTACCTTTCTAAAGTAAATTTTACATTTTCTTCATGGATCCATGATTTCATTGGTGGAAGTATTCCCAACCACAAATACAGGTTGCAAGCCCTATATCATATTGTATATAAGAGTTGCTTTGGTTGGAAAATCATTCTGAAGCCAACTTGGTGGTGAGTCTGTCCAGACTTAGCTAGGGTTGGCCCTTAGACAACAGATACGTTGTCCAGTGTGGGGCTGATTACTTAAAGTCTTTCCTGACATAGCTTATACTTTATTGGTGTAGCCTTGAAGAGTCTATTTATTAACCCCTGACACTTTAAAAAAACTGAAAAATTACATTTGATAGGTGAAAGAAGCATTTGTTTTCCAATAACATTTACTACTTCATATCCTCCTTATCAAGATGAACACATGACAAGATATTAGCCACTTTTATAATGAGTATAAATCAATTCTACAAAAGTGTTTGCTGCTTTAAAATTTTCATTTGGAATTTAAAATTTTTATATTTAAAATACAAAAGTAAACATTTGAATGACATACATAAAATTTTGTTTATTATGTTTTTAGCCTTAGTAGCAAAGGTTTCTATATTGGTTTTTTCCTTTCTTAAAATATAAATGTTTTTAGCATCTTTATTGACTGTGGCTTAAACTTTTAGACTAAGTACCATATTAAGATTTACTTTATTCATCTTTTTAAAGTCATATTTAACCAGTAAGGTATAGTTTTAATATGCTTCCTAAGCAAAACCTATTTGAAGGAATAATAGTAAAATCTCTTTGTACAAAATAAATATTCCATATCTTTGCATTTTTAGGAATACTAAAAAATTTTTTTTTAAGTTGTAGTTAAAGGATAATATTACTCAGTACAGATTTCAGGTGATTCCAAAAAAAATTACATCTTTTTGGACAAATCTGGAAATTAACTTAATGTTCTCAGTATAAAGATTGGCAGTTCAAAGTTTTAAATTCTAATTCTTATGGTATATTGAGTTTATTTCTTAAAACTTCTGTTTTCTTATGAAATTGGTATGAAAAATGATATCTTTCTACTTTTACGAATACTTATAAAGAATACTTTCATAAAGTATTTTTTTAGAAATGTTTCACCATATTTTCCAAATAGAAAGTTCTCAGGACTTTCTAGAATTCTTATATAGTCATCTTATTTTAGCTAACAAATTACTCAGGACTAGGATACCTTTAGGTTTCTGTAATGCCTTTTCTTTGAATTTTTTTTAAAGATGATCAGGGTTAAGTGACTTGCCCAGGGTCACAGAGCTAGTAAGTGTCTGAGGTAGGATTCAAACTTAGGTCCTTCTGAGTTCAGAGCCGGTATTCTAGCCACTGTGCCACCTAGCTGCCCCTCTGTAATGCCTTTTAAAAATACATAATGGATTAAATTAATTTTCTCTTTAATAGTGAACTTGATGGAAAATGCTTCTTATTTTATGTGGTAGGATTTATCTGAAAGATTTTTTTATTGAAATCCTGGAGATTTTTCTATTTTTAATCTTTGTGTTGGATAAAGCCATTGATTGCAACAGATAGATATATAGTTAGCATAAGTAGGCTGTAGTATATTTCCAAAGAGCTACATACAAGAAGTAAGCTTCAGGTTCTAATAACCAACTGCTCCAACTAGAAGTCCTCTAGGATCTCAAACTCAACATCCCTCTTCTTAGCTTCCCTGTTTTTGAATGCTCTACCATCCTTCTAGTCACTTATGTTGACAACCTTGGAGGAAATCCTCACCTCTTTCCTTTTTTTCATCCCCTGTGTGCATTCAGTTGCCAAGTCTTATACATCCATAATCCTTTACTGGGGCTGATAGAGTCGTGCTTTGGGAGTGAATTGGGCCAATCAGGCTAGGTGCATGGCAGCACAGGTGAGGCAGTGCTCTCATATCTGCCCTTTTCCATTCATATACCAACACCCTAGTTCAGGCCCTAATTATCTCTTGCCTGGACTATTGGAGCTATTTCCTAATTGTTTTCATCATCCTAGTTTTTTCTCCTCTCCATTCTATCTTTGATTCAGTTGCCAAATTTATATTACTAAAGCACAGATACGACCATGACACTCCCTCCCCTCTGTTCCTCAGGGATCTCCAGTAGCTTTCCCTTGCTTTTAGGATAAAATAGAAATTCTTCTGTCTTTTGAAGCCTCTCATAATCTAGTTATAAGCTACTTTTCAGGCTTATTGCACATTGCCTTCCACAAGTTCTAGCCAAACTGGCCTACTTCTTTTTCTTCTTACCCAGCTTTTGCACAGGTTGTCCCCCAAACCTGGAATGCATTTCTTCCTCTTAGAATTTTTAGCTTATTTCAAAGCTTAGCTCAATTGTCATCTCCTACAGTAGGTTTATCCTCATCTCCAGTTTACTAGTGTCCTACGCCCTCCAGAATTTACATTGTATTTACTCAGTATATATTTTGAATTTGCTTTTTAGTGTATATATTGTTTCTCTTCATGTAGAATGTAAGATTCTTGAGGGCAAATATTCTTTCTTTTTTGTCTTTGTATACCCAGAGCCTGGCGTGGTACCTGGCGTGTAGTAGATGTGTAATAAATGCTTTCAAATGAATGAATAAATAAAATATATAATATAAGAAATGTATTATCAGGAAAGGAAGTGGGTTCATCATGAAGTGAGATTAAATGATAGCAGCTGGATAACCCAAGTCCTACTAGACTAAAAGACCTACAAGAAAGCTTCTACTATATCTCAGTGGAGTATTTATGGGAAGGTACGAATAAGAATTGTAGAGGATGAGAAGCTAGAGGTGAGAAGATGTGTCCCATTTAAGAGAGTACCTGCATGGTTGAAATGACAGATCCATTGAAGTATAAGTAGATAATCGTATGAGTTGGTAAGTGTTTTTTGGAAGATCTGTGGTTGACTAAACACATCATTGGTTACTTGATGGTGGAGGAAAAAGGAAGGAGATACAGAAGAAATTCTGTGGTTCTACATTTTGGGGGATTATACTTAAGTGAATTTGCTAGCTAACCAAGGCTCATGCCTTCTGGCACCAATGTTTGAAAAAATTTAATCATTTAGAATAAAAGTCTTTTGGAAGGGAATATTTCCCTGTTGTCTCATGCTGTGAGTTCTAGTATAAGCTTTAAATTACTCAAGGCTTTATCAAGTTTATTGAATCTCTTTGGGCTTTTTGTTGTTGTGTTGTTTCAGTCATGTCCGACTCTTTTTGGCCCTATTTGGGGTTTTCTTTACGAAAATACTGGTGTGGTTTGCCATTTCCTTCTCCAGCTCATTTTACAGATGAGGGAACTGAGACAAATAGGGTGAAGTGACTTGCCCAGGGTCACATAGCTAATAAGTGTGTGAAGTGAAATTTGAACTCGGTTCTTCATGACTCCAGGCAAGGCATTCTATCCATTGTGCCACCTAGCTGCCCCCTTAAAATGAATATATTTGATCAGTTAGTCTTTAAGATCCATTCCAGCTCTATCATTTTATTGGTGTTTCAGAGCTATTATTATTAATAACAGTTAAATTATGCTTTTTTAATTCAAGGCCTATTGAGAAATGTAGTGCTTTTTGCCCTCAAAGTGCTGTGTATTTTCAATTCTGGTATCTGCTTTATATAGAGATTTTTTTTGTGTGTTACTTTTTGCTGCTGTTGTAGGTTTATCTTTTCTTTTCCTGCTTCTTCTAATTTGTTGCTTCTAATCTGCTCCAGGCTAGGAAACCATCTGTCTAATACTTGAGCGGATCTGTGATGATGATGATGCAGATATTCATTCTATCCTTGTAGTCACAATCCATCCATGTCTTTGTCCGTGCCTTTTTAACTTTTTTTTTATCAGTGTAGCCTACACATTGTATATTTGTTATCTTTCACTCTTATTTTGTAACTGACACATCTTTTCCAATTATATATTTCTTGGATAGATATCTGTTATACTTCTTGTGTACAGGTCGTTTTTGGAAATTGCAGCCTGCTTATACTCATTATGCATCTCTTTTTTGCTTGAAACTTTGATTCTTTTTAAAAAATACATATTTTAGTTATTATTTAGTTATTTTATTTTTTTTAGTTTTCAACATTAACTTTTGTAAGATTTTGAGTTTTAAAAATTTCCCCCCTCTTCCTTCCCCTTCCCCAAGACAGCATGCAATTTGATATAGGCTATATATTTACAATTATATTAAACATATTTTCACATTGGTCATGTTGTAAAGAAGAATTAGAACCAAAAGGAAAAACCATAAGAAAGGGAAAAAAAAAGGAAAAATAGTATGCTTCAATCTGCATTTAGACTCCATAATTCTTTCTCTGGATGTGGATAACATTTTCTATCATGAGTCTTTTGGAATTATGTTCCGTCATTGCATTGCTGAGAAAAACTAAGTGTATCAAAGTTGGTCATCACACAGTGTGGTCTTATTGTCTACAATGCACTCCTGCTTCTGTTTACTCCACTCAGCATCAGTTCATGCAAGTCTTTCCAGGTTTTTCTGAGAGTATCCTGCCCATCATTTCTTATGGAACAATAGTATTCTATTACATTCATATACCACAACTTGTTCAGCCATTCCCCAACTGATGAGCATCCCCTCAATTTCCAATTTTTGGCCACCACAAAAAGAACTGCTAATATTTTTGTACATGTGGGGCCTTTTCCCATTTGTATGATCTCTTTGGGATACAGACCTAGAAGTAGTATTGCTGGTCAAAGAACATGCACTGTTTTGTAGCCCTTTGGGCATATTTCCAAGTTGCTCTCCAGAGTGGTTGGATCAATTCACAGCTCCACCAACAATGTATTAGCATGAAACTTTGATTCTTGAGAGACTGTAGTATTCTAAGATTCATAACCATACAGCATCCACTGATGTTAATATGAAAAAATTTAGAAAATAAATTTTTTTTTAGGCAATTGGGGTTAAGTGACTTGCCCAGGGTCACACAGCTAGTAAGTGTCAAGTGTTTGATCTGAGACCGAATTTCAACTCAGGTCCTCCTGACTTCATGGCCAGTGCTCTATCCACTGTGCCACCTAGCTGCCCCCCAAAATAAATTTTTTTCAGGAAGTAGAAATGAACAATACTTTTTTTATGAGGAAGTAGACATGGCATTTAAGATTAAGTGGGGAAGAGGTTGCAGGACCAGACCTAGTACACACAAAGGAAATACACTCTGGAAGTTATACAATCTTGATAGCATTAAGAGCTCATTTTACACGATATTTTGGGCAGATAGAAATATCAAAAGAACAGGATAAATCACAGATGTGGTATAATGGCAGGTGCAAGACTTGGTATCAGGAAGACTGAATTTATATCTTAGCTCTAAATCTTAATGTCTGTGGCCATGGACAAGTCACTTAACATCTTTGAGCCTGTACTTCTTCATTTGTAAAATAATGATATCTGTAGTACCTATTTTACAGGGAGTGAAGATCAAATGAAATAATGTGTATAAGATATTTCACAGACCTTAAGGCTCTGTGTCAATTATTGCTGAAGAAAAGGCAAACAAGGACATCGCTAACTACTCATCTATGTGCCTAACCTTTGCATCTTTTTGAAAATGATCTATAAATGTATTGAGAAGATCCTTGATGAAAATATGAGAAGGTATTACACAAACTTGCAACTTATTTCCTACAGCAAAACACATCTTTACAGTTACATAGTTGACTTAAAAATGTGAAGGATGCAAAATACTCTTTATTGTTTCATTACAAAACAGCATTTTGCTTAGAGCAAAAACACAACTTTAAAGGCTCTCTTCCAACAAGGAGTTTGTCATGCATATCTTAAGATCATTCAAGATTCCTTGATAAATACAACCACATAGAAGTTGCTTAATAAGCAAGCTTATTAAAAGAACTTGCAAAATAAATGGGCTCTAAAATGAAGTATGTCAACAGGTATTTATTATAGGACTTACTATATGCTAAACACATTAGAAAAACACTGTTCCTGAACTCAAGGAACTCGAATTCTGGGGGACACAACATGTAAATAGTACATACCTTCATAATAAAAACAGAGTAGATGGAAGATAATTTCAGAGGGAAGGCACTCATTTCAGGAGTCATTAGGGAAGACCTCCTGCAGAGTGAATACCTGAAAGCTCTGTTGTGTTCTAGAGTGAGCTTTTCGTGTGTTAAATTTTGTAATACCAATTTTGCTTTCTCAGTCTCTCTTATTTTCTTTTTCTTGGATGTGACTTAATTGGTGAGATTGCCATATATCTAAATTATATATTGATGAGGTTTTACTCTGGCTTACAGATATTCATTCAATCAACAAGCATTTATTAAATGCTTACTATAAGTACTGAGGAGATAAGAAAAGACAAAAACACACAAAATATAAAACCAGTTCAGAAGGAAAAGTAATGTTTCATATGACAGTATTAAAAAATATAAGGAGCACAGTAAATAAATGATTTTAGGACTAGTAGTTGAATAAAGTCCACAACCTAATATAATATAATATAATCAGTGCAGTATCAGTCAAGTCTTTTCATTTGTTAGCTCAGGTTTTGTACAGATGTTATAACCTTCAACAACAGTATCTAACAGAAGGGCATAAAATATATAAACAAACATAAACTGTAATAACAAGGGTACAAAATATAAATAAAATATAAAAACCAGGAACTTAAATACTGATTGGGAGACAGCATGTAACATAGATGATAGATGCAGAGTAAGAGGAAGGTAACCTTAAATAGGAAGGCTCAAATGCCTGGGGATGGGGGTCAGGAACGACTCCTACAGAAGGTGGCGTTTGAGCTGAGTCTTGAAAGAAGCCAAGAATGTTAAGAGGCAGAGGTGAGGAGAGAGAACATTCCTAGCATGGGGATATCCAGTGCAAAGGCACAGAGATAGATGATAGAGTGTGATGTGCTGGGAACAGTAAGTAGGCTGATATTGCTAAACCAGAGAGTACTTGGAGAGGAGGTAGGTTGGAGAAGACTAGAAGAGTAGAAAGAAGCCAGGTTGTGAAGAGCTTTAAATGCCAAAGGACTTTATATTCGATGCTAGAAGTAATAGGGAACCATTGGAGTTTGAGTACAGTTGTGACATGGTCAAATTTGTATTTCAGGAAAGTCACATTGGCTACTATGTGGAAAAGGGGATGGAATTGGCAGAGACTTGAGAGAGTGAGAGCAATTAAAACCATATTGTAATATCCTAGAAGGAAGTTGATGAGGGTCTGAACTAGGGTTTAGTAGGGTATAGTGAGTGGAGAGAATGGTACATATGTAAAAGACGTTTTATAGGTAGAAATAACAGGATTTGACAATCAATTGAATGAATATATGTAGTGAATAAGGAGTCAAGGATGACCTTAAGGCTATGGATGTGGGTGACTGGAAGAATAGTAATGCCATTGATAGTAATATGGAAGTTTAAGAGAGGAGAGAATTTGAGGAGGAAGATAATTAAGTTGTTCTGATCAGTATGGTGACCAACCACAATTCCAGAGGACCAGTGGTGAAGCATGGTACTTACTTCCTAAAAGGGATGAATTCAAGATATAAAATGAGATATATTTTTGGACATGACCAAGCTAGAATTTGTTTTGCTTGACTGTGTTTATTGTAGGTTTTCCCCATTTGAGGAGTAGTAGAAGGGAGAGAAAATAAATGATTGTTAGTCAAAAAATAAAATATAAAAAAGGAAAAAAATAATTACTTCAATTTTGTACATGTTGAGTTTCGTATGCCTGTGGAACATCCAGTTCAAGATGTCCAAAAACCATTTAGTGATGCTTGACTGTAGCTCAGGAGAGAATAGAGCTGATTATATAGATCTGGGAATCATCTGCATAGGGATAATAATTGAAACCAAATGTGATAGTATAGAGAGAAAAGAGAAGGGCAGGGCCCAGGGAAGAGCCTTGGGGGACACCATGAGTTAGGAGGTTTTGCTTTCTCCTCTCTGCATGACTTGTTATAGAAAGAAGTTAAATTGGCATGACATGACGTATTATTCAGATACTTCCTCAGTCATTTTCCCTCCCTAATCTTCAATCTCTCCCCATCTTACTGGTTGCTTTCCTACTGCCTTTAAACATGTTTGTCTCCCCATCCTTAAAAAAACCTTCATTAGACCCTACCGTCTGCTCCAGCTAGCTTTCTATATCTCTTTGCTTTCTCATTACTCTTAGGAAAAGCTGCTTCCATGTCCATTCTTTTCACTCATTTAGTCTTTTGCAGCCTGGCTTCCAGTCTCATCGCTTAACTGAAAAAACTCTTCCAACTTTATCAACAATCTTTTAATTTTCAAATCTGATAATTTTTTCTCAGTTCTTATTCTTCTTGACCTTCTTTGATGTGTTTGACTCTGTTAGCCACCCTATCTTCTTGTATACTCCTTTCTGGCTGTTGTCTGTTTTCTGGGTTTTCATGACACTGCTCAGTATTGCTGAGTGCTGAGTACTCAGTACTTTCCGACTACTCCTTTTCAGTGTCCTTTGCTGGCTTATAATTCATTTTATGCTCCCAACTGTGAATTTACCCTAATGTTCTGTCCTGAGTCCTCTTCTCTATGCTCTCTCTTCATGATTTCATTAGCTCCTTTAAGTTCAGTTGTCATCTCTATACAGATGACTTCCAGATTTACATATCCAACCACAGCCCCACTCTCACTCTTGAGCTTCAATCAATTGAACTTTATATTTGAACATTATAAATTGTATTTCCCAGAGATATCTACAATTCAGCATGTTCAAAACAGAAATCATTACCTTTTCCCCTTCCCTCCACAATCCTTCTTCCTTGTTTCTTTTGAGGACACCACCCCTCTTCTAGTCTCACCAATTTATAACCTAAACCTTTTGCACTCTACGCACCAAATCTTGTTGTTTTTACCTCTGCATCATCTCTTGCATCTGACTTTTTCTCTCAAACAGCAATCATTTTAATTCAGGTCACCATCACCACTCACCTGTACTATTGATTGATTGCATTGGCCTTTGCCACAAGTCTCTTCCCCACTCTTCAGTGACTCTGGAGGAGCAAGCAAGACTGCTAATTTTGCATTGCTCTTCCCGACTGATATTGAATTCAGACATTGAAGATGCCAAGGTTATCCACTGCATCCTGAGCCATCACCAGTCATCCTGACTTTTGTCTTGTCACTGTACTCCAATGACTCTGGAAGAGAGGGTGAGGCTGACAACTTTGTGCAACTCTGTCTAACTTAAATCCAAAAAATTACTCACAAGTCAAGACTTCATCCTTGTGATGTCATTGGTTCTCTTCTTTGTTGTTGTTTGTCCTTTGTTCTTGAAGAGGACCATGACATCAGGGAGGTAATGCCATGCCATGCAAGTAAATTGGATTTAAATGACAGAGGGCTGTGCAAAGTCACCAGTCACACTTTTTCCTCTAGGTTCTCTTTGAGAGCAAAGGACAAACAACAACTTCCCACTGCTATCTATTCTCCACAAGATTGCAAAAGTGATTTTCATTAAACGGAGATCTGACCATGTTAGCTCTTCTCTCTCCCCCCATCCCCTGCTCACCAAACTCCAGTGGCTCTCTATTATATCTAGATAAAATATAAACTCCTCTGTTTGATTTTTAAAGCCCTCCATGTCGTGGCTCCAATCTGTCTTTCTAGAGTTAATATACATTGTTACCCCTTTTGCACTTTACAGTCCAGCCCAATTGGCCTTATCTCTGTTCTCTCCCTGTCCTGTCTTTGATGTACTGGCTGTCCTCCACGACAAGAATATATTCCCTCATCTCTGCCTCTTAGAATCTCTTACTTTCTACAAAATGCAGTGCAGGCTCCAGCTTCTAAAGGAGTTCTTTTCTATTCTTCTAGTTGCTAGTGTTTTCCTTCCCAAAATATTTTTTATTTATTTTTTGTATTTATTCTGTATATATTTTATATGTATTTATTTTTATATTAGATATATATTATATACATAAATATTTCCCCTCTTAGAATATAAGCTCCTTGAGACCAGAGATGGTTTCATTTTTTTGTCTTTGTATCCCCAGTGCCTAGCGTAATATCTGACAAGATGGAAAGTACTTAATAAATGCTTCTTAACTGAATATGAAAGCCACTTTCATTGCTACCTAAAATAACATAAAACAGCTAAATTAAAGTTTTACTTTTGCTAGAATTGTTCTCTTTGTATCTAAGACTTTTTAAAAGTCTTTTTTGCTTTTTAATTCTTCAGCCTGTTTTTAACTTGTGGTTACATTAAGTGCAATTTTTGTCCCTCTGGCAAATGCATATTGTGATTTTACAAATGCAGTTGTGATTTATATACATAGGCAGTGGGGTCTCTACTAAAGTTCTTGATATTATCCCCTCTTAGCAATGCTCACAGTCTCTTTCTTTATGCAATTGTATGGTGATATAAACAGTTATTTTTTAGTATTGGCATTTGAATATACTGCTCTAAATCTATGATCCTCTGATCTAAAAATGTTATAAAATATGATTTTAGGCACTGGTGAAGATGATTTACCTATAGGTTGAAGTTATAGAAACAACTAGGCTATAGAGAGAACTTAATGTAGTGAAGTGATTTTTTTCGTATTTATATTAGGACAATCTTTGGTTGAGAGCTAAACTTTGGCTCCGTAACAAAAGGACTTATTTTGAGTATCACTTAATGAGTATACTCAACATAAGTTATATGTTTACTCTTAGTTTCTGTGGGAATAAAAAAAAGATTAAAAATAAAGACAGTCTTACCTTCTAGTTGTGAATTTTAAACCACCATTGTACACGCTAAAGAACACTTCTGCTGAGTAACATTGTAATATCAAGAAGTGCAAATTAGTGAGGACCAAACTGAAATCAGTAGCTAAATACTGAGGTAATACCTGGTGAGAGTGAATAGCGAGTTAGAGTCAATAAGCTTCTTCTTTGCTGCCTTCTTCTCTTCCTCCTCTCCCTTTTTATTCACCTTTTTTTCTGTCTTCTTTACTTCCACTGCCACCTGGACAAGGCAATATCACACACACACACACACCCTTTTCCGTGTGTGTTTTGGTGATAGTGGGGAGGCTCAGGACAACATGATATATCTGGAAAATAAATTTTGTAAATTTTATATTTACTCATTTTGTAATTTGCTTAATTAAAGTGTTTATTTTTATTGTAATAGTTGGTATATAAATTCTTAGAAAATGATACTAGCTAAATTTCATGGGTTGATGTTGGTTCCTATTTCTTCTGAAATTGTTAATGTGGATCTATGCTTAAATCTTAAGTTCTTTGGTAAAACTTCATTTTTTAGGGAATTTGCATGTATTATATTTGTTATATCCAGTTTAAATTATAAAAACCTTAAAGCCAACATTTCAGAAAAGGCCCTTTACTAAGGTTAATTATAAGTTAAATAGGTCTTTAGAGAACAGAAGCTTCTTCCTGTCATAACTCTCCTTGCAGTATAGGTGCATGGGGGAAGGACTATAAACCAAAATTGAAGTCTGGTTTAAAAGAAAAAAGAAAAGGAAAGGAAAAAAGTAAAAGAAAAAAAAGAAATTTATAGAATTTGGAAACAATAATAACCAAATCAAATTTTAGATTGACAGTATAGAAAATGACACATTGGATCCCCCCTACATACATATGCCTTACCATTTCTACATTATACCTTTCCCTTGAAAGAATTAATTATGCTAGTTTCTTTGCTTAGTTTTGAGTTGCAAAACTGATTTAGTTCTGTTTTAAGCCCTAGTTGATTTTATAAAGCATCTGGTTGGCTGAGAGGGAAGAGGTTTAGAAAACAACGAATAAATGTAACAAATTTATGTGTGATTTGTGAGTTTCTGAATTAAATAACTAATAACACACCTACATTACCCTGATTTTCTCTTCCATTGCTGGAAAACTTGATTGCGGTGTACAGCACCATTTCTTGAGTTTGTTTCCATAGTTAACCTTGAGGTTTTTTTGAGTTTCTACAGTGAAATTCAAATTGATGTTATTAGTGCTGGACAATGGAAATTATTGTTATAGAATGCTCATCAGTGAAGTTATGGTTTGTACTACACCATTATACTGTATGTTTTTACATTTTGCAGTTTTTATTTTTATGATTAAAAAAGCAGCAAAGAGAATTTCAGTCTTTCATTTCATAGGCTAGGGTCATTTCTACTGCTGGTGGGTTGATTAAGATGATTTTATGTTCTAAACTTGAATTCTCTCCTTATCTTTTTCCAAAAACATGAAGTTCAAAGTGATGACATAAATGTATATTGGTATCTATAAGTGCATATAGTCATTTCATCTCTGACAAATTACTTCATATTGAGAATACTGAACCACTTATAGTGAAATTATTCTGTAACATAAAGCACTGTATTTTGAGATTTAAATTTAAAACATTTAATGGTTCCACAGTCCATTAGCTATAACATATATATATACATATGTATATATATATATAAAACTGTTGAAAAGCTAATATTAATAATAATTAATAAAAATGAAATTTTTGCTTTTTTTGTTAGAATTATGACATGCCATGATGCCCAGTTCTCCAGAGCAATAATAAACATTGACATGCCTTGGATTAGTTAGTTGATGACCTCTGTTCCTACTCACTACAAAGAAGATAAGTTTATTACATTTGGATTGAACCATTCAAGTGGCCTAGAATTTTCAAGATGACTGATCCAATGATGGATTTTTTTGATGATGCCAATCTTTTTGGTGAGACCTTAGAGGATTTGTCAGATGATGCCTTTGTACAACCAGGACCCGTTTCACTTGTTGATGAATTGAACTTGGGTGTAGAATTTGAACCTTTGCACATAGATTCATTGAACCATGTCCAGGATACTCAAACACCACAGAAGATGACTGATTTTGAGCAGTTAAGTCAGTTTGAGTCACTGAAACTTCACCAAGTTAATCAGTCATTCAATAGCCCAGTTGAAAATGTGTTATCACCACATTCTCAATTTAGTTGTTCACCAGTTCACCCCCCAAATCAGTCTAATGGTTTGTTTCCAGATGTAGCTGATGGCAGTCCAATGTGGGGCCATCAGACTAGTGTTTCAAATCAAAATGGATCTCCTTTTCACCAACAAGGACATTCACATTCTATGCAGCAAAATAAAAGCTTTGTAGCACACCCTGACTTTGCCTTATTTCAGGTCAATGAGCAACAGCAACAGTGCACGTCACTACAGTCACAACAAAACAATAACAACCCAGGGCAAGAAACTTTAAGCCAATCTAAAAATTTTATGGAGGTTAATATTTCCGGTCCACATAGAGTCCATGTTACCCACCCATCTCAAATTACCAGTGCATCAACTTCACAACAACCTCTCTCCATGCAACAGTTTTCTCCTACAGCAAATGCCTCAATGCACTTCTGTGGCAATCACCAAGATGGGAATTTTAATGGACAGTCTCCAAATATGACTCCTTGCTCTGTCAATAATTCACAACAGTTTTCTTCACATTATTCCTTCTCCAGTAATCACATATCTCCAAGCAGTCTTCTTCAGTCCTCTACAGCTCTTGCATCTAGTCATTCAACTCATACTTTATCTGATTTTACTGGAAGCAATGCCTTTATAGCTCAGACGGGGACCAAGCAGGAATCTGCCCCGCACATCCTAAACTCAAATTCATCTTTGAATTCAAATAATTTTGAAATGTTGCATTCAGCACATCCTCAGGGTAACTTCAGCAGCTCAAAATTATCTCCTGTGCACATGAATTTCCCAGATCCTATAGGTTCTGCTTCTCACATGGGACATTTCAATGATCATGTAGAAACAAATGGTTTTTCATCTCTAGAAGATAATTTACTTCATCAAGTAGGGTCTCAAACTGAGACATTCACAGGACTTGATCCAGAAGATCTTCTTCAGGAGGGTCTCCTTCCCCAATTTGATGACTCAGCATTTGGGCAAGATAGTTCGAGTCATGTCTTGGAACATGACCTTGATCAACAACTTACCCCACAGCTTTTAACACAGCCTCCAGATGTGGCTCGAACTCATTCTCAAAGTCAAGTTCACTCATGGCATTTGTCAGTTTCTAATCATCAACACTTACATGACAGAGAACATTCATCTTTACAACACCAGGTATGTAGCTTTCTTTTTAACAGTTTTTGGGAAGCGTACATCTTACATTGGGTTTTAATAATTTCTTTTTTTTCTCAGAAGCATTCAGTGTCATTCAGTGTTTCTAGTTTTTGTTGTTCTTTTTTTTTAGTGCTCAGTTACTATTAAATGAATGTGTGAATTTTATTGTCATAACTTAACTTGGAAATGATTCATTGATTCTCTCATAGCAGCATATATGCTAAACTCTTGGCATTTACTGTTTAGGAAAATTTGAAAGACATAATTTTAAGACTTTACCTTTAGTTTTCATTTTGTAAGTGGATTATATTAAGACATTTTATCACCTCTTTCAGATATGCTGTTACTTAATTAAGAATTTGTAAGGTGCTTACATGTGATGTTAACCTATGAGGTGCCATGAATTCTAAGACACACACACACATGCATACACACACACATACACACACAATTTTGAAATAAAAACAGTCACCAATTTTTTTTTTTAAAAAGCAATGGTGTGCTGTAAAATGTCTCAAACTGTGTCTTTCCGTGGGGTTAAGTTCTAGGTCGAGTATGAATGAAATTTGTAGATGTAGAGTTAAAGAATTATTTAAATGAGACGAATGTGCCCCTCTGTCATCCTTAACATTTTTTTCCTATGATTTCAAATTCTAATGTTTTTGGTTCTGCTCAAGAGTTTTTAATATTATTTTGTTATCTTTACACAAGGGGATTGGGTGGACATCAGGCATAACAGTGGATAGAGCACTGAGCCTGTATTCAGGAAGACCTGAGTTCAAATGCGACCTTGGACAACTACTAATTGTATGACCCTGAGCAGTTCACATAACCTTTTTTTTCCTCAATTTCCTCATCTGTAAAATGGGGATAGTATATAGCACCTACTTTCCAAGGTTGTTGTGACGATCAAATGAAATGTAAATCAAAAGTAAAGCTCTTAGCACAGTGCCTGGCACATAGTGAATGCTGTATAATTGTTAGCTATTATTACTAGTTGATATAGACACAGTTTCTTCACTTGTTTGACAAACCATTCTTTCCCACCCCCAATATAACCAGAAGTTGTTGAACTTTAGGTTTTGCAACCCTCTTTCTTAATTTTATTTTTCTAATGTCTTGTCCCCATTTTAGTTCATGGTGGGCTACTATTTGTTTCTGTATACATGTTTTCATAGATAATAAACAATAAATAATGAACATTCTGAGCCTTTTAAATGTATAGGATTTATTGAAAGAAACTTGTAAGGAGTTTTCTTAACTCTGTATAGCAACACCTACTTACGTGAACCATACTATCTAGGACAAAAGCCTCCTGGTTAACAAGTCATTGCTAGAATCATCGAACTCCCTAATAGCTGTTTTAAGCACTATTTTTGATGTCTCTGTATATAGGGTTGAAGAAAAAATAGTTCCTTAGGAATGATTATCTGTACTTATAAGTCTACCCCATTTTAATTATAATGTTTCATTTTACTTGGAGCAAAGAAAATAAACACCAGGTATAATCAAATAGCAAGAATCTCAAGAATCTAATTATTGAAAAAGAGTGCCTATGTTACACAGTAAAACACAGAATGTTGCTACTTTAAAAAAGATAGTGGGGAGTTGTAGAAGTTAGTCTAAAATGTAAGTAGATATAAGAAATGCAACTTATATGAAAGAAATGCATATTTAAGCACATGCATATATATTCTGTCATTTCTTATCAATTTTTAAGCAAAGGAAATTTTGGAGAGCATAAAGCTTTATTTTTTTTGCCTTATTTCTTTTTACTTTGCAGCATCTTGAGCTTTTTATATTTTTATGAAATATAAATAATTTTAGAGACATTATGAGATCTGCTAATGTTTGAAAAATATAAGATTTAAAATTTTCTATTTAAGTGCTGCAGTGAAAATGGCACTGTAATAGAAATAGCTATCAAAGCACCAAAAAACATTTTTAAAGTCTACCCATCCCTACAACTTTGTTAGTCATTGGTCACTTGTGAGTAATGCTTTCATGTACTTGTCATAATTATATTTTTTCCCATTTGTTCTGAAGAAATGAGTTATTAAAATGTTTCTCATTACCTAAAAGCCTTTCTAAAATTTTAGAGAAAGCAAATTTGAGCAGCTTATGATGAAGTAAAGTATATTTTTTCTTTTATTGTGGTGGGGGTGGGGAAAGGGAGAGGGTAACAGTCACACAGTAAGGGTCTGTGAACTAAAAATGATTTAAAATGTGCCTACATTGTACTGGATATGTTTATCCAGTAGACATGAAATTTTTTTTTTTAGTGCTTATATGGGCTTTAAATTTAAAATGTGGGAAATGTGGAGATGTCATATTTTGTTTTGCTTTTAAAGTCATCTTCATTCTTGGGATCTTTATACTTCATTGACTTACTTCAAAGAAGCTAGGATACTATAAATACTTGGGTTAGCTTATTAACTGTCCACAGACATTAAGTGCCTACTATGTTCAAGAAACCATGCTAAGTGGGAATATGTGAGCCTTTTGATTCTAGAAACACTTCTGACTGAACTATTTCAATATTTTTTGAGATGAATTATGAAGAGTCCAAGACTGAATCCAGTTTGTTTCTTTTTTAAGCTATTGTATTGATGAGGCAGAAACTTGCATTATAAAGCCTCTTACAACTGAAAAGTCAGTGCCTTGTTCTCCTGATTTCTGGCACTTTTTACAGTGGGTCCCCCTTTAAAAATGCCCCCCCAAAAACCCTCAAATATCTATAGCATTCAGAGCTGATATGACATCTTTTAAAAGATCATAGTAAAAGAGTAAATAAAAAATCAACTACATAAAGGTTAAGGGGATACCTGATAGCAATCTTGAATATTTAAGGGACTGTCATGTAGAAGGCAGAGTTTTGTTTGCTTCAAAGGCCAGAACTAGGATCAGTGAGGTAGGCAGATTTCCGGATGAATCAGAATCAAGATCTAAAAAGATTTTGACAGGCTAGAACATTTGGCCAAACCTAGTAGGATAGAATTTAATAGGAATAAGTCCAAAGCCCTGTACTTGACTAATTTCACAAGTATAAGATAAGGGAGGCATATCAAGATGGTCATTCATTTGAAAAAGATCTGCAGGTTTTAGTGGACCACCAACTCATTAAAAGTGAACAGTATGTTATGACAGTCAAAAGACAAAACAAAACAAAAACTAGTGTTAGGCTGTGTTAAGAGAGGCATTGTGTCCAGGACCAGGGAGTTGATAGTAAAATATTATATTCTTCCCTGGTCAGACAACGTTGAGTATTGTGTTTGGTTCTGGGAGCCTCATTTTAGGTCACATAGTGGTAAACTGTGAAAGTATTCAGAGTAGGGTAAATGGGATGATGAAGGGCCTTGAAAGCATACTGTATAAGGAACAGTTGAAGAATTGGAGTTATTTACGCTGAAGAAGAGAATACTTGCTGAGGGTGGGGGTAGGAGGATGATTAGCCATCCTCAAGTATTTGAAGGGCTGCCAGAGAAATTAGACAAGAGAGATTAGAATTGTTCTGCTTAGCCCTACAGGACATGGCTAGGAAAAATGGAGGGATGTTGCAGAGAGGCAGATTTGGGCTTGATGTAAAGAAAATTTTCCCAATATTTAGAACTATCCAGAAGTGAGGTGGCTGCCTTGGAAATTGATGGTTCTCCTGTTGACAATAGAGCTCTTCAGTCAAAAGACACAAAGTGCTCTCTTCATATATTTTATAACTTTTAGATTTAGAGCCAGAAGGGACTTTAGAGGCCATCTAGCATACATCACTCATTTTATAGATGAGAAAATTATAATGTAGAGAAGTTAAGTGACTTACCTGAAGTCACACTGATAGTAAGTAGAAGAGATAGAATTTGAACCTCATTCATCTGACTTCAATGCTAGTGCTTTTTCCATTGTACTACTTCCTCAGGTGATTCTTATTCAGTTATGGATAGATGATTGCTAAAATCTTTTCCAACTCAGATCCTGTGATTCCTACCATTTAGGATTATCAGTTGAAGAGGATACCTTGTGAAGAGGTAGGGAGCCTCTTATTTCCACAAATTCAAATATAGGCTGGATGACCATCTATAAAGAATTTCTGCATTGAATGAGCTTAGAGAAGTAATTTGATATAGGTCTATTCCACCTCTAAAATCCTATGTTTCTATGATCCTGATTTTGTTTCAGTAGGTCAAAATAATTGCTAAAAATATATTTTATGATATTGAAAGGATATTGTAATTAATTGAGTTTGAGTAAATAAAGTAGAGAGATCATTCATCCACATTATTGGAGAGAGAAGTGGTGTGGTTGAATGAATTTTCATTATACTTAAAGCTTGCACTTAATTGTCACAGTTTTTAAGTTTTTAACTGCTTTTGATGGAAATATTACTAAAATATAGGATATACCAAAAATATAAGTATTTTTTGAATACTCAAAAGATCTGTTAGCATAGATTTCCTTCCACCAATCTAGATTAAAACCTATCTAGGATTTTGTAGTTAAATCCTAGTGAATTGCCTAGGAAGCATAAAGGTTAAGTGATTTGCCTAAGGTCACACAGCTAGTAAGTGTCAAAGGTTAGATTTTAACCTAGGTCTTTCTGACTCCAAGCCTAGCATGTCCACTATACCATGCTGCTTCCACAGTAAAATGAGAATACTGAATATAATTTAGCCTTTTCTTAATGACTACATAGGTCATAGTTATGAATGTTAACTCATCATAAAGTATTTACTTTAGTGTCTACTGTTTGCAAATGCACTAGAATATCAACCATTTCACTATGCTATAATACATTGCTTTATTCAGGGGCTATTGGCAGACTTATAGGACTGTTTGTTCTTTGTTAAATGACTTGGTTTCGGTATTGTTGTTTTAGTTTCCATATTAATGGTTGTCATTTCTTGCTGTTGTCCCTGGATTTTCTTTGATAATTCAAAGTTTGAATCCCTTGTAAGGGTATATTTTATGTTAACAAGGAAGCTAGGTAAACAAGCTTTTTAAGTTGGTATGCTTAATTTTTTTAAAAATCATTTTTATTGAGAATCTACCAGCTTCTAATTGGCTTTTGCATGTATATTAAATAGTCTTTTCTTAGTAATGTGGTCTTTCTTGAGTGGTCCCATGAATACTTTTTTCTCTTCCAGGATTTAGAAGTGGTCATTGCTAAATTTGGAGGTACCATTAAATTTCAAGTCAAGGTGGGATGTTTTATTTCTACCAGAAGGAACTTTTGAGGAATGAGAACTAACTTCTTGGTCCTGACAATGCAGTTTTAAGCATAATAAAAATCATTGGTCACTTTACCAAAGTGGATTAAAAATTCCCAGAGGTTAATGCTTTTGTCAGATAGAATGGTATTTATGAAAGCATTGTTCATCAGCAGTTTTATTATTCTTGTTTTCGTATTCCTACCCAGTCTTGTAGATCTGACCTCAGTTTTGTTGGTTATAGCCTTTCTGACCAGCCTCAGGTGATATGAAAGATGCTAAGTGCTTAGGCCACCACACTCTGGCTTCAGTGGCTTTTTCAGATCAGCTTTTGGTGTGCCAGTGGCTGGTGACTTTTCCCTTTGGTCACACCAGTGACATCAGTCATCTTGTTCTTTCTACACACAGTAGACACTAGCACCTGCTGTTCTTATTTCTCCTGGGCCTTAGCAGTCTAGCTCTTAGCTGTATGATGTAGCCGTTCAGCCAGATCTCCATAAGATGAAATTTCTTCTGCCTTGGGGAACAAAGCATATGGGCATAAATAATAACCTGGATACCATGACAGCATTTCTTCCTACTACTGATGTCAATGTCAAGCTGCCCAAGTTGTGCCTTGGGGACAGGGACTGTGTTTTTAAGGCTTTTTTGGTCTCTGTATCTCCAGGTCCTGGAACACAGGTGGAACATAATAAATGTCTCTTGAATTCCCATCCACATCCTGGCGTTTAATGTAATGCTTAGTGAAGTCCTTCTTGGACTTGCACCAATTTCTATAGAACTTCATCTTATACTGATCACTGATAGACTTCACAAGGATTAAGGGCTTGTACATAGCCCAGAATGCCTGTCATAATCAGGAGTGGAGGTTTGAGGGAGAACTGTACAATTCTACAGAGGTGATAACCTGTACTACCTCTTCCTTGTTCATCCTGTACATAAGCCTGTAAATTTTAATACATGATGTGGGTTATCCCTCCCTTATACTTGAAAATGGTGAATTAAAGGGGTAATTCTTAGGGAGCTCTTTATCTTCCAGAAGTCTCTGCTGCCTCGACTGCTTTTCTAAGACAGTGAGCCCAATGTCTCATGTTCGTGAACAGAGAATTTTAGGTAGGACATCTTGCTTCCAAGGTTAGCTGGTAGAGACTACGTTCAGCTGTTTACTCTTAAGTCAATAGATTCTGAAAGATGGGGAAGAGAAAGGGAAAGGAATAAGTATTTATGTACTATGTGCCTGTTATGTGCCAGGCAGTGTGCTAATGCTTTACAAATATTATTACATTTGGTCCTTACAACAACCTTGTAATATAGGTGTTATTATTACCATATATTACAGTTGAGGCAACTGAGGCAGACAGAAACTAAGGGACTTGCCCAGGATCACACACACCTACCAAGCATCTGAGATTAGATTTGAACTCAGACCTTCCTGATTCCAGGCCCATATTCATTGTGCCACCTAGCTGCCACAAGTCCAAGTACCTTCCTCTCTCATCCATGGAGTAAAATGTATGGGCTTTATGACTACTATTTTCTTCACTGATCAAAAGATTTTTTTCATTTATTTTTGTATTTGCAAGTTTGATCTAGCTAGCTTGGATTTCCACAAGTTTGATTACTAGATGAATGGTATATTATTATACTTCCCATTTTTTAATTCATGGGTTTTTTTAGTTTATTAATAAAATTTGTTTTACTGCAACAGAAATATATCAACCAAACACCTAAACCAACTTAAAAAGTATATTCCTACCTTTAAAAAAGGTTAGTTTATTGACTGTTAATTTGACTGGAATTTAAGAATTCCTTGAAGGACCAAGTTGTGTCAATTGATGCAGTACATTTTGTTTTTTATCCACAGACAAAGAAAATAGAGATTAGGATAGAAACTTCAAAGCAAAATTTTAATATCAGCTTATAATCACTTGTATTTAAATTTTATTTTCACAAATAGGATAAATTATAGTAAAATTATTTTTAAAATTTACATCAATTGACACACCTGGTTTTTCTTTTTAACTCAAAGGTAAGGTTATATCCTTTTATTTTGGCAGTATAATTCCAACATTGACTTGTATTTAATCAGTTTTATTGCTTTGACTTTATTGACATTGTTGCAGTCGTGGTTATTTTGTTTTCTTCACTCTGCATCATTTCATGGTTCTAGGTCATCATCTAAATTTGTCATTCTTTCTGGTGCAATAATATTCCATTCTGTTCATAAATCCCAAATCATTCTGCTGTTCTTCCAATTCACTGAGTACATATTTTGTTTCTAGTTTTTTGTTACCACAAATAATGCTGCTAGGAACCTTGCTGTACATATTTGTCTTTTTTTTTTCTTTGCTGTCCATGACCTCCTTGGAATATAGCCCCAGTATTATTGTAACATTTAAAAAGCCCTTGCTAATCTTTTAAGGTTTTTCAAATGTTCACTTTTTTTTTCAAAAAATGCAGATGAGTTACATATTATCTAAGTGGTTCACTTTTCTTTTGAACCTCAAAATATTCCTTTTGTTTGAGGCAACTTGTTACATGGGCTTGATTTCTTTTTTCTGATCCTAGATTGAAATTGTAAGAGGGGGGGCAGCTAGGTAGCACAGAGGACAGAGCACCGGCCCTGAAGTCAGGAATGCCTGAGTTCAAATTTGGCTTCAGACCAAACACTTGACACTTATCTGTGTGACCCTGGGCAAGTCACTGAACACCAGTTGCCTAAAAAAAAGAAAGAAAATGTAAGGAAAATAATCAAAGAAGTATAGAAAGTAGCTGATGATGATTAAGGTTCATATCTTTAGCTTACCTTTATCAAGTGTTCAAAAGCAAGTAAATGTAAATTTATTTTTTTCCTATGTGTGAGTGATAAGTTGAGTGACTGCCACTGTTGCTCTTTAAAGGTATTGAGAGTTTAACCTTTGGTCCCTTAGGATGTTTTCCTTCTAAATTTAATGAAAAGCCCTGAAATAGCTATGAGACACCATTTCTTCAACTTAGGTAATGGTTTTTCTGACGGTTCTTTGATATTAGAGAATTAACTGTTTTTAATACTGAAAGTGTGAGAACATAAAATTCTCCTTTCAGGTTTAGAGTAATGATAATACTCTAGTAGAACATCTGCTTTGCTAACCGTTTTTCTGAGTTGCTTTACTTGGACATTGCATTTCAAATGTGTTTAATATTGTTTTAAAAGTTTTACTAATCTTTCTGAAATATCTGCATACTGTTTCTGCATACCCATTTGGCATAACGAGGATTATAACTCACCACTTCAGCTGTCTTGCGAAAGTAATAACATTCCAATTGTCAAAAGTATCATTTTGGTAGTAGAAAACAACTCCAACATTTATAAGGCCAACCCATTTGCACAGATTAACCTAGTATATTGATTTCACTTGAAAATTGTGTGTTATTTCCCTAGTTGGAAGAAAGATTTTTTCCTGTAAGATCACTAAGATCGTGGGGCATAGTGGATAGAGAGCTGCCTTAGAGTCAGGAAAATGGGTTCAAATTCTACCTGTGACACATATTGATGCAGGGTAACCTCTTAGTGCTCTCAGGCAACTCCGTAAATCCCAAATTTAGATACAGACCTACTTTGGCATAGGGATCTTTCCTTATTTAAGAGTACCATACCAAGTGAAATATATCACAGTTCAAATGTTTAAGAAATAATCTATTATGTAGATGTGGGCTTGACATGGCTTTTTAGATCTGACTTACCTTAATTCTAATAGAAAAATCTGTGTGCACTGGAAAGATAACAAGAAGATGAATTACTTTGAAGAACCATAATCTGGAAAGAATCTGTATCAGTAGAAAGAGCACTGGACTTTGAGTTAGGCAACCTGGATTTAAGTCTTTGCTGCCACTTAGTAGCTTTTTTGACCTTGGCACTTCGACTTTCTAAGATTCAGTTTCCCTATTTATAAAAATATTACAATAATTCCTCTATAGGGTTGTGGAGAAGAAAGTTTTGTATATACTCTAGAGTAAATGATGCATAGGAGCTATTACAACTTAGAGTGAAATCAGTAATTAACCATTTGTTCAAGATAACTAGAAGGCACTAAAACAGTTATTTTAGTCTATAATCCACAAGAGCCTGGCTCCCATAGGAGGTCCCTGAGGCAGAATTCTGAGAGAAATATTGATAACGGATATTTTACTTATGCCACAATTATATTTCTAACTTATTTTCATTTATTCAGCAATGTTATACAAAATTTCTTAATATAGGTTTTTTCTACTTTTTTTCACCAAACAAATTGAAGGAAAAAAAATACTAAAACCCTCAGTGCATAGGCACTTCCAAGACAGTAAGTGTTGTTTCTTCTTGACTGATGGTTTTTCGTTGATGAGAGTTCTAAGTCTTCCAAAGTTTTTTTTCTCTATAGTGTTGTTACCATTATATATTCTACTAGTTATGTGCACTTTACTCTGCATTATTTCATAGAGGTCTTCCCACTTTCCTCTGATACTATCTATTTCATCGTTTCCGCAACATTCCATTATATTTATATCCCAGAATTAGTTTAGCCATTCTGCAATAGGAGATCTCTTGATTTCTAGTTTTGGGTCACTACAAAAAGACCTGCTATCATCTTTTACACTTATGTCCTTTTCTTCTTTCCTTGACTTCTTTGTAATATAGACACAGTAGTGGTATGGCTGGGTCAAAGTGTACATACAGTTTAGTAACTTTTAGGGCATAGTTCTAAATTGCTTTCCAGAATGATTAGACCAATTCACAGCTATACTAATAATGTACCTGTTCCGCATTTGTAGTTTTCTTGTTTTATCATCTTTGCCAGTCAGATGTGTGAGTGGTAGAATCTTAGTGTTATTTTAATTTGCATTTCTTTGATTATTAATGACATAGAGCATTTTTTAATATGGTTGTTGATAGTTTGGATTTCTTCCTTTGAAAACTACCTGTTTGTATCCTTCAGCTATTTTTATCCATTAGGGAATGATTTTTAGTCTTGTAAATTTGAATAAGTTCCTCATATATCTTGGATCTGAAAGCTAATTACAGAATCTTACTGCAGATATTTTTTTTCCAGTTAACTTCTCCAAATCCTTTATTTTTAACTTCATTATATTTGTGCAAAAACTTTTAAAATTTTATGCTGTCAAAGTTGTCCATTTTATTTGGTGTGATTTTTCTATTATTGGTTTATTTGGGAACTCTTCCTTCAACCAGAGATTTGAAAGGTAATTTCTTCTTTTGCTTCTCTAATTTGTTAATAATGTGACCTTTTATATCTAGGTCGTGTTTTCATTTGGAGCTTATCTTGGTGTATATAGTGTGAGTTGTTGGTCTGAATCTATTTTCTTAGAGACTGTTGTCCAATTTATCATCAGCTTTTGTCAGTCCTTTCCTTAATAACTAGGGCTTTCAGGTTTATTGAACACTGTACTGTTACGTTTGTTTGCTTTTGTGTGTTGTGTACATAATCTATTCCACTTATCAATGTCTCTCTTTTTTTGGATCAATACCAAATCATGTTAACATAATGATCATTGTTTTGTGGTACATTTTGAGATCTGGTAAGGCAGGTAGGTGGCGAAGTGAATAGAATACCCTGACTGAAGTCAGAAAGACTCATCTTCTGGAATTCAAATCTGGCCTCAGATACTAACTGTGTGACTCTGGGTAAGTCACTTAACTCTGCCTCAGTTTCCTCATCTGCAAAATGAGCTGGAGAAGGAAATGGTAAACTACTATAGTATCTTTGCCAAGAAAACCCCAAATAGGGTCATGAAAAGTTGGACTGAACAACAACTGAGAGACCCCTTTCCTTTCTACTTTTTTTCATTATTACCTTTAAGATTCTTGACTTTTTGTTCTTTCATATTAATTTTGTTATTATTTCTCCTGCTTCTATAAAATATTCCTTTGATAGTTTTGTTCACTACTAATTAGATATTTTAGGTAGTATTGCCATTTTTATTGGTTTGACCTACCCATGAGCAATTAATGTTTTTCAGATATGTTTTAGATGGTGCAGCGAAACTAGTTTTTATTTCTCAAAAACTTTGTAAGAAATGTCCTCTTTCCTTTATGATAATTTCTTGTTAAGACATTTGTAGCAGATTCCTTAAGGGATCAGCTACCCAGGATGTAAATTGGATTGGATGTAAATAAATTTAAATAACTCCTAAATTAACAAGAAAGAAGAAACCTAAAAAGTAAAATGGAATGCCGTTTTTAAAAATTTAATGTTTGGTTTTTTTCCTCTTCTTTCTCCATGAGAAAGAAAACCTGAGCTCTGAGCCCAGGAAGGTTAAAAAGAAACATACTTTCCATGTGCCACCTCAAATAACTTATCTGAGATAGACAATGCCTCTAAGTAAGACAAAGAAAACTAGCTACTGAGAAAAACACAGCTTGGGGTGTTTTGATGCTTTGATAGCCTCAAGGTTAAGGAAGAACTTACCTATAATTCATTGTTTGGTTTGTGTTATTCAAGGAAACATTTAGAATGAAAATTTTAATAATGAGAATACTGTAGTATTATACCACAGGCAATTGTTTATGTCTTTAGAAAAATGTTGTATTATCTTTGAAAATTAATGAGTAATTGCTGTAGTTCACTTATTTTAATCAATATCTATTTTTATATACTTATGGTAGAAATTTAATTATTTAATTCGTGTATGTTTGACCAACTAGTTATATTTAAATCTTGTGTAAATCATTTGTCTAGCTACTTTGTACCATATGCTTAGGGCATTATTGCCACCTGGTGGTCATGTATAAAAATTGCAGATTCAGGTTTTCGTTTGGTTGTGGGTTTGGGGTTTTTTTAAGTGTTAAACTAGTTCCTCCATAAAGCCCTAATCTGATTCATTATCCTGTCATGAAGGTATATCTGACTTATGGAAAACTATCCCAACAGAGTATAAGCACTCGAAAGTCCAACCAAGATGGAAAGGCTCCAACTATGTACCTGATGATAGAGATGTATCTGCCATCTAGTATTCAGCCTAGCTAAATTTGGAAAGGATGATTACCAATTTAGACGTGAGATATATTTTTCAGTCTTAGTACCTTTAAATTTTCTTTTTTTTATTAACTTAGTCATCCACAATCACAAACACTTCAGTATACAAAGGTAAGCCAATACATGAGGCTTATTTATATGAAACAGATTTCTTTTGGGGAAAAAAAAGGGTGTTTTAAATATAACAGAATTGTATTGTGTGTGTCCCCTTCTGAACTTTTTTTCTGTTTTTAATATTTTATTGATGCTCTTTTATTTCTTCCTTAATTTTTTTTTTGTATCTCAAGACTATCCTGTAACTCTTCCCCCCCACCCACCTCACTTCCACCCACAAATACTCTCCCTTGTATCAAATAAGTATAAAACAAAATAAATCACATTGGCCATGCTGGAAAATGCTGAGGATCCCTACCCTCAAGGAGCTTATATTTGAATGGGGAAAACTATATTTGTGTGTGTCTATCTATTGTGTACACACACACACACACACACACACACACACACACACACACACACACACATCTACAAAATAACCACAAAGTGGTTGTAGGAGACAGAACACCAGATCAAAAGAGAAGTATATATTGTTGAGAGGAATCAAAAGAGGCTTAATGAGTGATATGGTATTTGAACTGAGCCTTGAATAAAAAATAACATATCTATATATGTATATATATCTATATATCCAGATCTATATAGATCTATATTTATATAGAGAGAGTAATTTGAGGTTTTAAATGCAGGATGGTGTAGTGAAATAGAATCAGGAAACTTGGTTCAAATCATAGCTCTAGCACTCACTAAGTCAGTTTACCTCTCTGAGTCACATTTACTCACCTGGAGAATGAGGCTAATAATACTCGGTCTACCTACATCACAGATGTGTTGTGGGGATTAGTGGAGCTATGATTTCATCAATGTGGATACTCCCTTCAGTGCAGTAGATTGCAGCCCATCCGTGTCTGCCCTTCGTTTTTCACTCTTGACCTTGTCTTATTTTACACCTCACCTGATATTTATTATCAGAGGGTCATTCAATAGGGATAATTTGTTGTTATATCTTTTGAGAAATCTTGAATGATTTTTATATATGCACAAGAGGCAGAGACAATTGGAAGAGAGCTCTACCAACTTAAATATGCTTTTGGAGCAAAACAATAAACATACTGGATTCTCGTATTTGCTACATCTTTCAGTCAGTAATCATTTTAAAATATGGTCCATTAGAAAGTATCATTTAAAAAACCCTTTCCTTCTCATACCTTTGTCAATGTGTGATACACATGCAAATTCTTCTTATAAAAAATTGTAGAGATGGGAAAGTAGGCAGATGGGTCAATAGTTATTTTATTATCTTGGTCACATGGGGGAATTATGAAAAGACATTTGTTTTGAAAAGGATCTGGGGGATATAGTAGACCACAAGTTCAGTATGAGACAGTGACATGGTGTGACACCCGAAAAAAGGCTATTCGGTCATGGGCAGCATTAGGAGAGAACAAAACTTCTGGAACAGGGAGGGGATAATCCTATAGTACTCTATGCTTGGAAGTCCTCATCTGGTTTAGTTTGTTCAGTTCAGTTCTAGGCACCGCAGCTTAAAAACATTGATAAAAATCATAGGGTACCTACCAGGTTGACAGATGGCCTTGAGTAGATGACCTGTGAGGAACCACTGAAAAAACTGGGCATTTTCAGCCTTCAGGAAAAAAAAAAGACAGGGTGAGAAATGATATAGTAGGTTTCTTCCAACTATTTGAAAGATTATCATGTGGAGGAAGGATTATCATGTGGAGGAAGGATTAAATTTGTTCTTTTTGGCCTCAGAGGCCAGAACCGGAAGCAATAGATGGTAGTTACAAAGCTGCCAATTTAGCCTTGATGTCAAGAGGGACTTTCTAATAATTAGAGCTGTTCAAAAGTGGCAATGGCTTGCCTCAAGAGGTGGTCTCCTTAGATAGAGGTCTTCAAGCAGAAGTTGGACAACTGTTTTTCAGGTATGTTATGGTAGAGATTCTTGTTGTATATGGGTTAGACTAAATAGCCACTGAAGTCTCTCTAAACTCTGAAATTATGTGATTCTGTGACAGCGTTATTTCTAAATCCCCTTCCAGTTCTAATTCCTTTGATTCATTGTCTACCAGGTTGTTGGAAATAATGGTCAATTGCCTGGAAGCAAGTTCCAGATCAGAGTTAGAGATCTAGAAGTTAAGGTGTGAATGAAGTTGCCAAGGCAGACTATAGGAAGAGAGAGAAGAAAAATGACTGACAAAACTTTAGGAAATGACTACACTAAGATATGGGAAAAGGAAGATTTGCCATCAAAAGAATGGTCAGTGTGTTATTTTTAGATTAGCACTATCTCTGTTAATCTGTTATGATACACATGACAGTAGAGGAAAGTTTGTCAGAGAAACAGTTGGTAGACTTAATCACTCAGATCTGAGGCTTTGAATATAGTTTTATAGTGAAATTGTAGTTAAAATTTTTAAAAGTTTATTAAATATCAGCTGTGGATTCCTTCTTATAAGTTGTTGGTATCAGGAAAACAATTCAATACTTGAAAATTATTTTAGGAGGACAATTATATTTTAACTGGAAATTTGTAAATGAAATTTATTACAGGTGAACAAAAAGTAAGACAAGGGCAGCTAGGTGGTGGAGTGGGCCTGAAGTCAGGAAGACTCATCTTTCTGAGTTCAGTCTGGCCTCAGACACTTACTAGCTATATGGTCACTTAATCCTGTTTGCCTCAGTTTCCTCATTTGTCAAATGAGCTGGAGAAGGAAATGACAAATCACTCCAGTGTCTTTGCCAAGAAAACCCCTTGGAGTCAGGAGGTCCCGAGTTCAAATGTGGCCTCTGATATATAATGCTCACTAGCTGTGTGAATCTCGGCAAATCACTTAACCCCAATTGCCTCATCAAAATAAAAAAAGCTAAATGGGGTCACGAAGAATTAGACATGACTGAAATGACTAAATAACAAGAACAAAAAAGTAAGACTATATGAAGGCAATGCAGTATATTAAGAAGCAACTGATATCATGGAAAGAGAGTAAAAAGAACAGAATTCAAGACTTTGCTCATCTCTTGCAGTAGGACCCTGGATGTATCACTTAATGTCTTTGAGCTTCAGTCTCCTCATCTATTAAATGAAGAAATTACTTATACTGCCTACATTATGTGATTGTTGTGAATAAGGTCAAATGAAGTCCTGTATAAAATATTTTATAAACATAAAATACTAAATTATAGTGTTTAGAGCTAGAAAAGACTTTGGAGTCATAAAACCCAACCCCCTCATTTTACAGATGAAGAAACGGAAGCCAAGAGAGGTTAAGTCACTTGCGCTGGATCACACAGTGAGTATCTGAGGCAGGAGGCAGAGTTGCACAGAGTTATAGATTTAGAGCTGGAATGAATGTTAGCGGCTAACTCCCTTTATCTAATAGTTAAGGAAACTGAGGTACAGAGAGATTAAGTGACTTATCAAAGGTCACAAAGCTAGTAAATCTTTGACATAGTATTTGAACTCAGGTCTTCCCGACTTCAAGTCCAGTAATCTTTTTCACTCCACACAGTGAACCTAAGTTTTCCTGACTTCAAGTTCAGTGTTCTACACTATTTTTAGAGTAGTAAAACATTTTTAAATTAAAAAAAGGTTTAAGTCATAATACTGCATAAAATTATTGAGCCTTAGTTTTTACATAAATAATAAAAATTTTGCTAAGTTCGTCTTGTTCTGCCAGGCTAATGTTTCAGATTTGCATTATGGTATTCCTTTAAAAGCCTATAAAGTTTGTATGTACTGAATATTTGTCATGGTGTTGCTTTTAGTAATTTTTAAAGTTTTGAGATGTCTCACCAGCCAAAACAATTGAATGGGGATTTTTCCAAATGTTCCTTTTTATTAGCGTGTTCAATTAGGCCACTAGTCTTTGAATTTGTTGTTTCTAGTGAGTATTATTTAGTAAAATGTCTTGTAAAAAACAGAGAGGTTTATGGAATGGTAGCTAGTGGTAAAATATGATCCTACTTATTATTAGGCTTTGTGCTGTATTGTAAAGAGATTTGAGCCATGTGCTGTTTGCCAGGAAACTGAATAACAGAAACAGTAGCTTCCAGGCTATTGGCCTCCTGTATACATACATAGGGGTAAAGGGTGAATAGGAAGTGGATTCCAGGAAAGGGAAGAGGAGGGTGTTGAGTTGGGGAATATAATTCATCAGCAGTTGGTAAGAAATTCGTGTATTAATGCAGAATGTGAAGATCATGTGGTATCCAAACCAAACTAAACAGTAGGTCTAAAAAAATTCTTTCAGTTCTTATGCCTTTATTGGTGTAGTATATACTTCCAAATATCTCAGAATGAGTCATTAAGTCAATAACTACTAGCAAAGTTGTTCCCAAATTGAAGTAATTTAAAAGAAGCTTTTGAGGCCTACACATGGAGCCTTTAATTGTTAAATATATAAATATAGGTTGTCAGTACTATTATTATTCTTACAGTGAAAAAGCAATTTTTAGAGCCTTTTGAGTTCTGGTAACTGGGTCAGTTTGGATAAACTCAAATAAGTTAAGAAAGTGAATCCAATATATTTTAATATAGAAAGCTCAATATATTAATATGAATCAGGGAATAAAAATTTTTGAACAATGAAAAATCAACTATATTCTCCAGAATATGGTGCTATTCATTCCTGAATAATGTAGTGAGTGAAATATTTGAGTAAAGTGCTATCTAACTACATAGAGACGTTTAAAAAAATGTCCACCTGTTCACTTCTGGCTTGAACAGCAGGCATAATGAAATAAAATTAATAACAATATCCATGGTGAATAAAATGTAGCAGTAAGTGGCAATATAGGCTGGTCAATGGATAGAATGTTGGCATAAAAACTGGATTAGGATTAAAAAAAAGCTAATTTTATATTGGTTTCCTTTAAATGTTTTGCTCTAAAATGAAGATGGTATAAACTGATATTTTTAATTAGAGGGATAATTTGCAGATCAAAAAGTTATTGTTTATAACTTTTCTGAATAGGTTAAAAAGAGAAATGAATGTTAATGTTTATTATTTCATAAAGTACATATTTAACTTTTTTTTAAAAAAATTAATGTCATTTTTGGTTTGCGCTTAAATGCTTTTAACACACACACAGAGGTTATGAGGTTATTTTTTCATTTGTCAGGTGGCTCTTTTGGGGAGCAAATGTCTCCAGAAGTCCTGAAATCCTTTTGAGACAACTTTGTTACCTCAGCTTTGTATACATATGTATCCCCAAAGCTACTCTTTCCAATTGAGAGAGTGCTTTTTTAGACCCCAGAGTTGAATAAAAGCATTTATATAGGGTGTCCCCAAAGTCTTAGTGCATAAAATTGCATAATGTATAATGTTAGAAAGTAAACTGCTTCATGGCAAAATTAGTAAATTGCTAGCAATTCAGTTTAATAAGCTCTAAGTATTTATTGTCCACTTACTATGTGCCATACACCATGATAGGGGCTGGGAATACAATGACAAAAAAAGAAATAATCTTATTCTCAAGCAGTTTACATTATGCTGAGGGAAGCAGCATGTACACAGATAAATACAAAATATATATAAAATGAATACAAAGTAATTTCAAAGGGGAGGGGCAGGGGAGAATAATACTATTAGGGGAATCTGGAAAGGTCTTTTTTAGGAGATAGCACTTGAACTAGGATTTCCAAGAGGTAGAAATGAGTATCTCTAGAGAAATCTTTGCAGTTCAAATAAACAAAGAAAATATGTGCCGGTAAGTGAAACTTTAAAATTTATACGTTCTCTTTTAGAGAAAATTTCATTAAAGAAGTTTCTAGATTAAGAAAATTGGAAATTAGATTTCTAAGAGCCAATTTCTTCTGGATTTCTTCTTTTTATTTTGGGAGCATATTGACTTTTTTTTAATTAATGTTTTCTTTTTTCCCCAGTTACACGTAAGGACAATTTTTTAGCATTCTTTTTTTTAAATTATTTTGAAAATTCTCCAAATTTTCTCTCTCACTTCCTCCCTCCCTGAGACAGTAAGCACTTTGATATAGGTTGTACGTGTTCAATCATGCAAAACATATTACCTTATTAATCATGTTTTGAAAGACACAGACCCAAAGGAAAGAAAAAACTACCAAAAAAAATACAGAAAGTGAAAAGTAATATGCTTCAATCTGCATTCAGATTCCCATCAGTTCTTTCTCTGGAGGTGGATAGCATTTTCCAGCATGAGTCCTTTGGAACTGTCTTGGATCATTGTGTTGCTGAGAATAACTAAGTGATTCACAGTTGATCATTGTACAGTATTGCTGTCAGTGTTCTGCTGGTTCTGCTCACTTCACTTTGGATCAGTTCATATATAAGTCTTTCCAGGTTTTTCTGAAATCTGCCTATTCATCATTTCTTATAGCACGGTAATAATCCATTATAATCATATACCGCAACTTGTTCAGCCAATCCCCAATTGATGGGCATCTCCTTAATTTCTAATTCTTTGCTACTGCAAAAAGAGCTACTATAAATATTTTTGTATATGTAGATCTTTTTCCCTTTTTTGTGATCTCTTTGAGATATAGACCTCCTGGTGGTATTGTTAGATCAAAGGGTATGCAGCTTTATAGCCCTTTGGGCATATTTCCAAATTGTTCTCCAGAATGGTTGGATCAGAGCGCATTGACTTTCAAGTTTCTTAGCTTCAGAGCTGCTAATCCTTACTTTACTTTTTATTAAAAATATTACTGAATAATGGAGCTCATCTAAATCAAGAGCTCTTAACCTGGGGTGCATTAACTTTAAAAAAAATATTTTGACAACTGTATTCCTCCTGACTACACTATTGTTAGTAGCAGTAGTGTTATTTTTGCCTCCTCCCTTTCTTTCATGGTAGGCCTCCTCCTCACCAGTGTTTAAGCCTTTCTTGTTTCTTTCTTCATATTGTTTTTTCTTATCTGTGCCATCATCTCCTTTCCATTCTTACTGCAACTACTCTAATGTAAACGTCACCTGGATTGTTACAATTGTCTGTGTGACTCTTGTCTCTGTCACCTTGCCCAGTCTATCTAAAATACTGCAAAGTGCAGCTCATACCCTTTCAAGCACAAAAATGTTCATTCGGTCCTTTACTGCCCTATTAAAGACCCTCTTTGATTTTGCCCCAAACTAGTCTTTCTGCCTTAAACTCCTACTCCTCTTTTCTGCTTACTTTGCCCATACGCTTTGTCAGGAGTAGCTCTGCCTCCAATTTATCTCCATCTGTCTAATTCTTACCTATTTTTCAAGCTCTAACTCAAGTGCCACCTTCTCCATGAAGCTTCCCTTAATTTCTCCTCACAAGAAGTAATCTCTCCTCTTTTGAACTTCCCTTAGCACTTTGTTTAACCTTCTCTAATACCTTATTTCATTATAATCACATGAGGTAACAATTGTAAAGCACTGAGCACTGTGCCTGGCACATAGTAAGCACTATGTAAATGTTAACTCTTGTTAGTATAAAGTATATGTCTTTTACTATATTTATATTTGTCTCTTCTGTACTAGATTCTAAGTTCCACAAAGGCAAGAACTATGTCATCATATAACACCCATAACACCCTAGCACACTGTTCAATAAATATTTATTAAATAAAATGAGAAATGATGTGAAATAGTAAAAAAAAAAAGGGGGGGGGCATTGAACTTGGAGACAGAATTCTAGAGTACCTCTTACTAGCGGTTTGACTTTGAGCAAGTCACTTAATTTGAATCTTAGTTTCTTCATCTGAAATATCAGGGCACTAACATATGTAAGTCACTATTTCACAGGGTTGTCAGAATCAAGTAAGATAACAGTATTCATGAAAGCACTTTGTAGATTATAATATATTATATGAATGTTAAATGGAAACCCTAGATTCAAAGTCAGAAGACCTGAGTCCAAAACTGAGCTCTGTATCTTATAAATCATTCTACCTATAAATCCTCAAAGTTATGTAAAAGCTAGGTTTCTTCTAAAACTGTTTTGGAATAGATAAAAAATAAAGCAGTGAAATTTAAATGGATACCCCCACGATTAATGGATAAATAGGATTGTTGTGATATTAGGTACAGATGGTCCCTGTGTTTAGATCTAATCATTTCCTAAAGTCAAAACTTGAAAGTAGATCCTTTGAATTCACGCCTTCAGCTATTAGAAACTTTTAGATGAGCAGGACTACAACAGTCATGAAATACAAAGAAACATGAAGTATTGATTGCCTGTATTTTAAACTGAACTGACCTCTTATTGGCGCCTTTTATTTGGATCATTGATGAACTAAGATACCAGTGGAAACTCATTTCAGTGTGACCAGTATTTATAGCTTGTTTTTAGGCCTATGTTGTTGATATTATACTGTTATATAATCATCTAGAATCTAGACATACATGTTTATATTGTTTTACTTTGTTTATCTTCTCAAATCCGGTATACCAATTGCCAAACATACTTGTTTCTATTTCGCTTTTAAATTTATTTTGTTCTCCATCTTTATAAAGTTTTTTTCTTCTTTTTAAAATTAATTCATTTATTTTTCTGTTTTATTTGTCTTACATATTTTATTCTGGGGTAATTAATTATTAGTGTCTATTATATGACTTTAATGTAGGTTTTCAGAATTTGCTGTGGTAATTACTATAGCAAATGTAATAGGAAAATAATTGGAATCCAGTAAATCAGCACATGGTGGAGACAGAAAGAAAAAAAATTTGCTCTTTAGACAGGCATACACAACCCTACTACAGACTAGATTAGTGCAGTTGGTAAATAAAGATACTTTAAGAAAGTTTTGCTAAGATTCTTGTTGTTAAAAGAAGAAAAATATGGAAACCATAAATTTTAAGTTAGAGCCTAAATAATTTCACCCTTGTTATTAACCTTTGATTAGTAAAATATAAACAGTGAAGTAGCCTCTATAAAAGACTTGGGCAGAGATATATTCTAAACTAGAGTTTAACCAAGAAAATTTCTTCATGTAATTTTCAGATTTTTAAATAAAGATGTTATATTTTAGTGCTTCTTTTTCTTTTACGTCAGTCATTTATTTCATCCTCTCCTCACTTTTTAACCCACCTATGTGACAATGAAAAGCAGTTAAGCAAAAACATCTGGTGTGATTATATCAGAAAAAGTATTCTGCCTTTGTTGTCCCCTACCCCCTGCTATGAGGGAGGAGGTATATTTCATTATCTGGGTTTTTTTGAGACTTTCAGTTGTTTTTCAGTTACTCTTCTTAACTTCTTTTTAGTGTTCTTTTCATTTACATTGTTTTACTAATAGTATGGGGCAACTAGGTTGGCACAGTGTATAGAGTGCTGGGTCTAGAGTCAAGAAGACTCATCTTCCTGACTTCAAATCTGGCCTCAAACACTTAAAAGCTCTGTGACCCTAGGCAAGTCACGTAAACCTGTTTGCTTCCGTTTCCTTATCTGTCAAACGAGCTGGAGAAGGAAATGGCAAAGTACCCCAGTATCTTTGCCAAGAAAACCCCAATGGAGTCATGAAGAGTCAGACATAACTGAACAACAAAAGTAATAGTACATTGTGTTCTTTTGATTTCACTTATTTTCTTTATTATTTCATGCAGATCTTCCCATTTTTTTCTAAATTTCTCATGTATAATTTATTTCTATATAGTAATATTCTGTAGTATAACTCTAACGGTTTTTTTCTGCCATTCTTCATTCAGTGGGCACTCACTTTATTTCCACTTCTTTGCTAGCACAATGACTACTGCAATGAATGTTTTGGTATATATTAGACCCTTTGTTTCTGTTTTGTATTTCCTTAGGGTCTGTATGTACCTGTCATTCTGCCTTCTAATGTTGTGAATTGAAAATCTCATTGAAAGAACAGATATGAGTATCAAAACATTGTAATCCATAAAATTCATCTAATTTGTATAGACATGATTGTTAATAATAATAGAGTTGAATTCCTGAAATATTGTTTTTATTCCAGATGCTTCCCTTCTAATTCATCTTAATTAAGTTTAACAAAAATTATTAAATATAAAAATGAGATAGTTCCTGTCCTCAAGTAGTTTACATATTACTTACCTTTTACTTATTGTAAGATAAATGCATATAGTGGAGAGTAGAATTCTGATAATAATACATTCCCCATGTCTCATCTGTTTTGACCTCTCCTAATCTTTCTTTGTAGTACCAGGATTTGGCATTACCTTAGACATAGTAGATATTTAATTGAATCAAATACCTAAATGAAGAATAAAAATGTAAAAAAAAAAACCTAGCTTTAAGGCACAACTTTCATTTTGGAAAAAATAAGTTATTGACCTCCTGTATTTCTAATAGTGTAGCTCTTCTACTCCCAGTGAGCCATTCCTTATAACAATGAATAAAAAAGAAAGGAGAATATGATAGTTCACACAACTAATGAATACATACCTAAAGTCTGACATTGTATGTTGTATATCACACTTGTAGTCTACCACCTCTGTAAAGAAAATGGGGAAGGTTCTTTCTCATATCTTTTCTTTAGTCATTAGAATGTCATAGTATTCAGTTTTGTTTCATTATTTTTGTTTTTTCCATTTATGTTATCATAATCATGTTTTTTTTCTTTGTTCTGCTTCATTTTACATAAGGTAATAGAATTCTTCCCAGACATCTCTGTATTCATTAAGTCATTGTTTCCTCTAGCACATTAATATTCCATAAGATTAATATGCCACGGTTTGTTTAGTGATACCCTACTTGGTGAACATCTGTTGTTACTATTATAAAATATAGCTATAAATATTTTGTTATGTATAGGACCTTTCTTATCATTGGTCTCCTTAGGGTATATGCTAAACAGTGTCATCTCTGGGTCAAAGGCTGTGGACATATTAACTACTTTCTACATATATTTCCAAATTGCTTTTCAGAATGGTTGGAGTAATTTACAGCTCTACCAGCAGTATATTTGTTTCGCATTTTCCAAAACTTTTTGGTCTCAAGACCTCCTTTACACTCTCAATCATCGAGGATCCCCAAAGAGTTTTTGTTTTTGTGAGTTTTAGTATCAGTATATGCCACATTAGAAATTAAAATGTTTTAGGATTATAAAAATAGTTTTTACCTCACAGACTCTCTGAAAGAGTTTAGGGGTCCCACACTTTAAGAAGCACTGCATTAGTATCTGTTTTTCTGTAAATAAGTAAGCATAGATTAGGTGCCTTCTATGTACTAGGCAAGAGAAAGCAGAAAGCAAACAAGCATATACAAACAAGCTATATACAGTATAAGTAGGAAATCATTAACTAAAGGAAGGCACTAGAATTAAGAGAGATTGGAAAAGGTTTTGTAGTCCATTACTTCTCTTGAATTTGTGCAATGTGTTTCATTTTCATATAATCAAAGTTATCTGTTTTGTGTGTGTGTGTGTGTGTGTGTGTGTGTGTGTGTTTGAGATTGCTTCTATCCCTTGTTTGGTTAAGAATTCGATACCAAATACACACACACACACACACACACACACACACACACACACACACACACACCCTACCTTCCACATGCACACACACAGAGCCACCATTCCTATGATAGGTTGAAGTACCATAGTTTCAAGAATCAAAATTGAAAATAATAAATACAGGCACTTAATAGATTGCCACATTTGAGTTCTGGGGCCACATGTATGTGTGGGGGGTAGTAGGGGAGAGATGATTATTGCCCCAGCTATTCAAAAGATGTCGATGCCTAGGTTAGGCCGACTAGCCTCTGGCCTAGGAGGACTGAGCCAGCTCTCCTTATCTCAGGCAGGCCTTTTATCATAGCTTGAACAGTGAAAATGACTTTTCTTTTTTTAGTTTAAAAAAAAATCAAAATTCTAATGCAGGAGGAAAGAGGTTGTGAGTTTTGCATGCAGACTTGTTATGTGTCAAGCACTGCCAAACACTGGGAATATGAAAACAAAACAGAGACAGTTTCTGCTCTCAAGGAGTTTACATTCTTATGCAACTGAGGACTGGTGATCAAGGAAGCTTCTGGGAGGATGAGTGGAGGATCAGGGCTATCCATTGACACGCCTTTTCCAGAGGAAATGGTAATGGTGATTTGATTACAGTTCTCTGAACTAGAGTTAGAAAGGGAGGGGGAGTACATCCATGGGAAAGATGGTCAAGGAGAAAATTAGGATACGTCATCTTTGGAATTCTGAACTGAGAGGCTTAGTGATGAAGTAAAGTGTGCATTTTACTTCCTTAAAAATCAGGGAGAAAATATGGTAATGAAACCCAGAAGAAAACATTTGACAGATTATGTAGTTAATTCTTTAGCTATTTACTAAGCATGTATTTTCATAAGTAATGACTAATATCAGTAGCTTGAAAGAGATATAGGCCATTGTCATCTGAACCAAAAAAGGTCTCCAAATCTATATTTGACATAGAAGACATAAAAGTTAAATTTACACTTTTGAAAAAGCTGATTTAATAGAAATATCTCAAACAAGTATTGACCTATATGCATGTCAAAGGTTTTTTAGATAATAAATTTTAAAACTAACACCTGTTTTAATTTGTATTGTTTAGAGGGAACTGAAATTTCACCCTGGAAATTGTCTTTACCATATATAACATTATTGTGATATGTTTGATTTGCATTTTAACTGTAAAAGAAATGAAGGTTAAAATAGCGATTAACCCATTAAAAGTATGAAAGCACTTTTGCATTAAGTGGTGAAGGCAATAGCAGAACAAATGCATGCTGTATAGGTTGTGCTCCACATGAAACTATAGATGTATGAAATATGAATGCAAGGTTAAAAACACTGAAAATAAGTCTCATTACATAATAACCAAGACAAGTAACTTTAGAATTATATAAATCCGTGTGTGTGTGTGTGTGTGTGTGTGTGTGTGTGTGTGTGTTGGGGTGTGTGTGTTGGTGGTGGTTCAGTGGAAGCCTGAAGTCAGGAAGACTCATCTTTCTGAGTTCAAATCTAGCCTCAGATACTTACTAGCTGTGTGACCTTGGGTAAGTCACTGAACCCTATTTGCCTCAGTTTCTCATCTGTAAAATAATCTGGAGAAGGAAATGGCAAACCACTCCAGTATCTTTGCCAAGAAAACCCCAAATGGGGTCACAAAGAGTTGGACACAACTGAAATGAATGAAGAACAATAAAATTTGTTTTATTATTATTTTCAATATTTTGTTATTTTTTTAAAAAAACTATTAGGAGGCCATTGAAATTATTGTCCAGGTGAGAAGTGATTAGATCCAGAGCCACTTTGATGGTTTTGTGAATAATGAGAAAGTGTTGGATGCAAGAAATGCTGGGGAGGTAGAAATGGTATGATTTAGCAACTGATTGGATATGTAACATGAAGAATTGAATATAATATCAAGATTAGGAACCTGGGATTCTAGAAGGATGATGGTTCCCTCAACAGCAGTAGGAAAGTTTTGAAGAGAAGTGGTTTGGGCTGGGGAGGGGATGGAGCAGTGAGGTGGTAGACATAATTAGTTCAGTTTTGGATTTACTGAGTTTGAGATGTCTGTAGGACATCCATCTTGAAATGGTAATAAAAAGAGACTGCAAATGGATATGTAGACCTGAGAATTATTTGCATATAGATAATAATTAAACCCTAGGGAACTAATGAGTTGACCATGGGGAAAATACCAAATATATACCCAAAATGCTCTAGTTGTAGCAGGAAAAGGTTCTGTCAGTGTTAGGTTTCTTCTTCACCTTTACTTTTAATTTTTTTTTGTTCCCTAACTTTGCAGAGCAACTCTGCTGAAGGGAAATTTTTAACTTAAGTTGAATATACTTGTGTATTTACATGTTGAAAAAATTTCCTTCATCTACATTTTATATCCACTAAAAATCTGTTATTATTAAAGAGAATTTCTCAAATATATTTGACTCATTCCTTCATTTTATTTTTTTTTAGGCAGTTGGGGTTAAGTGACTTGCCCAGGGTCACACAGCTAGTAAGTGTCAAGTGTTTGGTCTGAGGTCAGATTTGAACTCAGGTCCTCCTGACTTCAGGGCCAGTGCCCTATCCACTGCTCCACCTAGCTGCCCTCATTTCATTTTTTAAATTGGGCCAAATTAACACTTTTATTTGGGCACATTTTGCTTGGTAAATGAATCTATTGGTTGTGGTAGACATGTGTATGCACTAGTGCCAAGTCACCCTCAGCTCAATCTTGTCTGAAATTAATAAGACTTTCATTTTTCTTCTGCTTTGAGAGCTGATTTCATTATTTCTATCGTTTTCATAATTCCTTGAGTATTAAATTCATATATCTTAGAGTATATAAAAATCAACAAATTCATCACCCTTGAGTAACCCTGCTTTGTTGGGGGGAAGGTAGTTGGAGTGATATAATTTTTTACCAAAGAAGATAAATGAGCCCTTCTACTTAGAGAAACAGAAAATTTCCTCATCCCTTTCTGTTCTATTCCTTTCTTTGGAGAAAGAGATTGATATTTACAAAGGATATGAAATGTACCATTAACGAATAATAGCTACCTCTGTAAATTGGTTAAGAATGTTGGCATTTGTAATAAAAATAATTCATATGTTGTGCTTTTAAGTTTTTCAAAATGCTTTGGTTAGAATAGCCCTGTGAGGTAGATAGTGCAAATAAATATTCTTATCCCCATTTCACAGATGAGGAAACTGAGGCTCTGGTCACACGCCTAGTGAATATCTAAGGTGAGAATCAAACCGAAATTTATTGACTCTAAGTTAAGCACTGTTTCCACTACACCAGGATGCCTTACAAACATAAAAATATAAATCAAAAACATGGATGAAGATTCAGCAAAGGAGACTGAGGATGAATGGTCAGACAGGTAGAAGGAGAACCACAATACAGTAGTATCACAAAAACCTAGAGAGAAGAGATTGTCGTGGAGAAGAAGGTGGTTGACAGTGTCAGAGGCTGCAGAGTTCTAGAAGGTTGGGGACTGAGAAAAAACCCTGTACATTTGGCCATTAAGAGATTATTGGTGACTTTGGAGAAAGCAGTTTTGTTTGAATGATTAGGTCAGAAGTCAATTCAATTCAATCACTTTACAAGAACCTACTCTGTGCCAAGCTCTGTGGGTACAAAGACTAAAAAATAAAATAATCTCTGTTCTCAAAGAGCTTATATGCTATTCAGAGAGAAAAAATGTCTCTATATAAGTATGTACATAATAAATAATAAATAAGCACAAGGTAGTTTAGGGTAGTTAGAGCACTCATAGTTGGGCCCAAGAACAACATCATGTGGAAGGTGATAGTTGAATTACATCTTAGAGGAAGTGTGAGCTTCCATGAATTGGAGCAGATTTTAGGGAAGAGAGATGGACTTTGTAAAGGCAGGAGATGGGAGATAGAGTGTTGTATGTGAGAAACAGAAAGCTGGATTGTACTATGGGAAGAGATGTAAGGTATAATGAAGTTGGAAAGGTAGGCTGGGGTCGGGTTATGAAGGCCTTTACAAATCAAACAGAGGAGAGAGAAATACATCTTTTTTTGTGTTTTTGATATAATAACTTGCCTTACTAATTGTGGTCTTTATTTTTCTGGCTAGCATATAAGTAATGCTATGCCACATTTAATTTCTTATTTGAAGGAGAGAAGAAAGGATGGAGGAAGAAGAAACATGGAGCTGGAATTCACTAAGCATTTACTAAGCACACTATGGTGCTACACTGTGCTAAATACTGGGGAATCAAAGAAAGACAAAAAATAGTCCCTGTTCTCAAGAAACTCTCAGTCTACTGGGGTAGATAAAATGCAAACAACTATGTACAAACAAAAGATATACAAAATAAATTGGAGATAATCAACAGAGGCAAGGCACTGGCGTTAAGGGATATTGGGAAAGACTTCCTGTAAAAAGTGGGATTTTAGCTGGGACTTGAGAGAAGCCAGGAGACAAAGATAAGGAAGGACAGAATTTAGGCACAGGAGATAGTGAGGCAGTGAAAATGCTCAGTGAGGAGGTAGAATATTTTGTATTGGATGAATAAGGTATAAGAAGACTAGAAAGATAGCAAAGGGGCCAAGTTATGAAGAATTTGAACACCAGAGAATTTTATATTTGATTTTGGATGTAATAGGGAGTCATTGGAATTTGATAAGTAGTGTGATAACCCAGTCAGACCTGTGTATTAGGAAGATCAATTTGACAGCTGAGTAGTGAATGGATTGTAGTGATGACAGTGTTCAGGGAACCCAACTAGCGGTCTATTGGAGTAGTACAGGTGTGAGGTGATAGTGACCTGCTCCAGGGTGGGGCCAGTGTTGGAATAGAGAAAAGAATGTATGCGAGAGATATTAACTAAGATAAAATCAACAAGACTTGTCAACAGGTTGGCTATAGAGGGTGAGAGAGAGTGAGAAGTTAAGGATGATACTGAAGTTGTGATCCTGGACAGCTGGGAGCGTTACGGTACCCTAGACAGTAATGGGGAAGTTAGGAAGAAGGGAGGTTTGTGGAGGGGGGATCATGAGTTTAGTTTTGGATAAGTCAAGTTTAAGATTTAGTCCATGGAATATCCAGTTTGTGATATCTAATAGGCAGTTGGAGATGTGAAACTGGAGGTGAGGAGAGATGTTAGACCTGAATAAGTAGACTTGAGAATCATCAGTATAGAGATAATAATTGAATCCATGGGAGCTGCTAAGAGCACCAAGTGAAATGGTGTAGAGGAAGAAAAGAAGAAAGCCTAAGACAGAGAACCCTGTAGGAAACCAGCTGTCAGTGGGCATGATAGGGATGAAGATCCAGCAAAGGAAACTGAGAATGAATGGTCAGACAAGTAGGAGGAGAACCATGATAGAGTTGTATCATGAAAACCTAGAGAGAACAGAATGTTGAAGAAGAGTTGAGAAAAAGCCATTAGATTCAGCAGTTAAGTGATTATTGATGACTTTGGAAAAAGCAGTTTTGTTTGAATGATGAGATCAGAATCTTAACTGTAAAAAGTTGAAAAAGAGAGAGAGAGGAAAGAACATGGAGACATTGATTATAGCCTTCCAAGGAGTTTAGCCAGAAAAGGGAGAAGAGCTATAGGATGGTAGCTATCATAGATCAAGTGTGAGGGTTTTTTTGAAGATAGAGAGGGAATGGACGTATTTATAGGTAGTAAAGAAGCAGTCAGTAGACAAGGAGAGACTGAAGATAAGTAAAAGAGTAGAGATAATAGAGGAGGCAGTCTGCTGGAGAAGATAGGATGGAATGGGATCACTTGTGCATATATTGGCAAGAAGGGCCACTTCTTCATATGAGACAGAGGTAAAGGAAATAATGACAGAAGGCATCTTAGTGATGTGAGAGGAGGAGGAGGAGGAAGAGAGAAGAGAGAGAGTTCTTGGCAAATGGCCCCAATTTTTTCAGTGAATTATGAGGCCAGGTTCTCAGCTGAGAGGGTAAGGGGCAAGGCAGCCAAGGTAACTTTGAGAAGGGGTAAAAAGATTTGGAAAAGCTACTGTGGTGAGTGGGAAAGTGAGTTAATTAGAGAGCTATCAAAGGATTGCCTTGATCTAATTAGGGCCCAGTTAAGATGATGTAATATAAATTTGTAATGGATTTAGTCAGCATGATTTCATGATTTTCTCCAGCTTTGTTCAGCACGGGAATGAGAGAGAATGAAGGCAATGGATGGTAGGAGTGATCCAAGGCTGATGCGTGGTAGGCAAAATTGGCAATAGGATAAGGGGGGAAGGAACTCAAGAGAACAGTATGGAGTTGCACTTGTTCACCAAATCAGTTCAGGGATAGGAAAAATATAGTCAGTGTAGGAGTAATGACCTGGGAAAGAAATGAGGGGTTGAAGGAGTGGAGATTATGGTGAGGATGAAAAACAGTGTTTGGAGTTGCAAGGCAGAAAGAGAGGTATGTCACAAGTGAGATTTAACAAAGGTAGACTGAAACACATTTTCTCCAAGCAATACAATAGTTTATTAACAGGGTACTAACCTGTTAATAAAGCAGGTTTAATGACTGCCTCAGTTAGCCAAAAGAACCAAAGCAGAAGGACCACTCTCTTTTTATAGGTTTTGGGGAGCACAGGACAAAGAACAGAATAGAACAAAAAAAAAGGTGAGAAAAAATACAGTTACATAGGGTTGGTGACATGATGAGGTTGAAGATAATATGATTGGTTATATAAGTGAGGCATGGGGGAAAATATTGTTAGTTGGAAGTTGGGAATGAAGGGCTGGCAACAACCCCCTCCTCACTTCCTGTGACTAAGAAATGTTCATTGTTTGAGTCTACCTGCAAGGTTAGAGATAGTGGACCAGGTATCCTTGAAGGATAGTTTGTGGTTTAGAAATACTGGACCAGACTCCCTGGTGTCCACCCTTATTCTTCAAGGATAGCATATTTCCTTGAGGCAAGAATAGAACAGTGATTAGCAGGATTACTGAATTCCTAAACTTAACTCATAGGCCAGCTAAAGTTCTAACTTAGTTGAGAGATAAAGAACCATGACTTAAACAATTATAGGACAAAAACAATTAATTGTAAATAGGATCAATAAAAAATGATACAGAATTGATTTAATCATCTCAGATAGAATAACAACATTGTGATCAGATAAGGGAATTTCAGAGTTCAGTAAAATAGAAGTAGCGTATTCATGGATGATGGCAAGATCAAGTGTATGGCCATCTCTGTGTGTGGCTAAGATGCAGTGGAGAAATGCCTCATGGGAAATAAATAAATTGAGGAACTGGGAGGTTATGGTGTTGAGGGATTATCATTATGGATGTTGAAGTCCCTAGTATGAGGGCATGTGTTGGGGGAGGAGAGAAAGACTGTTAGGCAGAAGTTGCATTAGTTGAGGAAAGAAGGAAAATGTCCTGGAGATCAGTAGACAATAGCCACCAGAATCTTGATTGGGTGATTAATATGGATTGTATGAAAAGGTGTTACTGAGTGGTGTTTGTAGAAGGGGATTTTGAGAGTGTCATTGATGAGCAAGGAGTATTCCACCTTACCCATCATGACCAGAGAGTAGAGTGAATCAACTGGTGTTGGAAAGGGAGTGAGTGCAAGAAGATGGAAAGAGCAGGAAAACAAAGGTTTAAGATGAAAGCTAGTTTGTTCCCTTTTAAGTAGGCATTCCAGAGAGCACTGTAGGAAGGGTGGGTAGCTTTAGAGTAGGATCTGTGGTGGGGCTGAGTTGAGAGAGATGGGAATAAGGGAGGGGTTAATAGAAGATCAAGGACTGGATTTGAACAATGGCAGAATCTCTGGGACAGAAAGGGAGTGATTGGGTAGGAGTCTGTTAATTATTGGATAATGAGTTCTGGTTAGTTATCATTAACCAGAAGTTCAGCCTACGGGTAGAGTTGTGCTAGGGCATCAGATAGCAAAGTGTAGCTGGAAGTGAGGGAGGGGTGGCCTGATGTGGACAAGCTGACTGCCTCTCGGCTTGGTTGGCCTAAGAGAATGCCTGAAGCATAGTCTGGTGGTTGTCCTGAAAGCCAAGGAGCCATCACAGGCAGGCACATGCAAGCCAATTGCTGTGTAGTTTGGATGGCCCAAGGGAGTGCCTAGAGGCCCCCAGGCAAGCTGCCTGCCTCTCAATACCACACAGCCTGTCAGTTCATACGTGCCATGGATGTTTTTTGTAATTTCCACTTAAGTCTGTCTAAGATCAAATTGTTCCATACATACCACTAGACGTCATACGAACAACTCAAGGAAATATTTTTGCAATCTGTAAATACCTGCCATTTACTCCCATTTCTCAGTGCCTAATTGTCTTTAAATGTGTATGTGGTTATCTATATCTTTTCAATTTTGTTAGTGTTAGCAGACAAGTTCTTACAGAACAGCTGGGTTTATAATTTTTACTTTATAGTTCCAAGTACATCATCATACATAGAAATAAGGATGAGGACTAGAACTGATTCGTTTTTCATAGGGAACTCCAAGATGAGGAAACTCCTCCTAATATGGTTTGAAATCTCTGAAATTTACAGTTTTGGAGAATTGCCTGGAGTATTGAGGGTTTAAATGACTTGCCCATTGTCACCCAGCCTATGTGTCAGAAACAGAATTTGAATCTAGGTCTTCTTGGCTGAGGCCAGCTTTCTGCACGCTATAGCATGCATATGGATATGTTTTTAAAAATTAAACTTATTGATGAACAGTATCCTTTTGAATCTAGAGCTGTGGGTTTTTCCAAACGTTTTAATGGGCAACATGTTTTGTCCTTTGTCTTGTTCATAGTGAATCAAATAAAAATCTTATTTTATAGTCATGTTCCTGTTACTCAAAAAGCAGAAATCGCTACCTTCTGAATCAACTAATCTGCCTAGTTGCTCTAGCATAAACTTGCCTCACTTTGTAAATTCATGTAAGTCCTTTAAGTTCCTTTAGTCTCTTATTAAAATGTGTATTGTTTTATGATTTTTAATACTTTTTTTCTTTTTAAAAAAATTTGATTATTGCAAGCAGTATTTATTTATGATTACCTGATTGTCAAAGACTGCTCTGGGCAGTAGAATGTAAACTTCTAGAGGAGGAATTTTTTCATTTTTGTCTTTGTATCCCCAATACTTAACAGTGTTTTGTACATGGTAAGTGTTTAATAAATGCCTTTTAATGATTGAATGTTGAAAAATTAGCTTGCACAGCTGTAATTCAGTATAGTGGAAAGGAACATTGGCTTGGTAGTCATAGTACATGAATTAAAATCTCAATTCTGCCAATTTATTACTTGTATTACTGTAACCTTAATTATTCTTTGACTTCATTGTCCTTGTTTGGTAAATAAGGAAATTGAATGAGATGAAAACTTGAGGTAATCTTTAGCTCTAGATCCTATATTTTAATAAAATCATCCTGGGAATTTTCCCATCTAGGTTGTATATAATTTGAAGTTCTTCAAAATTGTGTAATAGTTGACATTGCGATTTGAATCCCAAAGTCAAGGTATTCTCAACTTAGGCATCCTTTTTCTCTTAAATTTATTCTTTTGTCAGTATGACACGCCAGAATTTCTTGTCCTTTTGAGTACAGGGTTAGCCCCATCTGTTTATCCAGTTGTTTGCTTGAGAAGAAATTAGTTGGAAAATAATCTTTTAATTGAGGAGCTTAAAGTGAGAATAGTAGCTTCTGACTGGCTTATCCTGATAGCAAAGGAAATGTTTAGCTGTGAATTTTTTGTGGTAAATGGCTTAATTATTTATTGTTAAGAATTTTTAATTAAGTTTTTATTGCTTCTAAAATGGCTTATGAAATGGGTAATAGAAATCTGGACAATAAATACATTGATTCTTGGTAGACAGTCTTTATAGATGTTTGTGTTTTGACATATAATCTTTCTATTACTATATCATAATTGGCAGTATTCTTATTTATCAGGGAGGGAAATGATATTTTTGTGGAAATTGACCTTCTAAGTAATCTTGCTAGGCAGTCACAGGTAAATGAACAGAAAACAGTGAGGGAAACTGTTAGATCTATTTAAACCAATAACTTAAAAATTAAACATTTAACTTTTTTTGGCAAAATACTTCAGGAGAATTAGCAGCATTTATAACTATATATTTAGTTTAGGATGAGTTAAAGGTCAGAATTATTTTTATAGATTAGTAAAAGTTTTATAAATTAGTCTCAAAAGAACATGTCTTAATGTGTTCATAGAGATTCTTATGATTCTTCTAAAAGATGAAAGATAAAGTATATGTTCTTGGAGGTTTCAAACCATGGATTTGTGGCTCTTAAAGGGAGAAATCTTGATAACAAAAGTAGATGGAGTCCTATTAATCAATACATTCTGTAAGTTTATATATCCAGAGACAGCAGGCTGCAGGTCAATTTTCAGTGGATTATTAGACTGTCACTGTTACCAAAATCTTATACACTCTTTCCTCAGTGCTTGTTGAGATTCTTTTCATTATCATTTTGAAGAGGTATGCCTACTCTAAATATCCCCTTTTCTTAGCTACCCCCATATATTTATGTAGACCAAATATATCTTTTATGGCTTCTCTCTAACTAACCTCCTTCTACTTTCTGGTGCTCACCACCCTCACCCCCCATCCCTTCTGCCACTTTAGGATTCATTGCTTTCTTATTGCATTTTATACGTACAGAAATTCCTTTTATTGGCCTGCCACTTAGACTTGACCATCCCCATCATGGCTCATCCTTCTAAACTATTTTTTTTCCCATCAAAACTATTTTTAGGTCAAGTTCATAGTCAGGTATTCTAAAGAAAGTAATCCTCTTCAATTAAAATTTCAGGATTGTAGAATGTTGAAGCTAGATGGGACTCTAAAGCTACTAAGACCATCTAGGTGCTAATCTTACTTTTACAAATGAGAAAACCAAGGCCTAGAGTGTTTAAATGACCCTCTTGGCCAATGTTCATTTCTGTTGAACTGTCCTTTAAATAGTAACAGTTGCATGGGTGCTACTTTGTATATCTAACATGTATAATCTCAAATTCCCTGTAAACATTGAGATACTGGTATTATAACAGTTACAGTGGGTAGGAAAAGATCATGCTGGAAAGATTGATGGGGTGGTTAGAATCAAGTGCCTGAGGCCTTAGAGGCAACAAAGTAGCTAGTGATAAAGGGGGATCAAATGAGAGAGACATACTAACCAGTTTTTATAAAGCATGAATTCCTCACCACTTCTCTCAGCATCTGTAGAAAGAACATTGAATATGGAGTTAGAAAGAGCTAGGTTTAAGTTCCAGTTCTACTACTTATCCTACTTTTTCCTACTTTTGTTAAGAAGCTAAATGAGTCAAATTTAAGTTCAAAAGAGAACATCATTGAACTTGCTTGGGTAAAGATGGGGAGGGAGGCTCACATAAAAAGGAAAATCTGAAAAATATAAATATAGTGAGTATGTTCAACAGAATAAAAAGCCTAAATCATGCTAGAGCAAAAGTTCAGTGTGAAAAATGGCCTGTCTCTGGTGCTTAATTGTAAGCTAGGGGGAAAAACTGAACTTTCCTTTGGAAAGAAGGGTAGTGGTATTGCCTGCTGCCTACATTTAGGGGTCAGGGCCTTTGTGAACAATGACTTTTAAAGTTACATCGAAGCTAAAATAATTGTGTACATCTCTTCATAGCATAATCGTGGCATCAGACTGTGTCTGCTTTCTGAGAGCCAGCCTCACAACATACAGAACCTTATTATGTTTAAAGCTGGCTGCTTGTTGGCCATGACAGCCCATGAAACAAAGAAACATATAAAATGACCCTAAGTCATGTGGTGCCACTCCAGTGCTACAGTGATGATGGCAGAGTGCTGGAAAAGGGGTTGAGAATGCTAAGATTTTAGAACATCCATAAATATTAACTTAGCTATTGATACTCTAGCTATAAGATCCTTTCCCAGTTACTAGGGAGAGAACATACTTTTAGAGGAACTAGATCATCTGAATCTTGACATTCTCACTATAAACAAAACCGAAAGACAAAAGGAAGTTAGGACCTAGGTGCAAATTCCACTTTAAATGCTTTATACCTGTGACCTTAAAGCCAAGTACCTTAACTTTCCTGACTCACAGTTTCCTCATCTGTAAAATGAAGGGATTGGACTAAATGACCTCTTATATTCCTTCCAGCTCTAGATCTATGATCTTATGTTAGATGGAATGGTTCATAGGTTCTTCTTAGAGAGGCAAATACAAGAGTTAGTAAATTTGGCCTTATTGTGTGTTCCAACAGGGAACATTATTTCATGGGAAATTTGGTTATCCTGTGTTGTGCTTTGTAGAATGTAAGCTCCTTTAAGGCAGGAACTGGTTTTTTTTTTAATCTTTGTGTCCCCAGAATCTAGATAGTATCTCACACTTAGTAGGCAGTTAGTAAATGCTTAATTGAATGATAAGGATTGGGGGGAAATGGGGAAAAATTTCATCTGCCAGTGTCTGTTTTGGAGGATGAAGAGGGAAAGGAATCCCATGAAGAACTTGTAAAACCTTCTAAATTAAATACGCTTATATTTTGATTCTCAGTGACATCAGTGTAAAGGTGAATTTAGGTGATGATGACAAATACGTTGAAAGACATAGTTCAGGAGTAAAGAGTGAGAGAAATCAAAGTCCTGCAAGTTATATAGAACTCACATACCTATATATCAAACTTTCTTTGGGAAGAGAATTAGAAGGTGCTGGACATAACATGAAAGCTCCTCCAGTGCTCTCCCCACTCCACCCCAGTAATAGAGTTGATTACATTTTGACAGATAGGAAATTGTTAATGTAGGAATCATTCCCAGATCTCTCTGAATACATTCAGTCCACCAGCATGTTAGAGCAAAGATTAAAATAGTCTTCTTCAACTCTCAATCTGTGATCCTGTAATCTTTAATAAAGGAATAAAAATGAAAAAAGGTATCTTTTGTGATTAAAAATTTTCAATCTGACTTAAGTGAGTAAATGACACCAAAAATGAATCTAGGAAAGGACTTTGACACTGATATAAATTAATTGCCATAAAAAGAAGAATAAAAGAACCTAAAAACCGCTTTTCTTGAGCAGTGCTTGATCTTGTCATGCAGAAGAACGTGATAGTCAAGGGCGACACTGGGTTCAACAATTAACTTGTTTATAAATTTTCACAGAGAAGCACAGTAGAAGATTGTGAGCAGCTTTTCTTCATATAGTGAGAATGCATGGAAGAAAAAAATCAGTTTAATGACAATTTATGAAAGATCCAACTAAGCCAAGTCATTATCAGGGCTTCTAAGCAGGAAACCAGGAGGAAAAGAAATGGAAAACTGAATACCTGTAAAGATTCGTAACAAACTTGCCATTAAGGTCAGTGGAGCCAGTACATTCAAACTCATATCATATCATGAGTGAGGCAGTCGGGGTTAAGGGACTTGCCCAGGGTCACACAGCTAGTGAGTGTCAGGCGGCTGAGGTCAGATTTCAACCCAGGTTCTCCTGACTCCGAGGCTGGAGCTCTATCCACTGCACCACCTAGCTGCCCCAAACATGGAAAAATTTTGAACCTTACTATTACCCCCCCAAAAAAAAAATTACCAAGAAAACACCAAAAACTTGCTGACCCAGATGCCTACTCTCTTGTCCACATATGTATTAAAGGTACGCTTGATACCCTTAGAAGAGTATTAGAAGAAGGAGGGAATTGGAAGGGAAGAAAGGAAAGGAGGGAATAGACATATAATGCCTGCTCTATGCCAGGCACTGTACTAAGTAGTTTAAAAATATAGTTTCTTTTGATCCTCATGACAAACCTGAGAAGCAGGTGCCATTATCATCCCTATTTTACATTTGAGCAAACTGGGATAAGCAGATGTTGTGACTTGCCCAGGGTCACACGGGTATTAATTGTCTGAGGCCAGGTTGGAACTCAGGTTTTCCCAATTCCAGGCCCAGCACTCTACCACTACACCATCAGTTACCTTTTAAAGGGGAATAGGCAAGCTTTTTACAAGCAATATTACATAGCGGACTTCATCTTTACCATTATATCACTGCCTAAAAGATGTTGGTAATACAAGATCCCACTGTGCTTATTGTTTATTGTCTGTTTAAAAAAAAGGCACATGATTTGGTGGAGAAAAGTGTTCCCTCATAGGCTTTACTCAACTAGGTATCTCCTGTGCATATGTCAGAATTACAAAAGTTTGCTCAAATTATATAACCACAGAGGTAGCCCTATTTGATTATTAATATCAAATGAAATATAAAGCAGAGAATTATATTCTGGAGAAAGGTATTTATCACTATTATAGAGGAGATCCAGTAGAGACTAAGTCAAATAAAAATTCCTTAAAGATGGTGAGATCTTTTTGATGGTTCTATTTGTGGATCTCATTAAGCCCTGGATGTCATAGACCTTGCTCAGTAAGATTTATAATTAGTTTAAAGAATTAGACCTATTTATCTATGCAGGAATAATCCAAGTGGATGAAAAGTATCTGTTGTCTAAACTCAAACAATCACATGAATGGCTTTTATTCTTCTGTCAGTGTATCTATATCTTGGCTAGACAATAAAAGCTAGGCCAGAATTGATCCAGCAAGATGATGAGACTGGATTGCCTTTGGGAAATAGAGAAGTTTTTATCATAACCCAGAGTTTTTCTCTGAATAAAAGTCTAATTTTTTAATACCATTATTCCCCCCGTGATGAAGGGCTACATTATGAAACAGCAAAGGATCTGAAAAATTGACAAAGGACAATAAAGAGGAATATGGTGTTTTAGAGAATGCTATAACAGATTACAGATAAGGAAATTATGTAGGAAAACTGTATAAAAGATCTCATCAAAGAAATAAAGACTAAAAAAGAAAATGTGTTGGTCAAATAATGAGAGCAAGGAATGACTACGGGACATCTAGTCTTCATATGCTCTGTTAATAGCCTCATGAATTCAAGAAAGGTCCCCAGCATTTTGGGTAGACCACCTATTATAAACTTAAAGGAAAAGATAGATTAGCATTGCACAGAATGGGGAGGCAGATATGGGTTGTAATCTCCATAACTGGAAGGAATGTACATATGGATGAAAACATAGATCAATTGGAGTATTAGAATATCTTCAAAGTAAAAAACAAAGCAAAACACAAAAGTCAGCTCTGAATAATTATATGAAGTTTGTCTTTGGCTCTTTCTCATCCTGCTTCTCCTTCTTAGCGTCCACCTCATCTTCGATTCCATATCCCTCCAATTTTATGTTAATCTCTATTCAAATATAGCCACCCACTGTGGTGCCCTATAAAAAGTTTCCCTAAGTACCCCATGCACCAAAATTACCTCTTTCTCTGTCTTTTCCAGTTTTCCATCAAAGCAGAAGAAAAGCAGTTTTACTTATTGTGAATCAATTTAGTGTAGCAAACTCAAATGTAGAGGGCAGGGTTATGCATTTTTATAAAGGATACTTGTAAATCCAAATGATTTTGAGACTGGTAGAATTTCGTAGTATAATAATGCCTTAGAACAAGAATTCTTAACTCTTTTGTGTTGTAGGCCTTTTTGGCATTCTCGTGAAGCCTGTGGACCTCTTAGAATGTTTTAAAATTCATTACAGAAAATAGATATGATTACAAAGGAAAACAATGATATTGAAATACAATTATAAAATTTAAAAAGTTCACAGAGCCCAAGTTAAAAACCTCTGCTTTAGAGTACCTTCTCCACTTTGCATCTGCTGCAGTGTTTGGCTTCAGCTCCACAAAACAAGATGCCTGTGTTAGGATAAGCTCATCATTTCTACACTCACCACCAGGCTGCTAACTCCATCCCTGATTGATTTCACCTCTTTCAGCCTCCTTTCCCCTTTAATTCAGGGTTGGGGGGTGAAGTACTAAACTCTTCCCAGTGTCTTCCTTTATAGAGGCCAGAATCTCTCCATTTTGCATCTGCTGCCCTGACTGACTTCAACTCCAGGGAGCAAGATGCCTGCTCCTCTTTACCCTGTGTGTTCCTTCCCTCTTCTTGCCTCCTTTTGTGTATTGTTTTTCCTTTTTAAATCATAAGCTTTTTGAGGGCAGGGATTGTATTTAATTGTGTTTCCAGTGCTTAGTAGCAGTGCCCGGCACATAGTAGGCACTTAATAAATGTTTATTGCATTGGATTGTTATAGATTTTAAAGTTTTTTCATTCACATAGGTTTCATTTGCTCCTCTCAACTTTGTAAAGTAATAGGGTTACCTCAATTTTATAAGCTTAGAGAAGTTAAGTAACTGCTTCCAGGTCACACAACTATTTAGAGTTCAACTAGCTAGTAAGTAGAATACTCAGGTTTAGAAATCAAATTTTCTGATTGCTAGTCTGTTGCTTTCTATTATTGGTTTGCAATATTATATTCAAGTGTAGAAAGATATTTTAGGGTTAGAGGAGCCTTATTGTTCCTTCTAAATCACACCATACAGGTTTATTCCCACTTAAGATTGACGCTTATTTTTTATGATGCTTTATTGAAGCTATAAACACTTTTTAAAAATTGAAAACTACTGTTAGACTTTTACTAAAACATAAACATCAACATTACTTCATAGAAATTAAATTTATTGTCTCCCTTTTATTATGGGAATGTAATATATGAATAGTATCCAATCTAACAGACATAAATTATGCAACTGTTATTCGCAAAAGGCACTATTCTGGGCACTGAGGATACAAAGGCAAATGAAAAATAGTTCATGTTTTCAAGGAACTTGCATTCCATTGTAATATGTAAACAGATAAGCATATATATGATAACTTGAGGAGGAAGGGGCAAAGTAAGGAAAGGAGATAAACCTGAAGCTTGTTATTATAATTATTCAGTCGTTTCAGTCATGTCTGACTCCTTGTGACCCCATTTGGTGTTTTCTTAATATACTGGAGTGGTTTGCCATTTCCTTTTCCAGCTCGTGTTACGGATTAGGAACCTGAAGCAAACAGGGTTAAGTGACTTGCCCAGGGGTCACACAGCTAGGATGTATCTGAGGCCAGATTTGAACTCAGGAAGATTTGTTCCTGACTCTAGGCTCACCACTCTATCTACTGTGCCACTTATTCTGAACTTAAAATACCAAAAAAGAATATTTTCATACTCACAGCAGAATACAAAAGAGGATTCTGTAATGAAACTATGAATCTTTATTTCATACTGTTTGCATTTTAATAATATTTTATTTTTCCAATCAGCATGTAAAGATAATTTTAAACATCCACTTTTTAAGAGTTTCAGTTCCAGAGGTAGGTAGGTGGTGCAGTGGATAGAGCACCGGCCCTGAAGTGAGGAGGATCTGAGTTCAAATCCAGCCTCAGACCAAACACTTGACACATACTAGCTGTGTGACCCTGGGCAAGTCACTTAACCCCAATTGCCTAAAAACTTTTTTTTTTAAAAAAGAGTTTGAGTTCCAAATTTTCTCCTTCCGTTCCTCACCATCCCTTCCCTAAGAGAGTAAGCAATTTGATATGTTATATATGTTCAATCATATAAAACATTTCCATATTAGTCATGTTGTGAAAGAAGAAACAAACCAAAAGAAAAGAACCACACAAAAAAGTGAAAATAGTGTGCTTCGATCTGCATTCAGACTCTAGCAGTTCTTTCTCTGGATGTGGATAGCATTTTTCATCATGAGTCCTATGGAATTGTCTTGGGTCATTGTATTGCTGAAAATAGCTAAGTCACTCATAGTTGATCATCATACAATATTGCTGATACTGTGTACAGTGTTCTCTTGGTTCTGGTCACTTTACTTTGCAACATCAGTTCATATAAGCTTTCCTTTTCCAAGTTTTTCTGAAATCTGTCTGCTCTTCATTTCTTATAGCACAATAAATAGTATTCCATCACGTTCATATACCACAACTTGTTTAACCATTCCCCAATTGACGGGCATCCCCTCAATTTCCAATCCTTTGCCACCACAAAAAGGGCTGCTATAAATATTTTTGTACAGTAGATCTTTCCCCCCTTTTTTTTCCTTATCTCTTTGGGATACAGACCTAACAGTGGTATTGTCGATCAAAGGGTATGCACAGTTTGATTGCCCTTTGGGCATAGTTCCAAATTGCTCTCCAGAATGGTTGAATCAGTTCACAACTCTACCAACAATGCATTAATGTCCCAATTTTCCCACATCTTCTCCACTATTTATCATTTTCCTTTTCTGTCACTTTAGTCAGTCTGATAGGTATGAGGTTGTGCCTCAGAGTTGATATAGTTTGCATTTATCTTATCTATAGTGATTTAGAACATTTCTTCATATGACTATAGATGGCTTTGATTTCTTCATCTGAAAACTACCTGTTCATATCCTTTGACCATTTATCAATTGGGAAATGCCTTATATTCTTATAAATTTGACTCGTGTGTGTGTACACATATATCTGAGTAATGAGGCCTTTATCAGAGATACTTGCTGTAAAGATTGTTTCTCAGCTTTCTGCTTCCCTTCTAATCTTGGTTGCATTGGTTTGTTTGTGCAAACCTTTTAAATTTAATATAATCAAAATTATCCATTTTATATTTTATGTTCTTTATTTCTTATTTGATCATAAATTCTTCCCTTCTCCATAGTTCTGACAGGTAGACTATTCCTTGTTCTCCTGATATGCTTATGGTATCAGCCTTTATTTTTAAATCATATACCCATTTTGATCTTATCTTTGTACATGGTGTAAGATGCTGGTCTATATCTAGTTTCTGCCATATTGTTTTCCAGTTTTCCCAGCAGTTTTTGTCGATTAGTGGGTTCTTGTCCCAGAAACTGGGGGGTCTTTGAGTTTATCAAACACTAGGTTACTATTGTGTCTTGTGTACCTAATCTGTTTCACTGATCACTCTGTCTCTTAGCCAGTACCAGATAGATTTGATGATTGCCATTTTATAATATGGTTTGAGATCTAGTATTGCTAGGCCACCTTCCTTTGCATTTTTTTCATTAATTCCCTTGATATTCTTGATCTTTTGTTCTTCCAGATGGATTTTATTGTTATTTTTTCTAGCTCCATAAAATAATTTTTTGGTAGTTTGATTGATATGGCATTGAATAGGTAAATTAATTTAAGCAGGATCATAATTTTTATTATATTTTATTTTTTATTTTATATTTTATTATATTGACTTGGCCTACCTATTATTTTCCCAATTGTTTAGGTTTGACTTTATTTGTGAGAAAAGTGTTTTTGTAATTGTGTTCATATAGTTCCTGGGTTTGTCTTGGCAGGTAGACTCCTAAATATTTTATGTTGTCTGTAGTTATTTTCAATGGAAATTCTTTTCTATTTCTTGCTGCTGGGCTTTTGTTGATAATATATAGAAATGCTGATGATTTATGTGAGTTTATTTTATATCCTGCAACTTTGCTGAAGTTGTTAATTATTCCAGGTAGTTTTTTAGTTGATTCTCTTAAGTATACCACTATATCATCTTCAGAGAGTGATAGTTTTGTTTCCTTATTGTCTATTCTAATTCCTTCAAATATTTTTCTTCTGTCTTGCTGTAGCTAACATTTCTAGGACAATATTGAATAGTAATGGTGATAATAGGCATCCTTGCTTCACGGAACCCTGATCTTATTTGGGAAGACTTCTAGTTTATCCCCATTATAGATAATGCTTGCTGCTGATTTTAGATAGATACTGCTTATAATTTTAAGGAAAGCTCCATTTATTACTATGCTCCCTAATGTTTTTAATAAGAATGGGTGCTGTATTTTGTCAAAAGCCTTTTATTCATCTATTGAGATAATCTTATAATTTCTGTTGGTTTTGCTATTGATGTACTGCTTGCATTTTAAAAAAGAAGTTTATATGATTCTACAGATTACTTTCCTCTTTTTTTGGGGGGGGGGCTAGGCGATGGGGTTAAGTGACTTGCCCAGGGTCACACAGCTAGTAAGTGTTATGTGTCTGAGGCCGGATTTGAAGTCACGTCGTCCTGAATCCAGGGCCAGTGCTCTATCCACTGTGCCATCCAGCTGCCCCTCTATAGATTACTTTCAAAATTGCCTTGTTTGTCTCTGCTTCTTTCTGCATGAACTTACATCTGTTACATTGCACCTCTTTTCTTGGAGGATCTCTATTGTTACTCCTTCAGCCTCCTCCCCCAATTAAAAAACAAAAGGAAAAAAAATCATATAACAAATAAGCATGTATGTTGCTTTCTGCACCTTCTGTTTATCACTTCTCTCTCAGGACATGGGTAGCATACTTCATAGATCCTCAGGAGACTTATTTGGTCATTGGATCAGAGTTCTTAAGCTTTTCAGAATTGTTTTTCTTTACAGTATTGTTGTCCTTAAATAAATTATTCTGGTTCTGTTCGTGTCTCTCTTTTCCTTTTAATTCTGTCCAGGATTCTCTAAAATCACCTTTTGTCATTTCTTACAACACAAAAATATTCTATTACATTGCCATATCACAGTCTGTTCTGCAGTTCCCTAGTTGTCCGAGGCAATCTAAAATACCCCCTTTTAGTTCTTTGCTTTTCTTTATTTCCCCTTTTAAGCCCCACTTCAGGATCAGGAAGTTTGTTTGTGACTATTTCCTCCTTAGTATTATCTTCTCTTAATTCCCCTCCTTATCTCTGATGTTTTCTTTGTTGAATTTGTATATGTGTCTCTTCAGCCGTCCTTTGTTTCATGAGTGAGGTTCAGCTGATGTCTGCTCCCCCAGCCCATTTCTCCATGTTTGTATATTCCTCTTCTCATGTACCCCAACTATGAGAAATGGTGAGTTCTACCCCCAGTTCCTCCTTTCTCCCTCCCTTTTCTTTCTCCTTTTCAAACCCTCAGAACAGAACCATTCTACCCCCAGGACCTTTTTTTTTTTTAATGCCTTCAATATCCTATGAAGGCATTAACGTTCTGAAAGAACATGTGTTTTTTCTCTCTCTATTAGAATGTCAGCATGGTAACATCATGACTCCTTCCAGTTGCTCCAAAATTTTACCTTTCTGGGTTTCTTTGGATTCTTATTTTGATTTGTATTTCCGAGTTTTTACTCAGCTCTGGTCTTTTCATTAGAAATACCCGTGAAAGTCCTTTATTCTATTAGGTGTTAGATGGCCTAGTGAATATAGAGTACTGGGCCTGGAATTAAAAAGATCTATAATCAGTTGTGGCCTCAAACACTTCCTAGCTCTGTGACCCTGGGCCAGTCATTTAACCTTTTTCTGTCACAGTTTCCTCAGCTGTCAAATGGAGATAATAATATCCCCAAGGGGATAACCTAAAAGGTTGTGAAAATCAAATGAGATTAATACTTACTTTAGCCCTGTGCTTGGTATGCAGTAGGTGCTTAATAAATAATCTTCCTCCCTTCCTTCCATTAAATGTCCATATTTTTACTAAAAAAAATTTTTTTTTACATTGTAAGAGGGTACTCAGTTTTGCTGGAGGTGATTCTTATTTGTAAGCCTTTATATTTTTGCCTTTGGCAATGTTGCATTCTAAGATTTCTTGTTTATTGAAGAAGGTTTTCTGTGATCTGCACTATAGTTCCTTGGTACTTGAACTGATTATTTTTTTTTTATGCTTGCAATATGTTTTCTTTGATGTGGTAGTCCCGAATTTTGATTGTGACACTCCTGGAACTTTTTCTTTCAGGATTTCTTTCAGGAGTTGATCAGTGGATTCCTGCTATTCACTTTGTCCTTTGGTTCTGATAGATCAAGGTGGTTTGCATTATGAATTCTTGAAATGTAGTATTCAGGGTATGTTTCTTTTCATAATTATAATTTTCAGGTAGTCTAATGATTCTTTAGTTGTTTCTCAAATTATTTTATAGGTCAGTTTCTTTTGATTTTAGATATCATATATTTTCTGTTTTTCCTCCCAGTCTGATTTTGTTCTAATATTTCTTTCTGTTTTATGGAATCGCTGATTTCTGTTTGATCTCTTTTAATTTTCAGGGATGCCATTTCTTGGGAAAGGTTTCCTGCTGTCTCTTCTAAAGTAATTATTCTCTTTCCTTCTTTTCCTCAAGAGATTTTACCTCCTTTTTAAAAAAAATCTCTTGCTTAATTTCTTTTATGTATTTGTGTAGTCCTTCTGGAAAAATCCTCCCCCTCCCCTATTTGAATCTCTAATGAATAAAGCATGAGTAAAGCATTTATGAAGTTCTTACTACATACAAAGTACTGTGCTAAGTGCTGGGGATAGAAATAGAAACTGTCAGACGGTTTCTTCTCTCAAGGAGCTCACATTTCAATGGCGCTGACATCACATAGAGAAGGTTCCAGCTGCAAGTCAGATGGAAAGGTCCCATGGTCCTAAGGGTGCAGTAGCAAAGCAGATGGTGATACCTCTTCTCTAATGTAATTTCCACTCATAAAATCATATCAATTTATGATATTTAACCATTTGACAATGCCAAGAACTTAGAGGACAAGGACTTTCTTTTCTGAGTCTTCAATAGATGTTGTGGTAGCACTTGCACAAGGAGCAGTTGCCAGGCTGAATTTCTATAGATCTTTCTTCCAACTTATGATATTTGAAGGTACTGAGCTGAGAGCATTGATATTCCCAAGAATTTTGGGCTTAGGATCCAGGGTCTCCATAAGGGCCTTAGGTGCAGTTTTGGTCAAGGAGGTTGTGGTGGTGGTGGTGGTGGTTTGAATTGTTGGGCACACACTGCCTCCTGTCTCCCCCTTGGAATGCCCTGCTGTGTCAGCTAGACTGCCTTGTAAGTAGCAGGTAGTTGAGAGTTGGTAGAGATTGCTGATCCTTTCTCCACAGGAGTTGCTTCCCCAAATCATATCTGTGAAAGTTATCCTGGAAGCTGGACTGGTCTTCTCAGGATGCTGACCCTCCCAGGGCTCTGGTGCTTATCTGCCTGTTGACAGCAGCTGGTCCACAGTTGTTGCTGGTGGTGATGAGGAAGGTAGGCCTCTTCTCCACAATGATTACTCCCCTCAATGATGGCCCTAGGGGTTGGGCTGGAAGCAAGTCTGGTGGTTTTGGGGACATTTCCAGCAAAATGATGGGGATGCAGCTAAATCAGTGTTTAGAGGATTATCTTATTTCTTTTCATCTGGTGCCAATAAAAAACTCCTTGGATCTTGCATCTTGCTTTTGCTCAATGACTTGAAATTGTTATAGAATTACTATCCCCTTTGGGAAGATCTCTGGGTTTGCAAAGATTTTTAATACTGGGTGTGTGTGTGTGTGTGTGTGTGTGTGTGTGTGTGTGTGTGTGTGTGTGTGTTTTTGTTTTATTTTTGTCTTTCCAGCTCTAATTCCTGAATCGTAGCTTTGTGTCAGGGTCACACTCCATTCCCTGCTTCTTTTTTAGGTGGCTTGATTAACCCCACTTGTTCTTTTCCTGGGTCCCTTGGGTTTCTTCATGTTCCATTCCTGTTTCATTTTTAGGTGTGTCAATTGACTCTTCTTGTTCTTAGCCTGGATCCCCTGGGTTCCTGCACTGACCTCCATCTCCTGGAGATAGGACCACCTGCCTGGATCTTTAAGGTTCCAAACTCTGGATCTTCAAGGTCCTCCATGGGCTCTCAGGACAGTGTTAGGATCCATGTAGCTTATGTATCTGAGCTATCATAGTCTGAGTACTATGGCACCATATTGGTTACTGCCAGCTGCCACTCCCTAGGCCTTTTTTAAGTTCTCCCTCAACTCTTTTTGCCTCTAGACACAGCCTTACAAGCTGTACTTGTCCAGCCTCTGGTTGCACTGGGAGTCTACCCTGTAATGGTACTAACTTTGGTGACAGGAGCCTCTCCCTTTCCTATTACCCATGGATAGTTGACTTTTTATGCAATTCTGGGGTGGAAGAAGGCACGTATTATAGTTTCTTAATGGATTTTTTGGTCATTTTTCAGTTTGTTGTGAACTTGGGTGCTTTACCAGAGTAGGTATGTGGGAGTTGGGAGATCTGCCTCCTATTCAGGTAGCTGTTTCCTCATTTTGAGGCTTGAAAGAAGCTAAGGATTCTAAGAATTGGAGGTAAGGAGGGAGGAGTGCTTGGGAGACAGCCAATATAAAGGCACAGAAGCAAAAAAAATGTAGTGCCAAGTCCAGGTAGCAGTAAGTCAAGTTGTTGGAAGTAGTCCTGTTTGGCTGTAACAAAGTCTGTGGGAAAAGGGGGAAGAAGGTGAGATTCAGTAAACCCAAAAAAAGTAGATTGGAGCCAGGTTGTGAAAGGTTTTAAATGCCATGCTGAAGAGCTTGTATTTCTTCACTCTACCTAACCCAAAATACCTTCTTCCCAACCTTTCTATTACTGTGAAAGGCACTACCATCTTCCCAGTCAGCTAGTCTTATAACTTTGGTGTCATCCTCAGCTCCTTACCCCACAAATCCAGACTTTGTACATCTTTGTTGTTTCTACCTTCATAACTTGTTTCATATGTGTCCCCTTCTCTCCACTCACACAATTGCCAATCTGGTGCAAGGCCTCATTCATTACTTCATGCCTTTACTATTGAAGAGCCTTCTGATTGGCCTTCCTACTTCAAGTCTCTCTCTATTCCAATCTGTCCTCTATTCAGATGCCAAAATGATTTTCCTAAAGTGCAGGAATGATTGTCTCCTCTCTACTCAGTAAACTGCAATGGTTCCCTGTTACATTCAGAATCAAATATAGAATACTGTTTGTCATGTAAAGCCCTTTACAACCTATTCTTTTCCTACTTTTCCGTTCTTTGTATTCTTTATCCTCCTCCTCCATCTGTGATACAGTGACACAGGCCCACTTGATGTTCTGTCTTCTGACTCGGCTTTTTTACTTGGCTGTCCTTAGTACCTCAAATACTCTTCTTTATCACTTCTGTTTTCTAATTGCTCTGGCTTCCTTCAGGACTCATCTAAAATTTCACTTTCTGCAAGAGGCTTTTCTTCTTCTTTCCATGCCTCTCCTTCCCTCTGTCTTAGGAAGATGGGGCAGGAGGATACTTTCTTTGACATTACTTTCCATCTATCCTATATATATCTTGTATATATATTTTTCATATTGAAAGAAGGGGTGGCTTTTGTATTCTGTCTTTCTTTGTATCTCTGGCACTTAGCACAGTGCCTGGCAAATAGTAACCGCTTATTAAATGCTTATTTGCTAACTGACTGAAGGTTTTTGAGCATGGAGGTGACATGGCCAGACTTGTGTTTTAAGATGATTGTTCCAAAAGTTGTGTAGAGAATACGTTAGAGAGGGAAGAGACTAGAAGCTGGGATTCATATTAGGAGATTGTGGCTATGGTTAGAGATGAAGAACTGACCTAGAATGGTGTCAATATCTGTTTCTAAGGAGAGAAGGAAATGGTGCAAGGGATGTTGTGGAGTTAGAAATGACAAGGTATGACAGCTCATGAAGTAAAAGGGAGCAATGAGTGAGAAGGAAATGTGGGATGATTTCAAGTTTACAAATCTGACTGACTGTAAGAATGGTGTGGCACCTTCAACAGAAAAAAAGGAAACTTTTGAGAAAGAGTGGGTCTAGGGAGGAATATACTGAGAAGTAAAGATGAATAGGTTGAAGATCAAATGAAGAAAGTAATTGGTGACTGAAGGTATGATATTCTGAAAATTAGCATGAGGCTGGGGACTATGAGTAGAGAACCAAAACATTTCTCCCATTGATTTGGAGATTGTGGGAGATGGTGAGGTTCTTTTCTATGAGACTAAAGGGAAAGCCATGATGAGAAGAGAGTGTGAAGAGGGTAAAAAATAGTTATTGTTAGGTACCAAAGTCAGTCAATCAATCTAGAACTGGTATCTGTGAGTATAGTCACTAGTTAGACATGAAAATTCATGAAATCTCATGCCCAAGAACTTTTTTTTTTTTTGCCAAAAAGCAAATTGGATATATTCCAACTGATCCTATTATGCAAATAGGGTCTTTTCTGACCGTGCCAATGCTACTTTTATCAATGATTTCTATAAGTAGTCCAAATTTAGTTAGGCTATGTCGATTCAGTGTTTATCTTCTGATAGGAAGTTTTTGTGTTATTAACAATGGGATTCCTCTTAGATTAAGTGGTTGATTCTACAAGCCCTTTAAAGTAATTATTCTTCACATATCTCATGCAAAGCAGTAGTATTTTTTTCTGTTTTACAACTTAGAAAACGTAAGTAAAAAACTAAGGTAAAGTCAAATAACTAGCCAAGAGCGGCAGAGGAGTTGATCTTTTGAACTGGAATTAAAATAATAAAATTTAATTTTAGCGATACATTTTAAATGAAAACATTTCCCAAAATGATGAAAGAAATTTTCAGCATCCAACACCTAGCACAGGGCACCTGGCACATAGTAGGTGCTTTAATAAAATTTTTAAAATTAAATTTGTTGTTTTTACACCTAGCATTTATATGATTGCCATAATAAACTCCTTTTAAGAAAACAAATTTAAGACTATACTTGAAAAGCTTAACACTAAACTTTATTTGGTGTGTAGTGTAATGGTATAAAAGGAATATGAATTTGTGGTGATTTTTTAATGACAAGATGAATTTATTGGTAATCTTCAAATTAAGGGATTTTAAATAATAAGTATTGTTTTTATTAAAAATTAAAACTTAGAAGGCTTTTTATTTGATTTTTTTATGGTGTGTTAAGCTGAAATCTCAAATTATGTTTGTGAGTTTAAATGTAGATACCTGCACTAATGATTTTTTAAAAAATTTGAAGTGTAATGCATTTTAAAAAGAAGAACCTATGAAACCTTTTCTCTCTCTTTTTTCAGAGAGAGCTCCAACTTCTTATATGACCATTTCCTGGACTAATCCCTTAACCCGTTGATCATCTTAAAGTATCTTTATATCATAAATACTTTTGTATCTTTGCTAGAAATTGTATAGATCTGTGTGTATGTATATATGTTATGTACATGTATATGTTTATATATGCATGTGCATATATAGCATGTTAGATCATATCATAGTTTTAAGTTTTGTAGTTTTTTTATTGTCAGTGTTTTCCTTGAAATTAAAAAAAACCCTTTACAGAAGGAGTGAAGTGGCAGGGTAAGAGTTAACAACTCTGCCACATGTAGGGAAGAGCAGTCCATTGGGGGTTAAATTGCAGAGTCTAATGGAATAATAACTGGTAGCACCATCTGCTGGCCTACTTCTGCAGAAGGAGTCAGTATTTTTAACGACATCTCTAATATTCATGCTGATGCATTTTGATGCTTTGTGCATTCATTTCTTTCTGTGCTTTGTTGGAATCTGGCTATCTGCTTACAGCTTTTGTGGAAACTCAGCTCTTTAGGAGAGGTTGACAGTCTTTGTCATACCTGAGTAGGCTAAACAGTGGATATATTCTTGTCAAGGAAGAAATATGTTGATAAATCACAATGTGTATTTGTGGAGGGTTGTTCATATCTTGGTTGCAGCTTGCTAAATAGGCCATTTAGGAATCTTCTTTCAATGCTTTTCTCTTGAGCACTGCCTGGGGTGGTGAAAAAGCAGAGGGCAAGCCTTTGTCTGACGCCAAAAATGTCTTCAGTGAAGAGGCCAAGAGGAAGGGTAAGTGAAAGCCTGAATGAGTGGGAGGAGGAGGGGTTCTTTGGGCTAAAAGGCTAATGGGATTGAATAACCTTCCTTATTACTGGCTGCTGCTGCGGGAGTCGTACTGCATCGCCATCTTGAGCTTGTTGCTGTTTTCTCGAGTCTTGGTTATTTGTTATAGCCTGTAGGCCTTAAGGTGGCATTTAGTGAGTGAGCCTAAACCCTGCCTCCTTTCCCAGTGCTGCAGCACTGCTGTGAAGCCTTTGATGAGGCACGTATAGAAAATATATCCAGTAAAGTATACTGGATTTTGCCTGAAAATGTGTTTGGAAATTCCTGGTGGTTTTTCCCTTTGCTGTAGTCAGAGGCATGTTTACGGGTGAGAAAATAGCAAAGCTGTGATCTGTTCTGTATTTTGTTTGTGTGCATGTGTGTTTGAAGAAGAAATTCTTTCCATTCCTTTTTAAAAACTTGCCTTATATTTTACCTTCTTTGATATTTCAAAAACATTAGTACTTTTAATGTAGAACTATTAGAATTTAATTTTCTCTACAATTGTTTGAATAGGAAAAAAAATGAGCAGGTAAACTCATAGAACTAAAAGTTTCTCAATTTTATGTAAGGTACTAAATATATTTGCTAACTGACATTTAATGAGATTATACATATATACAAATGATCCTAGATTGTATTTGCTTATAAAAAAGATTGGTTTTTTAAAAATTCACTAATAAATTTTAAAGCTAACAGTTCTAAATTTAGGTAATAATTTACATGTTTGTATTAGTTTTGTAGTCCACACATTCAAAAAGGAGGGGAAAGAGTTTTATTCCAAATGCACAAAAATATTTACAAGATTAAGATTTGACGTAGTCAATTACCAAGGTGGCCAAGAATGCTATGAAAATTTCAATGAATCTGTTCCATCTAGTTGTTGGGGGTTTTGTTTTTTTGTTTTTGGTATGCAGTCAATACTAATTTGAAAGTCACAGTTCTGTTTGTTTTGAACCTACTGTACTTTTTAGTCAAACAAAATGTCTTTATATTCTTAGATTTGTTTACATCACTTACATATTTGCTTATGTAATTCAGCTTTACTAGGTAAGCAGAATTTTCTAGTTCCAAATGTTTATGGGAATGACTTTAGATGTACTTCATTATCTTCTGTAAAATATATTTTGTTGTTTTTTTTTTCAGCCTCCTTCCTGTAAGAAAACTGATGGATCTGGGACATATGCTAAGTTACAGAATACCCAGGTGAGAGCCATATCTGAAAAGAAGCAGAAAAGAAAGGTGGAATCAGAAAGCAAGCAAGAAAAGGCTAATCGTATTATATCAGAAGCAATAGCAAAAGCAAAGGAACGAGGGGAACGAAACATTCCTCGAGTAATGAGCCCTGAAAACTTTCCTAGTGTTTCAGCTGAAGGAAAGGAAGAAAAAAAAGGTAGAAGAATGAAATCTAAGCCAAAAGACAAGGAAAGCAAGAAAACAAAAACTTGTTCCTCAACCAAGTTAAAAGAGAAGACAAAAATTGGGTAAGTAGGTTAAGATTTAAGTTTAAATCAATTAATTTGGTTAAAAGTGGAACTGGCTTAATAATTTAAAAAAACATTTCTTATATTGAACTAGCGTTCAATTTCTATTTAGCATGCTATGCTATATTTATTTACTCCTACTTTTAGTAATACTACAGTTCTTAGTCACCAGATACATACAAAAGAATGTTAGCCATGTTATATTATTTGAAGGCTGAAGATTGTACCAAATGATCTCCAAAAATCTCAAAATTTCTAATATTCTGTTATTTTAGTTAATGTATATTTAGCTAACAGAAGAAACTTTGTTTTTGAAATGTTATAGTTTATTGCAAAAAAACAAGCAAAAGAAAAGCCTTAATATTGCACACTAGCATTTTACTCACTATAGAAAGCATACATTGAAGTTCTTTTTAGTATTTCTTCAACACAGTATATGTGTTTCACTGGTTACATTATAGTTTAGAAACAAGATAATAAAATACATTCTAAAGGAAGCAGAGCTTCTATATCCATATTCTGTAGCTCTTCACACCCACACTAACCTTCAGATTGTTTTTTCAGTGTAGAAGAATTGGGAACAATTCCTAATGTACATTACCCAGCCTAATCTCAAGGTTGTTTTGAGAAAGTAGATCAAAAAGTCTTCAGATTTTACAAATTCTGGCCTTTCTTAGTAGACTGCCATGAAGTCCTTGTTTTATGTATCTATCTTTAAACAGTTGATTTCAGGAAATAATAATAATTTACATTCATGTAGGCTTTAAAGTTTACGAAGTGCCTTACCTATATTGTCTCATTTGATTCTCACAACCTTTGGAAATAGCTACTTGCAAGTAATTTATTATCCCCATTTTAAGATGATTTTTACCTGGCTATTTAATCATTTGGGATCTTGGAAGAACATTTCTTATAATTATAGCAGCTCATTATATAGTGCTTCAAAGTTTGCAGTCAAGTAGATATTTGCCCTCTTTTTAACTCACACAGAAGTATATCTGTTAAAGAGAATTCACTTTTTTTGAAAATGTGAATTTGTTCAATAGATGATTAATGCATAAATTTTAAAACTCATTTCATGTAAACTAATAAATATTGTGAATAAATTCTCAGCATTTTAAATGGAATAACAAAACTGAATTGTTCTAAAAAGAGAAAGCTAACATTATATCTGCTGTTATTTAGCTATAATGAAAATTGATTTTGTATTTTATCTGTAGCCAACTAATGAAGTTTGAAAATTAAATTTTCTGTTCTTCCTGTATATTTTATTTTTGTGGGTAAAAGTTTGATTTTCCAAAGGTGGTTGAGGGAAACCAGCTTTTAAAAACTTTGATACATTAAAGTTTTCTTGAATGCTTTAAAATGTTTCAAGGTTTTTTAGTATTTATATTACAGTTTGTTCAGATGTTATAAGCAAATGGTTTTGAAGGCTAGCAAGTCACTGTATAATGTAAAAGGAGAATAGTAAAGAATCTTCAAATGGGGGTGTAATTAGAGCAATTACAATAGAAATTATTTTGTTAACAAGTTTGAGGACCTGCTAAATGGGAGAAACTCAAGAAGTGAGTAGTAAAAAAGAAAATAAATTAAAATGAGAGATGATTTAAAATTTAGAGTTAAGAGAAGAAATGGCTTAGAATTTTGAACAAGAAATAGTGGAGTGTGGTGGAAAGGCTTGTTGATAAAAGTAAAATGACTGCTTCCATATAAGAATAATTTTTATGGCATTGAGAAGTGTTAGCTCATGTTGATATTGAAGAAGATTAGCTGTGTAATAAAGTATCTCTACTAGTGATAGTAAAGAACAAAAAGAGTTGAGAATAATTATAGCAGAAAAATAAGGTTAGCTTTTTCAATGTTTAGAATATAGAAACAGTAAGGAATAGTGGATAAAGAAATTCCTTGAGGTAAAGGCCTAATGACAAAGTGATAAATCATAGTAGAAAAAGTAGATTTGGTATTTGTATTAGTAATAAGCTATTGAGTAGAAGAAAACCACTTCTTGACTGTTCATGAGAAATAAGGATCTGTTTAATTTTTAAATTTTATTTTTAAAATTAACAAGTAATTAATTTTCTTTCCCTTTCACTCCTCTTACCACCACCCCAATTGAGAAAGAAAAAAAAAAACAAAACAAAAACAAAACCTTTACCACAAGTATGTGTAGTCAAGCCATGCATATCTCACTGTGCATATTGATTCTATCACCTTTTTGACAATTAATAGGTAGCATTTTTCATCATAAGCCCCCTAGAATCATGGTTGATCATTGCAATTATAACCACTTAAAAGGAAAAAAATGATGGTCTGAATAAATGAAAGCCTTACATAATTGAGTAGTTCCATTTTAGCTAATAGTTTCAATAAAATATTTCACTATAGCCACAGTTACAATAACTAATCCTGTAATGGTTATATGTCAGTATATATTGTCATTTTGGATTTGCAGTCATAAGATTATTTAATTCTGAGTATTTTGAAACTTCCATTTGATTCATTTAAACTAGTGTCATTTAATGATAAATACTTGCAGTTCAAATTACTGTTTGTATTTTCCTGCTCATTTCAGTAAACTAGGGTTATTACTTGTGACTTAAGGAAGATATCACATAAATTTTAAAAGAATGAATTCTGAAAGTTTCTCCAGTAGCAGTCTGAAGTACAGATTTGCACAGCAGTTGAACTTTTAAAATTTAGTAGTTTAAAACTTCCAAGACCCCTCTGATGTATGGGTAAAGTAGCTGGTTCCCTATAAAATGTGAATTCAGGGGCAAGCAAAAGTCAGTCTACTCCAAAATATGTGTATAGCCTGCTATAGTGCTTGAAATACTAATTATTTTAGCTACTCTTATGAATTATCAATAATAAATGCTTAGTATTTGTATAGCTTTTTACTGATTTCATTTTATCCTCTCAGGAATTCTGAAGTCGGTTATCCTACCTCACTGGTGTTATGGTATAGTTTGAAAGACTGTATTTGGAGTTATAGGACCTGAGTATAACCTAGCTCTGCCCCTTACTTAGACAAGTTACTCAACTTCCTTGGGCCTTATTTTCTTCCTTTTTTAAAATAAAGGTGTTGGACTGTATGGTCTGAGTAAGGCATTTTCTAGCTAGAAATCTTTTGATATCTATTTTACAAATTTGGAAATGAAGATACAAAGAAATTAAGTGATTTGCCAGAAATTATATACAGCTAGGTAGTGAAGGACCTGTGACAAAGAATCTTGGTCCAAGAGTAGCCAAACTTTCAGTTGCATTAGGCTACCTCTTCATTAAGACATTCTATCTAGAAAACTTCAATTAAAATTCAAAGATAGCGCAAGGAAGAAGTAATACATAAAAACTGGCTAGCACATAGTATCACATTCATATGGATTGGGTTATCAGACTAGGTCAAAATGATTTGTAGGATAGGTAAATGGTTGGGGGTGTAGTCTGAAAAAGGAATGAAACCTTTTTATGCTAGGCAGGGAAAGCTCAAAAAGTGAAGCAAAGTCCTTTAGTGGGAACTCAAGCAGCCTTAAGGGAACACGGGGCATCAGGAAGTAGCATTAAAAAGAGGAAAACAGTGGGGGAAGGAAACTAAAAAACAAACCTACTCTACTGCATTGTTTGCCTGTGGTTAGCCCAGCTGCCAGTTAAGTTATTAAGAAATTACCTTTCAGGAAGAAGAGATATTTTGTCAGTCACCAGAAGTAATTTAAAATGAAATGTCTACTTCAATCCATAAATATACTTAAACCTGGATCTCTGAGTTCAGTTTGTTAAAATAGAAAGTATAAATAATAAGAGGGAAGTATGAATACAATAATTTAGGATTATTAATTAAGAATTCTGGCATGTTAGCAAAATGTGAAGACTACTAACAATGGTTTCTTTGTGGGCATGTTACTAAATTAGATTATGTGATGGTATATTGAGATGCTTAATTTATATTATGTAACTTTAAATTCCATCAGGGTACAGATAGTTTCGTTCTTTATATCTCCCACACAATGCCTTGCAGTTAATAAACACTTAATAAATACTTGTCTTCACTCTTACTTGATTTGCTTTTAAAGTCAGGGTTTGAAACAGCTTAGTTTGGTACCATTTGTATGATCTTGGACACTCAACTCTTCTGGGCCTCAGTTTCCTCTCCTGAAAATAAGGTTATGGTACTATATGTAAGGTCTTTTTTGGCCTCCTAATTTAATCAATTAGTCTTATTTACTAAAGCTACCTCCTTCATTCTCCATGGCTATTTTTAAAAATTAGTATAGGACTAGAAGTTCATATCTTGTACTAAAAGTAACTTTTAATATCTTTAAGGGAGAAGATGAAACAATTAAGGGGGAAATAGTGCATATTATGACTTACCTCTTTAGAATAGCACAGGAATATAAACAGGAATTGATTTTGACAATATAATTTTTTTAAAGTAAGTCTATATACTTTTCTTCTCAAAAAAAAGTAAAATCTATTTCATGTTTGAAAACTGAATTTTTGGGTTTGTTCAGTTTTTAAGCATTTGGAAGGAATTTATGGGGTGGGGGAAACTCAATTATTTTCCCAGGTATCGACATAGTATGACCATGCTTGTGAGTGAATTTCTTGCAAATATAAAAAGATGAATGTCCCATGTTGCTAGTTACCTCATGATTGTTTATGTGGGAAAAGCACAGTGACTTAAAACTGGTTTAGAAATATATTAAGATCTTAAGTAGGATAGCAATGAACAGTCCATATCACTCAACATTACACCCGTGATCCTCATTTAAGTTTTTTTAAGTGCCTCTTAAAATTTGGATAAAGGGGGAAAAAAAGTTTTTCCAGGATAAGCACTATTACAACTATTAAATGCTAAAAATATCATTTTACCTGCTTAATGTTTCCTTTTTTTCTGAAGTGATTGTCTCTAAAGCATTTTATATTCAATGACTCTAAAATAATGCATTATGCCTCCAAATAAAAAATTGTTATAAAAATGTATTTTTATTTCCTTTGCTATGAAGAATTGAGTGAACTAATCATAACAAATGAGCTAATTGGATAAGATACATTGTTTGTCCAATTATTTCAATGAGTGAATCAACAGGGGGCAATTACAGATTGACACAGTGTGTAACACAGCTTGTTACATAGCATCTACTAATGGCATGTGGGCAGGATTTAGATGAATGCATAAATTAAATGTGAAAATCAAATATAGACACACTAAGTATAAATACTGGAGTTTTCCAGTGCCAATATTTATTATATGGGTTAACATGCTGAATTTGTACCTTAGCTCCATAGCTTCTATCTGAACAACTTTTGTTTTGAATTGTACTCACTTAAGTTGTCACTTTCTTTTGCTTTTATTTAATTTTTAAAAATTTTAAACATTAGTAACACATGTCATCACATTTTCAAAACAGCTTGAACAAGGAAGGACCTTCTTAATAAATTATTTCTATGTGATTTAGAATTGTAGACTCTTAGAACTAGAAGCAAACTTAAAGGTCATCAAGGCCAATTCCTTTGCTTTATAGATAAGCATACTGACATCTAAGGTTATCTAGCTAGTAAGTAGGGGAACCAAGTATACAGACGTGATATTTGGTCTACTTATATATTACAGTCTTCCTCATACTTCCTCTTCTTTATAATGTATTTCTCTTTAAAAATGATTACTTTATTAAGTCTTTGAAGACTTATAAAAATAATTGTTATCCTTGCATGGTAAGCAGTAGCTTTAAAACTTAAAGTAAACTCTGTTATCTATTGAGCAGTGGGATCTTATGGTTAACTAAGTGTGTGTGTGTGCATCTGCGTGTGCACATAAATACGCACACACCCCCCTCTGTAGGAAGGTGTTGGTGATGTTGGTTAGATTCATTTGGCACAGGCGACCTCCTATTTTTCTTTCAGAGTGTTTTGCTGCTTCTGATTGATACATTTTAAAACTACAATGTAATAAATTACTTGCTAACAGTTTTCCAGATGGGAGATCCTTTTAACTTATTCTATTAAATAGGTGTGTTACTCCGTGTAGGACAGTCTTAGATTTTTATATTCATTTGTAATTTACATTATCAAGTTTTTTACAGTTTTCCTAAAGGTTTTAAGAGAAAAATGTGTTCTTAAGTTGATGTAATATGATCCTGGAATTTTTTTATTTTTTAAAATATATTTTTATTGATATGTTTTGTTTTTATATCACTTAGATCTCTCTCTGTATCCTTTTCCCACTCTCCTTCCAGAGTCATCCTGACAACTTTTAAATGAGAAAAAAATTTAGCAAAACCGATTAATACATTGAAAAAAATCTGACATTATTTGTAATGTTCTACCTCCTCATCTCTGCAAAGGAGAGGAAGCAGGTGTCTTCTCATATCTTTGGAGCCAAGCTTGTTCTTTACAATTGCACAACATTCATTTTCTTCTTATATGGCAATAGTTGGTGTGTCCTCCATTCTTCTAGTTCTGCTTTTTTTTTTTTTGCTTTGCATTATAAAAGCCTTTACAGAGTTATCTGTATGCTTCATAGTTGTCAGTTTTAATTACATTATAGTATTCCATTTTTTATTAATATATCACAATTTACTTGATAGTTCTCTTGTTTTAAGTTTTGTTATTTTGCAATTAAATGTAATGTTGCTACAAAAATCTATGAATAAAGACAGCCCTTTTTGGCTGTTTTTGTTACCACATATAATATTACTAGTCAAATTATTAGCTTTAAGATGATTTTTATAACTTTAATGTATACAGCCATGGGTTCTTCAAAAAGATTTAATATTTTTAAATCTACTAGCATGACTGAATGTCCATATTCCTCCACAACCCTGCCAGAATTGAGTTTCATTGCCTTTAATTGGTTTTGGCAATTTGATGGGTATGAATTGTTATTTCTAATATACCTCAATTTGAATCTCTTTGATTATTTGTGAGTTGGAGCATTTTTTCAAGTTATCTTTCAAATTTGTGTTTCCATGTTTGAAAACTGGCTGATCTTTTCTAGCCCTAGAAAGGTCCCCTCATTTTATATATCAGGAAGTGGAGGGCCAGGGAGGATTAGTACACATTGTACCTTCTAAAATAATATAAACTCCTTCAGGTCAGGGATTTTTTCAGTTTTTACTTTTTGTATCCTCAGGTCCTGTTACAGTACCTAGTACATTAGTAGGTACTTAAGTACTTACTCATTGATTAATTTACATGATACTTTAAAAATGACTCAAATAAATTCACTGACATGTCAAAAAATGTAAATCTCAGCATGATCTTTCTATTATTTGACAAATGTTTGTTTGGCATTGTTCTGACTACTCCATATTTATACTTTTTTTACAAGTTCTCCATTTTTCCTACTTTGCTCCTTTTTACAACACCTTCAAAGTCATAGATGCTAGTTTACTCAGCAGTCAGTCACCAAGTATTTATTAAGTGCTTGCCATATTCTAGGCACTTTACTAAGCTATGAGGATACAAAGAAAGACAAGAACAGTTCTCACCCTAAAGCGGCTCAATTCTAATGGGGGAAACAACATGCAAAAAATTATACACAGTCCAAATGGAAGGTAATCTCAGGGAACGACAGCAGCAGCAGATGGTTGAGGGAATCAGGAAAGGCCTCCCTGCAAAGGGTGGCACTTGAGATAAATCTTGAAGGAAACCAGGGAATTCAAGAAGCTAAGATGAGAAGTGAGAGCGTTCCAGGTATGGAGGACAGACAGTGAGAAGGAGCAGAGTTGGGGAATAGATTGTTGTCTTCACAGAATTGGAAGAAGACAGTGTCACTGGATTGTAGAACACGTGGAAGGGAGTGAAGTGAAAGTAGGCAAGAGAGATAGAAAGGGGCAAGGTTGTTAAGGGTTTTAAATGTCAAAAGGATTCTATATTTGATGCTGGAGGTGCAGCAAGAAGCTGCTGCTGGTGGTTCTTCCCCTCCCACCCTTTTTCCTGGGTGGAAGTTTCAGGGGGGAAGAATTAACATCATCAGACTGTGCTTTAGGGAAATCACTTTGGCAGCTGAGTGGAGGATGGACTGAAGTGGGAGAGACTTGAGATTGGGAGACCAATCAGAAGGCTGTTGTGACATGATGAAAGCCTGCATTAGGATAGCAAATACTATAGTTAAACGAATTCCCCAATAATTCAAGATAGGGAGAAGGGTTTAACCAGTGCATGGAGAGATGGCCTGGAAAGTACTTTGAGTGGAGAGACTAGAACTCATAGTGAGGATGAAAAACAGGAAAAAGGGTTGTAAACCAGAGAGAAAGATAGATTGATAAAAGGCAGAGTAGATAAAGGAATTTCAGAGTTCATGAGCATGCAATTAGAACACTTATAAGTATTGATATGATGATCTCTGTGTAGAGGAGTTGCAGTGGAAGTCATGAGAATGAACTAGAAAGTTAAGGTGTTTGAGGGATTATCAATGTGTGTTGAAGTTCCCTAGAATGAGGGCACAAGTTGGAATGGAAAGAGAAACTATGATCCAGGCACTGAATTGGTTGAAGAAGGATGGAGAATGTCATAGGAGTCATTAAATAACAGCTACTGGAGTCATGATTGGATGATAAATTGTGGTCTTAATGAACCTAAAAGGAGAGGTTCCTGAATGCTGGTGATAGAGGGAGAGTCTGAAAGTGGATATTGGCGGAACAAGGAGATTACAACAGCTGTAGAATGGGTGGCCAGGGATGCATTGTCAACAGACTTGTGGCAACTCTTAGTAAGAGCTAGAAAATAGCAGGAATAAGAAAGGGAAAGGTTTCAAATAAAACCATATTTATTAATAATATATCAAGCACTCCACGGAACATAGTGGAAGAAGAAGGTAAATCTAGAGTGGGACATGGGGGTGTAGAGTAGGGTTACAGAGGATGAGAATGAGGGTCAGTGGGAGACGGGATGAGAGTTGTATAAAGGGGGTGGGATTTATTTTCATAGCATACTTTTATATTTGTATGTTGGAGGCACAAAGGAAACTCCTAAATAAAAAAAAAGCTAGTACACCATTAAACAATGTAAATATTTCTCCCCAATGTGGTTCAGGGTTAGGGATCCTGTGTCAAGTGAGAGGAATGATAGGGTTCACAGTTAACCTATTGTTGGGTGTGAAGAATGTTATGTCATCTCTTAGAGAAGAGAAGTCAGCCAGCCTGGTTCTTTGACTTTTCCATCTTCCATAGTTCTTTTTTAAATGCATATATTTCTGGGAGGGATTACTCTTTAAACCTTATCTGCTAATTCCTTAGCAGAAATTATTTGAGTACCAGTTGAAGATTAGGGCAGCTTAATTATAGGTGCTGTGGGAAGAGAGTGTCCAGAAACTTTCATTGTGTTTGAAAAATTCAGACCATCTGGTTTTTGAGTGTAGAATTCTGCACCTTTTATGTTCACTATCGGAAAAATGTTGGTTACTTGATTTCCATTCCAATGAACTTTTCCTGCACCATGAAAATCAAGACCTGCTTAAACATCCAGATGAAGTGTCCTAAATTAAAACCTCCAATATTTGTTTATTTGGATTTTTTTTTGGAGGGGGCAGACTTGTTATTTTATTGATATAGAGAACTTACTGTGAGGAAACTCCCTCTATCAATGCAGATTAGCCACTCTTCTACAATTTATATTCTGAAAGAGTTGCCTAGAGTACTGAGAAGGTAAATGACTTGCCTAAGATCACATAGCCAGTGTGTTTCAAAGACTGAATTTGAAACCAGGTCTAACTGATTCTGAGGCATGCTTTTTATTTATCAAGCCTCTCTTCTATATTTTTAAAAGCATGAAAAGGTCACATAATTAGATTATCTACCTGACCAAATTACTATGAGGAATATGTGGGAGAATGAATGGTGACTGCTCGCAAGGCATACATTTCCTGAAATGAATAAAAGGATGTTTGGAGGTAGGTTTTATGAGTGCTACAAAAATATAACAAGTAGCATGCTGTGTCATATCTACTTAAAAAAATTTTCCACTTTGGAGGTTGGGATATATAAGGGATAGTGTAGACAGTCTACCTTAGAGTCAGGAAGACCTAATAACAACTGTAATAATGGTTATAGCAGCTATTATTTGTATAGTGTCGACTATGTGCTCAAAGCTTTACAAATATTATTTCATTTGATCCTCACAACAGCTGTGGGAGGTAGATGCTATTATCATTCCCATTTAACAGTTGAGGAAACAGAGTTAAGTGACTTGCCTAAAGTCACACAGCTAGTAAGTATCTGAGGCTGGATTTGAGGCCAGAATTTACTCAAGTCTTCCTGACTCTCACCCCATTATTCTATCCACGGTACCATCTAGCTGCTTAAGACCAGGGCTCAAATTCCTGTCTCTGATACTTACTAGTTACACAACTATGGGCAAATCACTTAATGTCTTTGTGCTTCAGTTTCCTTACCTATAAAGTAAGGGATTTGGACCCAGTAGCCTCCAAGGTTCCTTCTAGCTCTAAATCTGTGATCTTCTGACACACCTTGGTTACATGATTCTGGGCAAGCCATTTAAATCCTCAGTGTCCCAGGGAAGACTTGGCAAATGATTAAATGTGGAGGGTGAAAGAGTATTCGGACTTAAACATGACTCCCTAGTTGGGAACCTGGGTGACTGAAAATTAGTGACCAGGCTGGAAAAAGGGAAGTTTAGAAGTAGGGGAGGAGGAGAATAGAAATTTGGGTGTCCAATAGGCAATTAGTGACGTGAGACTGGAACTCAGTTGAGAGAGTAGTACTAGATATATAAGTTTGAGTCATCTGCATAGACTGAACATGGGACAAAAGGGAGAAGTAGGAAGCAGAGAGAGAAGTGGGTCTAGGACAGAACTTTAGGATCATTTCACACATGTGTTTGAGGATATGTGACATTGATAATGATTCAGCAAAAGAGACTGAGGCATGTAGAAAGGGAAATAAAAGAAAGCCGAGTTACAAAAATCCAGAGAAAAGGAAGTATCCCTAGAGGAAAGAATGATCAGCAGTGTCAGATGCTTCCAAGAGAATGAGAGAGATTGAGAAAAGGCCATTAGATTTATCAGTTGGTAACTTTAGAGAGAGGGCAGCTAGATGGTGCACTGGATAGAGTGTGGGGCCTGGAATCAGGAAGATGTCTTCCTGAGTTCAAATGTGGTCTCAGACACTAGTTGTGTGACCCTAGGCAAGTCACTTACTCTTTTGCCTCAGTTTCCTCATCTGTCAAATGAGCTGGAGAAGGAAATGGCAAATCATTCCAGTATCTTTGCCAAGAAAACCCCAGATGGGGTCAAGAAGAGTCAAATACAACTAAAAAACAACTGAACAACAAAAACTTCAGAGGAAGTTTTCATTTTCAGTTAAGGGAAATTGGAAGGTAAAGAGGTTAAGAAGTGAATGAGAGAAAATGGAAGCGGTGAATATAGACATCTTTTTCTAGGCTTTTGGCTGTGAAAAGGAGGGAGTGATTTAGGAGAGTAGTTTGAAGAAATGGTTGGTTCAAGCCTTGATTTTTTTAAGAATGGAGGAAACCTGGTCATATTTGTAGGTAGTAGAGAATGAATTAGTAGAGAGGGAGAAATAGAAAATTAGAAGGGAGGATGATTGTGGAGGTTGTCTGCCAGTATAAATGGCAAAGGGAAGGATATAAAGGGTATAAGAGAGGTTGGTCTTGGAGAAAAGGGCCACCTCTTCATAGTTAAGAGTAAATAAAGGGAGAGAAGATTTTATGTCAAAAGGTTTTGAGATGTAGAGTAGTGGAGAAGAGGGTTTTGTTGTTGTTTTGTTTTGTTTTTGGTGGAAGGGAGACTAGGTTTCCCTATTTCACCCAATCTGGAAGTATAACCACTCATGGATGCAATTCCACTCCTAACTGTCATGAGAGCTTTTACCTGTCCCATTTCTAATTGGGCTTGCTCTCCCCTACTGAGGCAACTTCCTGAGGGTCCTGCTTCTGGGCTGTAACTGGTGCTGGTCTTTGTTTGGACACCCAATTAGCTTTAGCCCACTGTAGTTCCAAACTCCAATTTCAAAAGATCTCACCAGCCTCAGCTACCCTGGTAGAAGGCATTAGAGACATATACCACTCACATGGCTGCTTTTATTAATAGAACTTAATTAATTAATAGAATCTGCCAAGAGTTGGAGGCAGAGAAAGAAAGTTTAGAAAAATCATTCTTAACATATATTCTCATAACATCCATGTTGAATAGATAGGGAGTCAGGCAATAAAACAGCCAGTATTTTATAATAGGTTAAAGTTTGCAAAGTGCTTTACATACATTATTTCATCCTAACAATAGTCTTGTCACTTAGGTGTTATCATCCCCATTCTTAGGCATAAGGAAATTGAGGCCAAGGTTAAGTGTAAAGTAGCTAGTAAGTCCGTAAGGAACAATTCAAACCCAGGTCTTCTTGACCCCAACTCCAGCTCTCTAATATACTATACTGCTTTTTTTTTGGAGGGGGGAGGCGAGGCAATTGGGGTTAAGTGACTTGCCCAGGGTCACACAGCTAGTAAGTATCAAGTGTCTGGTTTGAGACTGGATTTAAACTCAGGTCCTCCTGACTTCAGGGCCCTTCGTCTATCCACTTTGCCACCTAGCTGCCCCTACACTGCCTTTTACAATTTAGAATGCTGTACCGTGGAAAAGATCAATAACTTGAAATGCTCTGTAAATGTGTTGGTTTTGCCTGGACACTCGAGTCCATCCTCCATTTGGCTGTCAGAAGTGATTTTCCTAAAGCACAAGTTTGACCATGTCATCCCTCCTACTCAGTAAACACCAGGGTCTCCCTATCACTTCCAGGATCAAATATGAAATCCTCTGCTATTCAGATTCAGAACTCTTTATAGCCTTCTCTGTAATTAGACCTTTTGGGTTTCATAGTGACTCTTTGTTCATGAAAAATAATAATCTGGCTAGTGTTACTTGTGTGTACCTTGAGAGGTTTGTTTTCTGACCTGTGATTCTTTTTACCTTAACTTTTATTATGGTGGTGTTCATTTGGGTGATTTATAAATAATTTATATGATGATCATAGTTTAATACGTAGTAGTAGTTAACTGTTTGTGTTGCATGTGGCATTGTTTTTCCTGTCTCATCAACTTTAAGAACGAAACATTACCTCACCATTAAGTGAACCCTCTCCACTTAAGATTGTTGTATGTTATCATCCCTGTGCTTTTAGGAAAGTTTTTATATTATTGAGTAGCCATGCTACATTACTTTATGTTGATCTATAATACTTTGTGGGTCTCCTGAAATTCAGTACTTTAAAAGATTCATGTTTTTGTCAGTGCGAGTGCTGCCTTTACTGATGTAGCTTGCAAGTCCTCTGTGCTTTCGTAGACAGTATTCATGAGTTGCTCATATCTATGTGCATATACACACACATATATATACATATACATACACGCACATATGTGTGTATGTATATATATGTGTGTTATATATTTTTCCCCCCCCCAATTACATGTAAAGAAAATTTTTTTAACATTCACTTTAAAAAATTTTTGAGTTTGAAATTTTCTCTCTCCATTCCCCTCTCCTTGAGATAGTAAGCAATTTGATATAGGTTATACATGTTCAGTCATGCAAAACATTACCATATTAATCACATTGTGAAAAAAGACATCGACACAAAGGAAAAAAACACGTGCTTCGGTCTGCATTCAGATTATCAATTCTTTATCTGGAGGTGGATAGCAATTTTTTGAGTCTTTTGAAATTGTCTTGGATCATTGTGTTGCTGAGAATAGCAAAGTCATTCACAGTTGATCATCATGTATTATTGCTGTTACTTTGTACAGTGTTCTCCTGGTTCTGCTCACTTCATTTTGCATCAGTTTATGTAAGTCTGTCCAGGTTGTTTTGAAATTTACCTGGAGTTGCTTTTATCAAAAATGATTTGTTCCCTACCTTTCTGGTGATGAGCCTTTCCAGAATTACTTAAGTTACTCCTCAGCATATAATCCATTAGCAAGGCTGTGTTAGAAACTTGCCTGGCTTAGCAGTATCTGCCAAACTTATACCCTGCTGACAAAACCTAAGCAAGCAATACTGTCATACATGAGGCATTAGAATGGGACTCTAGGGAAGGTTCTTTAACACCTTGCTTAATAGTACCATTTTGTCAGTGAGACCAGTAAGTGAGCATTCTGCTAAGGATCAACATGTTCAAGTTGTCATTGTTAGTAATCTTGTTCTATTTTTTACTAGCTTGGCTTGTAATTGTTGGTGATGAAACTTATACAGAAATAGAATGTTGTCTTCATTGAGTCCAACCAAATCTTAAATATTTGATATTTTAATTTTAGTTTCATTTTATGTATCATTTATTTCTGAATATATTCTTTCCCCCATCATGTGCTTTAGAACTAGCCTTTATAACAAAGATTTTTTTAAAGGGAAAAAAAAAGAAGTTTTACAAAACTAGTCATCATATCTATCTTGTCCAAAGGCATATGCAAAATTTTAACATCCATGCCCCTTCACCTCTGAATTGAAGGGAGAAAGGTGCCTTTTTTCAAATTTTCTCCCAAGCTAGTCTTCATCATTTTAATTACACAATATTTGGTTCTTTTTTGAAAAAAAAAATCTTTGCATATACATTGTTCATTATGTATATTATTTTCCTTGTTTTGCTTTATTCATTCCCTATAAGTTCATTAAGTTTTTCCATGCTTTTCTGAATTCATGGTGGTTGTTTTTTTGGTGCATTCATATTAAATTGCACCTATGTACCAGTTTGATTAACCATTACCCAATCAATGGACATCTGCTTTATTTCTAATTAAGTGGTAGCAAATGAATATTTTAGTTTATCTGGGACCTTTCTTTTGGCATTTGATATTCTTGAGGTATATGCCAGCGGTAAGCCCTTTGAGTCAAGGGGTATAGATCTTTTAGTTACTTTTTTCACATAATCTGAAATTGCTTTTTCAGCTAAGTCTTATGTGGAGCTAGGATTTGAATAATAACAATAATAGCAAACTTTTTCAGTTTTAAGGTTTCCAAAGCCCTTTACATATGTTATCTTGTTGATCTTCAAAACTGCTCTGTAAGATAAAAGCTATTTTTACCCCCATTTTACAGATGAGGAAACTGAAGCTTTAAGGTTAAGTGTCTTGCCTAGTAAGCACACAGGTGCCTGTCACACACACCTCTATTAAATGTTTGAAGTAGTAAGTCAGCTCAGGTTTTCTTGATTCTAAGTCCAGCGCCCTATCCATTGCATTGCCTAGCTGTATCATGGACATCATCTGCTGTTTAGTCAAAAGCTTTTTACTTTTTTTGATCTTGAATTCTAAATGCATTTCAATTAGTCAGGTTCAGTACTTAAAGGAATACAGCCCCACATTCTTTAAAATCTAATCACAGCATTTAGTAATATAGAAATCATTGGTGGTACATATACACACACAGAGACATACACATGAATATAAGGATATTTGTGTTAATGAGGTTTTCCAGCCACTTCAGAATTTTAGCTATTGGTTTTGCTGTCTGAAAGGTAAAGTACATGTTCGCAGTTTGGGGAAACCAGAGTTTTCCAGAACTATAGATTGTGTCTGAATGGTTCCAGTAATTGAGACATATTTTTTATAGTCAGGAGGGCCAAGCGCATTGAGGCCTTTAGTACCCCAGTCTTAAGTAACAGATTTCAGGTACCTTTTCAATACATCCACCATTCATGAGTAAGCTAAATAAAGATGCACCCAAGGGGTTTATAGAATTGTGTTGATGTTACTTAAGGATTCATCATTCACTTTAGCTGTTTCAGACTATTTGTGCCCTACTTTCTTGGAGAAAGGGCCTAACACAAGCTGGATATATTACAGTCATCAAACTCAACCTATCCAGAAAAGAATTCAGCATCTTTCTCTCTGCAAACTCAGCTTTCTTTTTAATTTTTGTGTTTCTGTTGAGGGTAACACCATATTTGTAGTTACCCAGATTTACACTTTGACTCTTCATTCTCCCACACCCACATATCAAATTAGTTAGATATCTTGTTAATTCTACCTCCACAACATCTCAATTCAGTTCCTTTCTCTCTATTCCCACAGATCCCAGCCTAGTTTGGGCACTTATCACCCTCCTGCTTGGACTATTGAATTAGATTCCTAATTGGTTTCCTTGTCTCACGTTTCATTCTTCCCCAATCCATTCTCTGTATAACTGCCAAAATTATGTTAATAAAATATGAATCTGACCATGTCACTCTCCTTCCTGTTCAATAAACTCCTCTTGCCTCTAGGGTCAAATCCATACTGTGTTTGACATTTTAAGTCCTTGACAGTGTGGCCCCAACCTATCTTTCCAGGCTTTTTACACATTACACATTATTCTCCTTCACACCTTCTATAGTCTAGCCAAACAATTCTTCTTTATTCTTTATTTGTTCCAGCTCCTGTCTGGCATATACCTTTGCACAAGCTGTCCCTAGTACCTGGTGTACATACCTTTACCTCTTAGAATCTCTAGAGTCAAAGCTTAGCTCAAATGCTACCTCCTGTGTAAGACTTTTGAGTCTCCCTGGATACTGGGTCCACCCCACAGAAAGGATCTTGTATTTACCTTGTATATATTTTGTATGTATGCATGCTGTTTTACCTGGTAAAATATAAATTCCTTGAAGGCAAGGACTGTTCATTTTGTTTTTGTATCCTCAGCGTCCAGTACAGTGTTCAGCACAAAGGCTCTCAATAAATTTTTGTTGGTTTCTTTATTGGCCACATCCATTTGCTGTCCTATATGTTGTAGAAATTAGTTTTAGGAGATTTCATTCTGTCACCTTACTTGCAACAAGAATACATAATATTGAGTTTCATTGCTTTATAATTGTGATTAGTGTGATATGGGGATTCTTAAATCATGGACTTTGTAATTATACAAACCTGTAAGAAATCCTAGTTTTCTGTGATTGCAAAATGAAAAACAGCAATAATAAGCAAGATTTAATCACTTGAGACTCGTATACTCTATGTGTATTTGTGGCATGGATAAATTTTTGTCTGTTCATTTGAATCACATTTAAATGTTCGTTGTGAATTTCCTACAGATAGCCATCATGTGGTTGGTCTATTCTTGAATGATATTCCATTCAATTTAATAAGCATTTATTAAACATCACTATATGCAGACATTGTGCTATAGCCTAGAGAGCTAAAAATTGCAAACAATCTCTGCCCTCAATAAGTTTAAATTTTACTGAATAATAGTAAGCTATAAGAAAGTTTTTTTATGTGAATTTGATGAAATTATGGCTAAAGTTATTACTCTTTTAAAAATCTTGAAACAGGAAACTCATTATTACATTGGGTAAGAAGCAAAAAAGAAAGAATGTTTCTTCAGATGAGATGTCTGATGCTGAGCAGATTCCACAGCGTCCGTTCAGAGATGAGGATTCTCAAGTGAGTATTTAAAGTTTTGTTTTGTTTTGTTTTTAAAGAAAGTCAGACACAGGAGCATTTGATTATTATTTTGCCTGATGACAATATATACCCGTTTTGCTCATAAAAATGCATTTCATTTGGTAGAAGTTCTTGACAGCATTTTACAACAGCAGTATAGTAATGATAATTATGTTTTGTACCTCTGTGTTTTTCAGTAACTGGATTAATGCAGTTTTAATTTTTTTAAGTGATTTTTTAAAAGTAAAATATAAGAGATGGATCAAAACAAAACACAGAATTTTTGTAAAGCCTATATGAGTTCATGTAGTTTGCATATGCCAAGTAAAACAAGGATTCTATTAAAATGCCCTAACCTATTAATATTGTGCTTAGTTTTTTTTTTTGAGGCAGTCACAATAGCTTTGTGAGCTTATAGAAAATACATAATGTGATCATCACCAATCTTCTCACCCTCCACACTTTAGTAACTAAAGTACTGCTATTGGCAGTAGGGTTAGTGGCAGTTGTTTTATGAAGGGGCCAGGAAGCCCCTGAATGGCCTTTCTTCTTCCTTATGCAGCTTCTTATCCAATGGAGAGTAGTGGCTCAAGGCTCCTGGGCTGCTGCAAGAGTTGAGGTAAGGGCAGTGACATAAGCTCCTGATACTATATGGCCTAGATTATTTTCTTCATATATAACATGTACATATATAATATTGTACTTGATCTAAGTAAACCTAATATTTTACTTGTTCAAAATAAAAAATTTCTGGTTAATTTTTTTATTAGCATAATGCTGGCCATCTTTCCATTATGCAATTACCAAATAATGAAATGGTAGTATAGATAGTTCAGTCTACGACATGTGCTTATTCTTTATGCTTCTCACTATAGTATGTCTGTACTTTAATTTTAGCATAAAAGATAAATGTTTTGGGGAAAGACTATCTTGTAATTAATTACTAAATCAAGTGTACCATCCTTAAGAGTCCTTTTAATGACAAAAGCACTTAAGTTTCAAAGGATTGTAACTTAATTATCTTTAATTTGGAGTCAGACGTAACTTAAGAAATCTCAAAGGTTTGTGAGTGATATTTATTTTTGTTACCTTAGACTTTTAATATTTGATATTTTCTCAGTCTGACTATACCTAGTGGCCTGAAGTTGATGGTGTTGTCCTTCCAGGCTTGCCATGTTTGGAGGGTTTCTGCTTTGCCTTCTGAAAACCCTATTGGGAATATTATAGGAAGCAGGTAATATGTCATAGGAATGAAGTGTTGTTATTAATTAACCATAATGCTTCTGGCCACTAATGCAAAATGCCTGAAGGTTGTCTCAACCAATATTAGTTTGTTTGATGATGCCCTTAAGTCTTGAAGATAGAAAATGTAAAAGTGAGGAAGGGAAGATTTATCAGGTTAAAATAGTAATCTGAAGAACATGAAAAAATGAAAATGAGTTCATAAAGGTATATTTGTGGTCTAATAATATGAGGTCACCACTTTACACATTCAGAAAGTAGCAAGAAGACTATATACCTGAAAAAACTGTTTATTGAAAAAAAATACCTGTTCTTGCTTACAAAGTACTTTTGTGAGAATAAATAACATAATTAATGCTTTGCTTAATTATAGCTGCATAGTAGAATGAAATAGAGTATACTATGATATTAACTTGATGACATAAAAAGTCAACAGTTCGTGTATGTTTTATTTAGCCTTTAGAGTCTAAGAAGTATGATTATTAATTTTTTAAAATCATCGTGCCTTGATATATGTTGAAAGAACTGAATTTTAAGATAAGATCACGTACTTACCCTATTAGAGGAAAAACATGTTAGATTACAGATTTACATTTTTATAAGTGAGTCAGTCAATCAACAAACATTTATTAAATGCCTGCTGTGTGCCAAGCACAATGCTAGGTGCTGGGGGTACAGACAAAAAATGAAACAATTCCTGCCTTTAAGAAACGTTCATATAAAGTTTAGGAAGAGTGCCTTAGATCCATACAGCTATGAGTTTGCTATCTACTGAAAATACTAGATAATCTTGAATTCCTCTTGGAAGTACATAACTTTTTCACAGGGAAGAATAGGAAATTCATAGAAAATGACTTTTGTTAGTAGAAGAAGATTCTTTTTTTTTTTACCAAATTTTATGTCCTATTATGAAAAGGACCAATATGTAACATATATATGAAATAAAGTAGGAGGGACAGAATGTTGGGGTTAGTAGGTTATATTTTACTACTTGGGTATAGGGGAGATAGAATCCAATTAAATAATCATTTTAGTGTATCTCCTTTTCCCACCTATTGAATGGGAAAATTGAAAATATCTTTTTCATTAATTGCAGTGGTCAAAAAATTTCTCACACCGAATACTTCTTCAAAAAAAAAAATCAGACTACCTGGGTGTGTCAAGTTCCAAACAAATACCAAACAACACACAAATAAATTGAAATTAACTTTGAATTTAAGAGGAATCCACTAGTTACATATATAGCAGTCATTTGAGAATATGTTTTCTGTGTGTACTCAGAGCATCAGTAGGTTAAAATATTGTTCAAAAGTAATACAAAATTAGAAAATAAAGGAAAGGAGACAACACTGCTTGTGATTGTAACAGTTTCAGCATATTTAAACAAGCTGTTAATGCCAGGAAATAAAGAGAAATAAAGAAATTCATTCTTAATATCGGCATTCCTTAATTGTTTAAATGATCCAAAATTCCCCAGTGAAGGAGCCAAAATATCATAGAAATTGCCTTTTCCAGTAATCATTTGCTCTCCATGTCAGTTGAGTACAAACTCATTTGCTCAACAGCTCAGAGGAGGAGGATAGAAGATTGTAAGCTGTGTGGCATAAAACCCCTCAGTCAGAGAAGAATGAAGCTTGTGGGTTACCAGAATTATAATGGAGAGCCACTTAAGTATAAAATAGGCTTCATCATATTATCATTGATGACTTGTGCACCAGAAGTGGTATATAAAAGGATAACATCAAGTTCGTATATGATTATAAAATGATGGAGCAGTAACAATGGACAGTCTGCTATAGAGATATACACAAAATATTAAGAAAACCAAAAGATTGCCTCTAAGACATTGGGTGGATAATCTTTGGAGGATTTACAGGAACACATGGCTAAGAATTGAGTAGAATGATATGGTTTTGTGGAACTATTGTAATCTACCACTGGTGGAGGGGAGTAAATACACCAGTGAAATCAGTCAGTCAGCAAGCATTTAAGTTTCTAGTATGTGCCAAGAACTTTGCTAGGTGCTGGGAACACAAAGACAAAAATGAAAGTCCCTTTACTCAACGCTGTATTTTCTGTCAGGGGAGACGACATGTACGTATATAAAATATGTACGAAATAAAGTAATTTAGGGAGTAATTTAGCTGTGAGGATAAAAGAAGAGCTTGATGAAGGAGATATGGCATAATGGATAGCTTGCTAGACTTGGAATCATGAAGACATGGCTTCAAATAGCTATATAACCCAGAGCAAGTCACTTAATCTTACCAGGCCTCAATTTTATGTCTGTAAATGGGTATAATAATGGCACCTACCTCATAGGGTTGTTGTGTGAGTCACATAAGATAAAGTATATAAAGTACTTTGCATGAAAATGCTATAATAGGGGCAGGTAGGTGGCTGAGTGGATACAGCACCGGCCCTGGAGTCAAGAGGACCTGAGTTCAAATCCAGCCTCAGACACATAACACTCGCTAGCTGTGTGATTCTGGGCAAGTCACTGAACCTCAATTGCCTCACCCCCCAAAAATGCTATATTAAGGCTAGTTATTTCTATTATTGGCTATTGGTACTTGAGCTGAGGTGAGGAGGCAGAGCATTCTGAGAATGAGTGATGACCTGTCAAAGGCACCAAGATGGGAGATGCAATGCCATGTCTGAGTAACGGCAAGGAGGCCGGTTTGGCTAGAACTTAGAGGGCAGAAAGTGCAGGATATATAATAAAGTTAGAAATATGAGTTGGATCAGATCACAAGGGGCTTTAAAAGGCAAACAGAGAAGTTTATATTTTATCTTAGGGACAGTAGGGAGTCACTGAAGCAGAAGAGTAAAATGGTTAGACTTGTACTTAGCAAAAATCACTTTGGCAGCTCTCTACAGGATGGATGGGAGTGAGTAAAGACTTGAATTGGTGAGACTAATTAGGAGGCCATTCCAATAGTCTAGGCAACAGGTAAAGAGGGCCTAAACCAGTAAGTAGGTGGCTGTGTGAGTAGTTAGAAAGGAAGAATTTGGGAGATTTTATAGACAGAGAAATGTAAAGGTGATGATGATGATGATGATGATGGTGGTGATGATAACTAACATTTATATAGTACCTACTGTGTGCCAGGTACTAAGTGATCCTCACAACTCTGAGAAGTAGGTGTTATCTCCATTTGACAGTTAAGGAAGCTGAGGCTAAGAGATTAAATGATTTGCCCAAGGTCACATAGTTAGTAAGTATCTGAAGCTGGATTTGAACTTAGGTCTTCCTGATTCCAGAACTAGCGCTCTATCTACTATGCCACCAAGGTCTGGCAACTGATTTTATATGTGGAGTGAGGGAGAATGAGAAGTTGAGGATAACATTGAAGTAAGTTAGTCAACAAAAGCAGATACTACAGTGAGGACAGAAAGGATGAAAATTTAGAAAAGATCATCAGAATTTACAGATAGGTCATTTAGTAATAACTTTTGAGCAACTAGTTGTAATTGAATGGTGAGTTTAGATGTAAGATTGCGGTGTTAAAGAGTGAGAAGAAAGGAAATCAAGGCAATTAGTGTAGAAAGTTTTTCTTTTTTTTAGAGTCTGAGAAAGAGAAAAGAGATATAAGGACAAGCAAGGGTGGTAGCTTGAGGGAATGATAATATATAGTGACTTTTTTTTTTAAGGATGGGCTAGACTTTTATTTAGCAAGTTAGGTAGCAAACTACTTAGAGTGCTAGACTTAGAGCGTGCATTTAGGCTTAAGGTTAGGATTTTCCCTTCATTTTGGGCATAAATAGCAGTCATTTGGCCGTGGCACAACAGGAAAAAAAATTCACCATAAAATATTCCCTGCTCTTTCCAGTTGCTAGAACTAAAAGTTGAAGACCCTGTCATTGTTACTAGTAATTCACTTCAGGTACTTTTGTGGGAAATTTTATTTTTTCTTTTTAAAAACCTGTGCAATAGCATTATTCTCTCAATCTACTTTCATGACCTCCAAACAATTTTGTTGTAGTTTTAGTCATTTAGTCTTTTCTGACCCTTTGTGTCCCTATGTGGGGTTTTCTTGGCAAAGATATTGGACTGGTTTGCCATTTCCTTCGCCAACTTGTTTTACAGATGAGGAAATTGAGGCAAACAGGGTCAGGTGACTTGCCAGGGTCACATAGTAAGCATCTGAGGCCATATTTGAACTGAGGAAGACTCATCTACCCGGGTTCAGGCCTGGCACTCAGTCCGCTGTGCCACCTAGCTGACTCCTAAACAATTTTACTGTCCTTAAACTATAATGGTGACTAGAATTTTCTTCCTCCAGCTCACTCTTTGAGATAGCCTTCTGGCTTCCTATATGCTTGAGGAGGATCTGTGGCTTAAAGTCTACTCTGTTCTTTTCTCTCACCTATTATCTATTTCTGGCCACATGGAGACAGATTTCTGGCCTTCTGCCCTTGACCTTGTGGATCATTTCTTCTTGTGTCATTTGCTCATTTACTTGACCATTCTCTAGTCACCACTGAACACTTATTACCTTGAGATAGATATGTCTTTTATATACTTAGTTTGCTTAATGACACAAAAATATTAGTGAAATTATCAGAATGAAAGGAAGAAGACATTGCACAGAGGATGATAATGTACCCAGATGCCACAGTGGCAGAGGCTTAGGAAAAGAATGAGATAGAATCCCTTATGCCAGCAAATAGAGCAAAGATTAAACAAAGAAAAGAGACAGGGAGTATTTGATGACAAATGAATGAATTCCTGTCTTTTACCTGTTCTGAAAGCTCCAATCTCCATGGTAGTGTGGCTCCCTGTTGTCTGTAGGACAAAATACAAACCTTTGTTTGACTTTTAAAGCCCTTTACAACCTAGCACCTTTTTCTTTTTCCTGAGGATGCATAGGTTAAAATTTCTTTTAAGCTAAGATGCCTAGTTAACATAGCTCTTTATTATACAAATTCATGTATATAACACTGATCTGGTTAACTACTACAGTTGTTGTGGTTCATTTTCATTAAGACTAAGTCCGTCTATTCTTAGGCCTGTACTATCAGGCTAATTGTTTAGACAATAATGTACTTTGGAATATATCTGCAAAACTATATAAAAATATTAAAAACCAGAAATACACATTGCCTAAGTAGTAAAATAGCTGACTGAAAAAGGCGAACCTTTTGATACATCTTGAAGACCATCAGTATCAGAATTTTGAGAAAATTCTTTACTAACCAGATTTTGTTTCCTGAAAATTCAGGAAGCAACTTGAGGTTGTAATCTTTTTATCTTTTTGTGGCAATGGGCAAGTAATACTCTTCCTTTTGTTATCAGAAAATAAAAAAGGAAAGAAATCTCTTAAAATTATTGTGTGCGTATGTCAACCTTTTGAAAATATTTAATTACATTCTTTCCTTTAAACAGTTGTTGTTAACTTAACAACCTTAACCACTGATCTGGTTAACAACTACAGTTTTCAAAGAAAAAAGTTTAGGAGTTTTATACATGGTTAGCCTACCATACAGGTTTTAATCTTGTCTTCCAGTATTGTTATCATAAAAGAGTTCAAACTGCATTTTAAACTGAATACATATACACATGGTAGATTCTTTCCATGTAGAGGAACATGTTTTTTTTAGTGGCAGAAATATCTCATTTAAAAATTTTCTTGATTTTGTAGGCTATTGGCTAAATTTAATTTTGAAAAAAAACTATGGGAAGATAGCCAATATAAATTAGTAAGAAATTTAAATCATAAAATGTTTAAAGACATGTAATCTTAATAGTTTTGAGGTCATGATGATTTCAGGGTCATTAATGATTCCTGTCCTTTTTGAATAGTAGCACAATTTCTGCCAATTCCTTTCTTTCTAAAAGTACTACATGGTCTGTAGGTAATTCAAATTGATTTCCCAATGTTCTAGGAGTTAATTGGCAAAATCCTATTAGTTTTAAGACTAGGGTTAGAAATTATTGGAAAAATTAACTGAACTAGTGGACAAAGTCATGGAGAGATGTCAAGCTATATCTGTTGAATAAGAGATATAAATAATTAATAGTGAGCATGGTAATCAGCAATGAATAATTTTAAAGGTGTTTCCAAATAATTTATTTCTGAATTATGCTCTTTCCAGTGTTGTTTTCACTATTAATTTATGCTGGCAACTCTTTATAGGTAGCATGTACATAAATTTCAGTTCTACTGTTGCAAATTATTAGCATATTAGTGTGTTATATGGGCACTGATAAAGTGTTTAGTTCATTTAAGTAATTAAGATGATCTGCAGGGGGCAGCTAGGTGGCGCAGTGGATAGAGCACCGGCCCTGGATTCAGGAGGACCTGAGTTCAAATCCAGCCTCAGACACATAACACTTACTAGCTGTGTGACCCTGGGCAAGTCACTTAACCCTATTGCTAAACAAAAAAAAACAAAAAAAGATGATCTGCAAAGTTAAGATAAAAGAAAAAATTTGTTGAGGATGCAGAAGGGAAACAGTGAAAGAGAAGCAGCAAAAGTTTCTGTGAAGAACAAAATTATTTTAGCTTACCTGATGAGCAAATTTTGCAGTTATTTGTAGAATGTAAAAGTTCATAAAAAGTATGAGGTTCTGTGCCTGATAAGTAGTTTATGATGGATAGTTTATGTTTTAGTTTAAAATAGAAATTTTTGAGTTTTAAAGGTATGTAAAATTTTTAATTTAAAATAGATACAGTGATTTACCTTTATGAAAACTTATTTTAATTTTTGAGTCCATAGTGAAATACATAACTTCTAAATCTGAGTCAGAGTTTTGGTGATATTAAATGAAATTATCTCTTACATGATTTTTTACTTTTAAAAATAATTTAGATTTTAAAAACTATAATCATACTCCAATCATATAATCACACTTCATTTATACCATTGCATAGTATTTATAACAAGACTTTATCTTATCTTTACCACAATACTGTCCTCTTTTTTAAGAAAAATTAGAAATAATTAAGCTTTAATTCCTTTTCCTGCTTAATTTAAATATTTGATAGCTTTAAAACTTGATCATTTATTCTCCATATTCTTTGTACTTTTTTTCTTTTTAAAGTATAAAGAACTTCATATTGCCTTCATTTTCATTAAGACTAAGTCCATCTATTCTTAGGCCTGTACTATCAGGCTAATTGTTTAGACAATAATGTACTTTGGAATATATCTGCAAAACTATATAAAAATATTAAAAACCAGAAATACACATTGCCTAAGTAGTAAAATAGCTGACTGAAAAAGGCGAACCTTTTGATACATCTTGAAGACCATCAGTATCAGAATTTTGAGAAAATTCTTTACTAACCAAATTTTGTTTCCTGAAAATTCAGGAAGCAACCTGAGGTTGTAATCTTTTTATCTTTTTGTGGCAATGGGCAAGTAATACTCTTCCTTTTGTTATCAGAAAATAAAAAAGGAAAGAAATCTCTTAAAATTATTGTGTGCATATGTCAACCTTTTGAAGATATTTAATTACATTCTTTCCTTTAAAATAAACCATAAAATCACTCCTTTTATGGTTAATTCCAGAAGAGAAGATCGAATCGCCAAGTTAAAAGGAAAAAGTATGCTGAAGATGCAGAAGGAAAACAGTCAGAAGAAGAAGCAAAAGTTTCTGTGAAAATCAAGAAAAGTTCAGCTTCTTTACCTGCTGAACAACCTTTGCAGTTATTTGTGGTAAGCAAAATTACAGACTGTGACAGGGAAAATATGAGAACCATCTTTAATTCCTTTTAATTATTTTCTTCTAATAAGTAAAATGTATCTCTTGACTCATTTCTACCGTATCCCATTAATAATTTTAAGAAGTTCTATCTTTTCTTTCTGCTTGAGTATTTCTCAAGCATCTAAGGCATTTCTTTATCTAAGAAAAACATTCTAGCAGTGTTTTCTCCCGTTTTTCTTTTGAAACAATTTTGTTTCCCTTTCTCTTTTTAAGTCAGTACTTTGTTCCTCTGATTAATTTTAACTGTATTAATTTGATGCTAGCTCACTCCCACACTCTTTCTCATTCCCTTTTATATGCCTTTTTTCAGCATTCCTTTAATTTAAGTAAACCTCCCTACCTTCTTCCCTTCCTTCAATTTCTCTCTTTCTTTAATGTATATTAATATAGACAGGACAGGACAAAATGCATTTATGAGGCTTTCGCTATGTACCAGGCACGTGCTAAGAACTGGGAATACAAATAAAAGCAAAAAGAGCCTCTGTCCTCAAGAAGCTTACATTCTAACAAGGGAGGACAGTACACAAAAAGGGAGAAGAATAAGGTACCCACATGGAGGCATGGTATTGGAAGTCTGGAAAATCAGGAACCCAGATAGGAGGGGACTGAGCCCTTCTCCAAGATGGAAGCCTCAGGAAGAATTCACCAATGGGAGAAGAGAGCCAATAGTAAGGAGAGGTGTTGGGTGAGGAGACCCCAGGTGCTAAGGGTAGCTTTCAAGGTGAAACTGCAGCTGAGTCATGATATTGAATTCTGGGAAATGGGAACCACAGCCAGGAGGGCAAATGAAGGTTGGCCAACTTGGGTGTTTCTCAGAATGAGCAGTTCCAGGAGGAACTCACCAGTGGGAAAAGGGCTTTGGCATGTTTGTGTCTGAAATAACATTGTTTTGCGGCTTTCTTTGCTAAGAAGTCTTTCTTTGTTTTGTCCTATTACTTTTTCTAGTCTCTTCTATTCTGAATCCTATTCACTGATACTGGTTCATAGGCTATACCTTTATTTGTTCTTTCTTTGTTTTTTCTATGCTCCTCATGAATATAGAACTACTAAAAATTTTTTTAAAAGTTGAATTCCCCTCATCACATTTCTGGGGCAGGTAGGTGGCACAGTGGATAAAATGCTGGGCTTAGAATCAGGAAGACTCATCTTCATGAGTTCAAATCCATCCTGAGAATACTGGCTGTGTGTCCCTGGGCAAGTCACTTAACCCTATTTACCACAGTTCCTCATCTGTAAAATGAGCTCGAGAAAGAAATGGCAAACCTCTCTAGTATCTTTGCCAAGAAAAACCCAAAAAGGGCTCACAAAGAGTTGGATATAACTGAACAACAACATCACGTTTCTATTTTACTGCATTTGTACATCTTACTCCATATTCCCTTTGTTTTCCTTATTGTCATTATTAGAATGATCAATACATGAAAGAATCAATGTCAAATGGAAGTAATATCATGTGGAAGTCACCCTGTGTCCAGAGTCTTGGTCCTATTCCCCTCACCATGACCTTTTCTCCCTGCCAACTACGAGTGCTATTTATCCTTGGGTTCATGTATCTCCTCTCCTAGGGTGAAATGCAGTCCTAGGAGGTACAACTCTTTCTTGGAAAGAGATGTATTCTGATGTCTAAATTCTCCCATTAGAAGGCCCTTGCCTCTTGACATAGACACATACTTCATTCCCTATCAGAGAGGCTAAACAAATTACTATTCACTTCTGATTATGTGTGGACTGTGTATGGAGAGGGGAGGAAAAGCATATATCTAGTTGCTGAGGCATTTCTTCATTTCTAAATTTTAATTTTATTGGTTTTTTTATTAATATTTATTTTCTCTCCCTCTCTCCTCTCCCCTCTCAATTGAACTAAGGAAAAAGAAAGAAAGAAAAAAAAGAGAAAACTCTTATAACAAATACATACAGTTATGCAAAGCAAATAGCTGCATTGGCTATGTCCAAAAATGTATATCTCATTCTGCATCTTGAGGCTATCACCTCTCTGTCAGGAGGTGGGTAGCATGCTTCATTTTGGGGCCTCTGGAACCATGATTTGTCATTAGGTTGATCAGAGTTAACAAATCTTTCAAATTTGTTTTTCTTTATAATGTTATTATTGAATAGCATGTTCTCTTTGGTTCCACAAAGTTCACTCTGTATCAGTTTATATATGTTGTCGCAGTTTTCTTTGAAGCTGTCCACCATTTTGTACTTGTTTTTAGTATGATAATATTCTATTACCTTTAATGTACTGTGATTTGTTTAGCCATTCACTGGTGCAACCAAGGTGACAACCAGATAAACTCCCTTAGTTTCCAGTTTTTTGCTACTTTGAAAAGAGGTCCTATACATATTTTTATAGATTATGGGCACTTTTCCTTTTTTCTTTGACCTCTTTAGATTATAAGCCTAGTAGTGGTATTACTTGGTCAGTGAGGCATTTCTTTAAATATTGAGTCGGTAAAAATTCTAACTATTGTAGTAAGAAAAGAGACAACATTAGCTGTAGTTTCTATAGCTATAAATGAAAATTCTATAAATGAAATATTTAATGTTTGTTTATCATTGTGATTTTACCTAATGTTGTGGAACCGTAATATGGTGGACAAAGTACTGGCATTGGAGTTAAGAACTCTTATGCTTAGACCTGGCTTCCAGCTTTTACTAGCTGTGTGACTAGGCAAATCAATTCATTTCTTTGAACTTCAATTTCCTCACCTCTAAAATGGGGTTAATGATGCTTGTAGTACATACCTCACAGGATTATTGTAATAATGTATTTAAAACATTTTGTAAACCATAAAGCATTACATAAATATCAGTTGTTATCATTATTAGTATTACTTGTTTCTAAGACTTGGAATTAGCATATGGTACATTTGTGGATTAATGAGGTGATTTGGTATACAGACTCATTCATATATTGTGGCCAAAAGAGTCCATGTGACCTGAGATTTTCCTGATTGCCAGCTCCTGACCTAGATTAATTACCTGCATAATGAAATTGTCATTTAGCATTTACCCAAATTCATTCAACATCCTAATACAGCCTCTTTAGAATTGTTATTAGTGTCTCTTGAAAAGGCTTTGTCAACTTCAGTGTTACATATTGTTATTGTCTTGAAGGCCATAATTAAATAGTTTTGAGAAATCTTACAGTTTTAAAAATATTTCATCATCCCACTAAAGCTTACCTACTTCCCCTAACTTTCCAGTTCTAATGATTGCATGACTATATCCTCTCAGTTGTCTAGACTCTACGCATCCAAAACATCTTTGGGTCTTCTGTATCCTTCATCTTCCACATTCAGTCATTAGAGGCATCTAAGTAGCACAGTGGATAGAGTGTTAATCTTTGAGTCAGGAAAACCTGAATTCAAATTCTACCTCAGAATCTTACTTAACTGTGTCACTGGGCCATTAACCTCTCTCAGCTTTCATTTCTTCATCTGTAAAATGGAATAATAATAGTTCTTACCTTATACAGTTATTATGAGGATCAAGTGAAATAACATGAAAAGCACTTGGTAAATCTTAAAGTGCTGTATAAATGCTAACCATCATTTATTGCTGTTATTATCAGTTGTCAAGTCTTATTAATTTAACTTCCACAATATCTCTTGAATCTGTCACCTTTCAATTCACACTACCAAACTTGTTCAGGCTTTTGTCATCTCCCACTTAAACTGTTATAAGAAGTACCTAACTTGCCTTGAAATCTCTCTTTTCTCCTATCACTAAAATGGAGTTGGAAAGGATCTTTGAGACCACATGTACAACCCATCCCTGACTAGAATTCTCTCTATAACATCCTTAGAAAGTGGTCATCCAATTTTCATTTGAAGACTTGAAAAGAAGGGGAACCTAGTGGTTTTTGATGCAGCCCATTTTATATTCAGACAGCTTTCTCTAATTTTTAGGACATTTTTCCTCATATAGCGTTCCCAGAGGGATGTCAACTCTAGTTTCAAGATACTCTAGGTCTGTATTCTTAAAACTATTGCTTCTGTGCCCTTACCAGTGGATTTACCTTCAGTCAGCCAGAAGACAGAGCTATCTTAAAGAAAATGCATTTACTGAGATGGAATAGGAAGAATAGTAGCTATAAAACATCCTTCCCTCCATCCTCCAAAGAACCTGGGATTCAACTCCAATAAATACACATAGAGCCAGTGGGAAGCATAGGCACACACTATTAGTGTATGATTAATTTGTACAATATGAGAAATCAACACATGTACAGATTCATTCATATATTGTAGCCATAATTACACACAGAGTATACTAGTAGAGAGGCATATACTTAGAGAGTACATGTAGCAGAGATAATTCACAGTACAGAGTTCTAATGTCCTTTCTCTTCTTGTGGTATCCTTATGCTGTTCCCCTTGTGCAGAGCATCTTTTCTGGGTATATCACTCTGTGGGGATCCCTGAATCTCATCTCTACTGGGCACAGCCAGTCCTACTAGGCAAGTAATTCTACTGCAGCATGCCAAGGGTGATTTGACAGGGATAAAAGAATCCTCACTCTCCGCAAGAGGTATGAAGAGTGATTATATCTAAAGAGCTGAGTCGTTATTCCATAATAGGCTCTTATCAACCACCATTGTTCACATTCCTTGGTGTTACTCTGCCTCAACCCACTGTCTTGAGCAAGGGTCCTTAATCTGGGGTCTTTGAACTTATATATTTAGATAACTATATAATTTGTTTTCTTTGTAATCTTATACATTTTTTTAAATTTTATTTATTTATTTTTAGTTTTCAATATTCACTGCCATAAGATTTTGAGTTCCAAATTTTCTCCCCATCTTTCCCCTCCCCCCTACCCCAAGATGGCATGCAATTTGATATTGGCTTTACATACACATTTTTTTTTAAGGCAGTTGGGGTTAAGTGACTTGCCCAGGGTCACACAGCTAGTAAAGTGTCAAGTGTTTGGTCTGAGGTTGGATTTGAACTCAGGTCCTCCTGACTTCAGGGCCAGTGCTCTATCCACTACACCACCTAGCTGCCCCCATATACATTCACATTGAACTTATTTTTACATTAGTCACGTTGTAAAGAAGAATTAGAACCAATGGGAGAAACCACAAGAAAAAGAAACAAACAAACAAAAAAAAAAAGAGCAAATAATTTGCTTCAATCTCCATTCAAACTCCAAAGTTTTTTATCTGATTGTGTATAGCATCTTCCATCCTGAGTCCTTTGGAGTTGTCTTGGATCCTTGCATTGCAGAGAAGAGATAAGTCTATCAAAGTTAGGCATTGAACATTGTAGTTGTTACTGTGTACAATGTTCTCCTGGGTCTGCTTACTTCACTCAGCTTCAGTTCATTCAAATCTTTCCAGGTTTTTCTGAAGTCTACTCGTTATTCCTTATAGCACAATAGTATTCCATCATAGGTATCTCATGTACCTCAACTTGCTCAACCATTCCCTAACTGATGGACCTCCCCTCAATTTCTAATTCTTTGCCACAACAAAAAGAGCTGCTATAAATATTTTTGTACATGTGAGTTCTTTTCCCATTTGTATGATCTCTTTGGGATACAGACCTAGAAATGGTATTGCTGGGAATCCGGTGTATTTTATGTATTTTAAAATAGCATTTTGGGAAAAGGTTCCTAGGTTTAACTAGATAGACAGAAAGGTCCATGACACAAAAAAGATTAAGAATCCCTGTCATCCCTGTCTTGCCACTAAAGAAGTAGCTGAGCCTTCTAATTCTATCAGGGCAGTTAGGTGATAGAGTGTGAGGCCTGGAGCAAATCTGGCCTCAGACACTTAGTAGCTGTGTGGCTCTGGGCAAGTCACTTAACCCCGTTTGCCTTGGTTCCTCATTTGTAAAATGAGCTGGAGAAGGAGATGGCAAACCATCCCAGTTATCTCTGCTAAGAAAACCCCAAATGGGGTCACGGAAAGTCAGACAGGACTGAAAAACAACAACACCCTTGATTGAAGGACTTTTCATTTAAGTCCTTAATACCTCCTTGACCCTTGCCCTTTGTTCTATAATGTCATCACCTACAGCTTGGGATGACAGTGTTGGGGAATCAGATAACCAGATTGGCAGTCATATCTTCCAGTTTTTTCATTATTCTCCATTAATGATTTGAATTCATCAAGAATAGCCGGATGCTTTCTAGTACAGTTAGAAAGAGAGCTGAATTTGGAATCAGCACCCAAGCTTGAATTGAAACTTAGCCCCTTACAACTTAAAATATCTTGGGCAAGTCACTTTTAAACTCTCTGAGACTCAGTTCGAAGTATCACAGAATTTGAGTATTGGAAGAGACCGTAGTATGTGTGTGTGTGTATTACATCGGATTTTTTATGTGATTGGTTTTGCTGATTTTTCTTCTCTTACTACTTATAAAGAGGAATACAGGGAGAATTACAGGTGACATAAAAACAAACAATAGCAATAAAAATACTAATTTTTTAAAGGGAAGAGATTATAGTGACTATGTGGTTCAACTCATACATGAAGAGCAATCTCCATTATAACATACCCAAGAAATGCTCATCCAGCCTCTGAAATTTACCACCACTGTGGTCCCTTTCAGTTCTGAATATGTGATCCTATGGTCAAGTCAGCAATCATTTATTAAATGTTTACTGTGTATACTGGAGTTTTTTAAAAAGGCGGTAACAGTTCCTTTCAAGGAGCTTGTGGTTTAAGGGGAGTAAGGACATGCAAACTAGGTACAAACAAGATATATACAGGATAAATTGATGATATCTAAGAGGGAAAGCACTAAGATTAGGAAGGACTGGGAAAGACTTCTTACAGAAAGTAGGACAGATTTGAGTAAAACCAGGAAAGCCAGGAGGCAGAGATAGAGAGAATTCCAGGCATAGGGATATCTAGTGAAAATTTTAGACATCAAGACAACCTACAGTTGGAAGATGTGTAGTGTTGTGTGCAAAGAACAGGAAGGAAGCATTTGTCACTGGACTGCAAACATGGAAGTAAGTTATAAGAAGACTAGAGAGGTAGGAGTGAGGCAGGTTATGAAGGGCTTTAAAAGCCAGATGGGATTTTATGAATACAGAAGGTAATAGAGAGCCATTATACTTGACTGAAATAGGAAAGTGACATGGACTTATTTGCCCTTTATGGAAGTCAATTTGATAGTTTAGTGAAGGATAGGCTGCAGTGGGAAAAGGCAACCAGGAAGACCCACCCGCAAACTAAAGCAACAGTCCAGGTGTAAGGTGATTGAGCTGGCCAAATCAGGGTGGTAGCAATGTCAGGAAAGAAGAGGTTATATTTGAGAGATGTTATAAGCCATTTGTGCTCAACCTGTGGTAGAGCATTCTAAGCTCGTATTAGTCTGATCAGCCACAGTTGGATGCATTGTAACTTGACTCTAACATAGTGATATCATTTTGATCCACTTGGAGAACAAAGGATGACAACCAGAAACAACAGGACTTGGCAACTGATTGGATTTGGGGAGTGTGAGTGAGGAGATGAGGGTGACACTTGGTTTGTGAGCCTAGGTGACTAAGAGCTTGATAGTGCCTATGACAATAATAGGGAAGTTATGAAGAGGAGAGAGTTTGGGGGAAAAGATGATGAGTTCAACATGAGAAATTTAAGAAACATCCTATTCAAGATATCTAATAGGCATTTGGAAATGAGAAAGCAGAGGTAAGGAGAGTTGTTAGGGTAAGACAAATAACTCTATAAGATTTCATCTGCATGGATTTGATCATTGAATCCATGGGAACTGATCAGATCACCAAGTGAAATAGCACTGCAAGTGAAGAAAAGAGAGCCAAAGCTACCTGGAGGGTAGTTAGAAGGCACAACTTGGATGAAGACAAAGGGGGACAGAGTCAGACAGTAGAAGGAAAGCCAATAGAGAGCAATGTTATAAAATTCTAGAGAAAAGAGAGTATCAAGGAGAAAGTGACTGAGAGGCCAGTAAAGATAAGGATTGAGGAAAAAAAACATTAGAGATGGCAGTTAAGAGCTTGTTGGTAGGATTGGTAATAATAATCCTTAATAATCTTGGAATTTCAATTCTCAGTTAATTTTTATCGTCTTTTCCAGTCCCCCTGGGCAGAAATAAAAGTGAACTGTTAGTGGAGCAGTTCTATTTTCTCTTTTTGTCATCCATTACCATTATCCTATCCACCCAAGGCAGAGATTTTGTCCTTTCCTTGATCCTCCTCTTTCCCACAGTATACTAAGAAAACTCTTTTTGTTATGTTTAACGTGCCTTGCCAGCCTCAGCTCATTGTAAGTTTTATTGCAATTAACACCATTTTTATAGAATCAAGCCACGTTTTTGTGTTTGTAGTTATCTGCCTTTGCTTTCATCTGATGTACATGTCTTTTTTGGTCAATGAGTTCCCTATACATCCACGTTGGACTTTTTAAGACTGCTCATCTTTTTTTTTGTTCTTTGAAATTGTTTCCATTTATGCCTTTTAGAATATTATTTTTGAGAGTTTCCTATCCCTACTGGTCTTGAATTGCTCTGTAGAATTTAGTCTCTGGTATTCTACCTAGCCTTTCTCTGAATTCCTTAGCCTGACATTGAATGCCCTTTTTAATTTGACTTCATCCTACCTTTGCAGCTTTATTTCATGCTGTTCCTCTGCTAGCTGCTGGTGATCCTGTCCTGCAAAATTCTGCCTTTGCATTCACATGCAGGATCTCTGTTCCTTTTCATCTCTACCCATTGAAGTCCTTCCTGTTATTTACGTCCGGATCAGATGTCATCTCCTTTTTGAAGCTTTTCCTCATTTCTCCTGTTAATCTGCCATAGCTGAAAGTGATCATTTCCCTTCAAATTTTTCTAGAGCACATTATCTATATATCTTATTTGCTCTAAACACATTCTGCCTTATCTCATACTTATTCATATAGACGTCCACCCGTGAAGTTGTAAGCTTCTTGAAAGCAAAGGCATATTTTTATTTCATTTTTGTCTTTGTGTCCTAGATGCCTACTACAGTGTTTTGGGCATAGTAAGTTTATAATAAATATCAAGTTAATAAAGTTGAAATTTCCCACTTTTTTTAGGAGAATCCAAGTGAAGAAGATGCTGCAATTGTGGACAAAATACTGTCTTCTAGGATAGTAAAGAAGGAAGTGAGTACTTGACTATTTTATATTGTATATTTCGTGTTCTTTCTGAATTGTAATAACTGTTCTTTTTTTCTCTTAGATATCACCTGGAATGATGATTGATGCAGAAGAATTTTTTGTAAAATACAAGAATTAGTGAGTATTGATATGTTTAAGACAGTAAAAAAGGAGACTCTGGTTTAGAAAGAAGTACGTTTAGAACGTTAGGAAGCTATTAATTATCACGCTAATTTGTCTTTTTTTAATTTTAATACCAGTACTATTTTTATTATTTAAATTACTGCATTAGCCTAATTGAAAGACTAAGTAAAAGCCCGTGGTCCAAAGTCACTTACAGCAAATTAAATAAATTTGTTCATTATTTTTGTGTTTTTGAGATTCTTACATTTATTTTTATGATCACCATCAACACACATGGTGCCTGGTTAATTTCTTTAATATATAATTCTCGTGTTAATAAGTTAATTTTTACCTATTTTGTGGATTAATCAAGTATAAAAGTGTATAACTGATGGGGGAGGGAGACAAAAAATTCCAAATCATATATTTATACGAAAAATGGAAAGTCAAATATTTTTTATTTATTCTGCTTTTTAAAAAAAAATTCTGTTTTTTATCTTACTGTTCCAGACTAGTAAACTTAACTATGTGATTCTGGAATTAAAATTATTTTATTTTCATAAAATAACATTTTCCTTAATGGTAAGAGAATTAGTAATAAAGATGTTAATATAAATGACACTGTGTTGCTTACCAGTCTGCTTCCACTTAAATGCTGACTTGTGTACTAAATCTTGTTGAAACTATAGTGAGCAAAATATTTTTACTCTAAAAGTTATTGATGTAAGAGTAGCAATAAAGCAAATCACCTATTTACAAAGCTGAAAGTTAGGATATGTTACTAAGTGTTTTAATTAAATTCAACTGTGTCCACCTTGGCTTACTTTGATATAATAACATAACAATTTTTATAACAATTTCAGCTCATATCTTCACTGTGAGTGGGCCACAGAACAACAACTTTTAAAAGATAAAAGAATACAGCAGAAAATCAAAAGATTCAAATTGAGACAAGCACAACGAGCACATTTTTTTGCAGATGTAAGTAATTAAAAAAAACAAAAAAAGTGCCATAAACTTCCATTTGCTGACCTCTGTTTACAATAATGTTTGCCAAGTCTTTGAGTAACTGTACTTCTCAGCTTCTCAGCCTTCCTCTTTGAATGTAATTACTATATAAAAGACAAAACTAAGTTTTTCTTCAAAATTCAATTTGAAGGGGCAGCTAGGTGGTGCAGTGGATAGAGAACCAGCCCTGAAGTCAGGAGGACCTGAGTTCAAATCCGGCCTCAGAGCTGGCACTAGCTGTGTGACCCTGGGCAAGTCACTTAACCCCAATTGCCTAAAAATGAAAGAAAATTTAAAGAAAAATTCAATTTGAAGATATTTTTATGTCTTCCTTGATGGAAGAGAGTAATGGCCCTACTAACCTAAATTAATGGGTATAGAAAAATAATTTGTAATTCTTTTAAAATGCATTTTTGATGCTTATAGATAGATACAGGAATGTATAATATGTAAATTTAGGGAAATGGTAATTCTTCAAGAAATTTAAAAAACCAGATTTATCTTTTGATAAATTGTAATAAGTAAATTATATCAGGATCCTGTTTACTGGAGGTAGGGTCACCCACCAATCATTTTTTGGCCAATATCTTATCATAACACCAAGAGGCACTTTTGATGATTTTTTGAAAAATATATTTATTTTGGTAACCCCACATTTAAATGAAGTAGGCAGCATGGGCTTAACCTTTCTGTAGCTAGTGCTCTCATCAGTAAAAATAAAGGATTAGTCATATCATTTCCAAGGTCCACTGAAATTATTTTTAACCTAATTCAAATAAAATAAGTAGCAGTTCTGTTAGTGAGTCTTTCATTTGATCATTGAATTTATTCCCACTCTTTGCTAACTAAATTATTTTTGAATTTCAGATGGAAGAAGAACCTTTTAACCCTGACTACGTCGAAGTAGACAGAGTTTTAGAAGTTTCTTTTTGTGAAGATAAGGACACAGGTGAGGTAAGTATTCAGTAAAAGAAGTAAATCAAAAAGACATAACTTTCCAAATAAAAATTATTAATTTTTTAAAAATTGTGTTCTAAAAATAAAATACTAATAGATTTGGTTTTTATTGAAATATTTTAGTATACTCAGAATATTATAACTTCTTTATTTTAACAATGGCTTTTGTAAACTGGTAAAGTTTTTAAATGATTTGCTTTTTACAGCCTGTAATTTACTACTTGGTAAAATGGTGCTCACTGCCATATGAAGATAGTACATGGGAACTGAAAGAGGATGTAGATCAAGCAAAAATAGAAGAATTTGAACAACTGCAAGCCTCAAGGCCTGACTCTAGGCATTTGGTAAGGACATCTCTGGGTTACAGATACTTTACCTTCAAAAAGTCTTGATACCTTCCTGATTCTAGCTGTTGATTTGGTTCATACTAGGTTGCTTTCTAGCCTAAGTTTACTTTTCTTATTTTCTCATTTTCCTTTGTATTTACAGACAGCACCAGTAATGATTTTGTTACCTTTGTCAGTTTTCCCTTTCAGCAGTACTTAGACTTCAACAGTTATGATGTTTATATTGTATCCTACCTGCTCTCCTGCTTTTAACTTTTAACCCAGTAAGGCAAAGTAAAGACACCTAGAAATTAATATGGAGCATATTTTTGTCAGGTTATCTTTCCGATCAGCAAACAGATATTAAGCATCTGTGAAAGTTAAACTTTATTTGATTAAAAACATATAATTTGAAATGTTTTATTATATTAGAATATAATGCTTAATAACATTAAGTCAAGTGAAGTTAGAAGGGAAAGATTTATCAATTAGATAACTAAATAAATGATAATTATATGAAAGTAGTCCCTAATTATTTGGGTGAGGGAGCATATATTTTTGAGTCACTGAGAACTGTGAGGAAACTACTTTGTTGTTACAGATGTTTTTAAAGTGTGATATTTTGTTTAAGAAGAGTTTAAAAGGGCATATCTCAGAGAGTCAGTCATGTGGTAACAATGTTATAAGAGGTACTAGTTTATAATCATTATTAATATTGATAATCCTTCACTAAAGCCCTGTTCTGGGATGTCTTATCATGGTACAGAGGTGACCTTGGATTCTTAAAAGACGGTTCCTGCAGAATGTAAGCTCTGTCTGACCCTACCAAACTCAAAAGGCTTGAATATTAACTCAGTGATGTGTATTTTATATCTGTCATCTGGAGACTAGCCTACTTGAGTTGAAACAGCTCATCACCAGGTTAGTCAGAGGGTGAGAATTTTGGGACCACAACATCTTCTGAAGTCTTCCTCCTACGTCACAGAGGGGTAGCACTTGGCTTCAGTGAAGGGAATAGACTACGTTGGCAAAAAAGTGGATGTTTGAAGTATTCCTGATTACAGTGATGAGCATTTATATAAGACTTTAAGATTTATAAATCACTTTCCTCATCACCTTGTAAAGTAGGTAAAAATATGTAGGCACCATAGCAAAATATCAATCAGTTCCAACTGGAAAGTAGGTCTACTATTCAATGAGATAAAGGTAGCAATCGTAGAAAGAAACAGTGCTGAACCAGATCTGGATTTTGACGGCATTAGATAAGTAGAATCTGGCTAATCTGAGACCTTCCAAGATTTAGGTGGAGCTGGGGTAGAGGGAGGAGGGGGAAAATATAAATTTTTATTGGCTGGGAAGTAAACTTTGTTAGCTATGGGGGAAGCCTGACAAAGGAAAGCTTTGTTGCCCCCTGGGTAATAGCGAGAAATAAAGTTGGTTGTGTAGGGTGGGGTCAGATTACTTTCTTGGATACTTGGCCAGAGGAAAAGGGAAAGGACTGGCTATGCTGAATTTGCCTTTACCCTTGGATGAGGTATTAGAAATTCCTTGGAAAGGTAGAGGGAGCAGGCACTTATTTGTTCCTAGGATGGTAGAATGATAAAATTAGAAAGGACCTTAGGAAAAAAAAATCCAGTCTAGTTTTTTCATTTTACAGATGGAAACTTCATTTAGCCTGACATTCAAGGCTACATTGTCTGACAGTAACCTATTTTATGTCCTACCTTATCTTATCAGCCTTATCTCCTTTGCCCTATACATAATTGTACATTTCAGGTAAACTAAATTGTGAATTCAATTAAAGGTTTATTCAGTTGAAAAAAATAAAAGAAACAGTGCTGAATTTTTATGAACATATAACTGTTAGTAGCAGGTACGTTTAAGAAATTATGCCATCTACTAAAAAAAAAGGTTTGCACAGTTGAAGGAGAAAAAAACTCAAAATATCCAGGATTAAGAAAAAAGAAGCTAATATGTAACTAGTAGTAATCTGGAAATTTGCCATAGTCAATATTTAAATATTCATTTTTTTATCTTTATTTAAAGGGGAAAATTAAGAATAACACAGAATTTCTAACATATTTTAGGGAAGATTAGATTTTAGCATTAGAAGGGACTTTAACACCTGTTACGGTCAATTCATTTTACAGATGAGGAAACTGAAGACCAAAGATGAGAGGTGATTTATCCAAGGTTAAGCTGGCATTTCAGTCTACATCCTCTGATGTCACATCTAGTCTGCTTTTAACTGTTCTCATTATAAAATGAGAAACCTTAAATAAAACAGGACATATGGCAGAATTGTGTCACGTAATTGCTTATATAATAGTAATGTAGATTTGTTTCAGTATTAGGAAAGATCAAATATTGGTAGAGTTCTCCATAATTTCTCACCTGATCCAGAATGACAAGATGTACTGATGTCTAGTTGTGACAATGCCAGTTTGCAGAGTGTAGGGTAATGGGTAATAAGAAAGTACTAGAATATGGACAAATAAAGCTTTATCTTATACCTTTCTTCTAATGTTCTTGTTGTCAATAATACCAGGGGTCTCCACTGTGTAAAGTAATAATTCTTGCTTATTACAAAACTGCCTCTTTCAGACTTTATTGGGTTCTTTTGGTTCTAATACTCTAGGATTTGTTAAGAAATTCCATTTCTGCACTGTTCACATCCTTCTTAATTTTATAGCAGCGACTTTATAGTCACAGTCCTTAGACCAAAGCTCCCTTCCCTTGCCACTACTCCACAGTATCTGTTGTATCCTCTGGTAAAATGAAAGTTCTTTGACCATTTCACTTTTGTATTTGTGTACTCAGTATACAGCATTGTTTTGGCACAAAATAATGTTTAATTGTTGTTGATTGATTCATAAATTTTGACTATTCTATATTAAACATTTGTATTTACTGAGTACAATCCCAGTTTTAATTTGCCCTCATACATAAAAGGTTCTCCATTTCCATGAACATTTTTAGAACATTTTTAGTTGCTCTTTTGTGGACCATTTACACATCTCATTCTGGTTTGTGGTTTAAACAGATTCATATAGCTTGGTTTTTTGGTTTTAACTGATTATGGGGAACCTATCATTTTATAGTTATTCATTTGAGTTCAATGCTTTTACAGTATTTTTCCTTTATGGATTTTATATCAGCTCACATTGAAACTTACTTTTTCTGCTTGTTCACGTAGCCTAGTTTAGAACTTTTAAATAAAATAGGTCTCTATCCATAACTAAATATTCTCTTGAGTCCCTAGCAACTCAGTTTAATAGGGTTTTTTTTTTGTGTCTAACATTCTAAATTGTTTAAAAATTGTATATACTGGTTTCCCTTTCTAACTCTTAGCATCTCAAAGAACACTAGCAAATTAGTGAAAACATAATAACCCAATTTTTGAAATAATATATTTAGCAAATTTAGAGTTAGCAAAGGGGACCTTAGAGATTATTTCATCTATTTCATTTTGTAAATAAGGAAACAGAGGCCCAAAGAGATTATGTGCTTTGACCCTAGTGTGTGTAACTAGTTAGTGACAGTGCATCAACTGGAATTTGAGTTTTCTGATCCTTCTCACTACTCCCTAAATATTCTTACCCTTATATCATACTGACTTCCATGTTCTTTTTCCCTTAAATTGATTTAGTTTCTGCATCCAATGATTCTACCACTTATCCATACACTTGTCATATGTGGAAGTGATATTGAGAGCCATTCCTGTGAATATTTGACATTGACAGTATGCTGTTCTGCTGCCACAGTGGCTGGTTGCAATGAAAAGTTACATGTTTTGGAGACAGTTTTGTAATTTCATCATTGAATTTGTTCAGTTTTATAGGCAGAGTACCATCTGATCCCAGCAATGACATCTAAAGTGTTTTACATCTAATTTGTTAATGAAGTCTAAAATATCTGGCAGACTTGCTATTGTTTTAACTTATGTTCTCAATCCCTGTATTCCAGGATATAATTTTGGGGTCAGACTCTTCTTAATATTTTCCTTGGTAAAGAGATAAGGTCAAGTGTACTTCTGGAAATTCACTCAACTCCATCATAATAGTTTAGAACAGTTCCTAAGCTGATGTCCCAGAAAAGGTTGGATGTCACCACTTGACCCTTATTTTGATGTGGCTATTCTTGCATATATTAAAAGAAGAAGAAGAAAAAAGACGAGGAAATTCTCTGTAAAGGAGATTATTACATTGTTTTTTCTCTTCTCACTACCTCTTCTTTCTATTGCCCCACAAATAGCGTATAAACTTATTCCAGCCTGTTTGACACACCATCTGCTACCCTGCAAATCTGCAACTATGCAGAGTTCAAATAGCTAAGAGAGAAGTGTGTCAAGCGCTGCTGTCCTAGGGAAAGTGTTTGGGTTTTTTTTTAGTTTTTTATGTGGCAAATAGTACCCTGTTTGTCTCACCAACTAAATTATTGTTCAGTGTATTGTTTGGTAAAGGTGGTTCAGTAAGCAAGTATGCCCCTCTGATTCGATGCATAATTGCTTAGGTATCAAAATTACATTGTTGTAGTAGTACTGTTGTTAATAAATGAAGTAGCATTAAAGTATAAAATAGTTTAAAGCAAAAATCTTTATATGGATTTTTTTCTTTAACATAAATATATGTAACTATTGGTAACATATTGATTTCTTAAGGAAACAGCACTGAATGAGAATGAAGCACTTTTCCACAAATGTATGATTTATAATAGGCATTCATATTAGAAGGCCCTTATTAAAGAAAACATTAAAAGGAGAGTTATCCTTTAAGTAGGAGTTCATTCTGTTATTACTGGGCGTTATTTTATAAAATTTATTTTCTTTAATAAATCCTAATTTTTCTAAACTGGATAGCTGTAATAAAATTGATTGGAACTAGTTCTGCTTGCACCATATTCATGGAAACTGTACTTCATTCCTTGAAATGTCTTCATTCACTGATATTTTACCCAGATCAAATTAAGTATTTTGACAGTTTTAGTTTCAGAAACTATAAAGGAGCAGAATAACAATATTCCTTTTATCATTTTTGTAGCAAAAGACAATATGAAAATCCTGTTGACCTTTGTCACAGTATTTTGTGACCTCTTCCTAGTTTCTAAGATATTTTTTGAGTTTTTAATTTGGGCCTAAGGACAGAAAGTCTTATTTCTCTACCTAAACTGTCATCCCTAGAGAGTACATGTTCTGTCCAGAGTAAAAAATAAAATATTTTCATAAATGCCAAAGGAGGTGAATTAAATGTAAACATAACTTACTTTTAAACTGTGTTGTTATTTAGCTAATTGTCTTGAAAGAAATGTTTTATACCTTGAATATTGAAAATAGTGTTTGTTAAATGCTTAGAATAATTAAATGTATTAGAGATAGGCCTCTCTTATTTTAATAATCAGCATTTTAAAACCCTCTTATAAAATGTTGATAAATAGAGCATTCTTTTAAGCATGTTTGGTTTTTTTATTCTGCCTCAAAGGACCGTCCTCCTCCTAACACTTGGAAAAAAATAGAACACTCCAGAGAATACAAAAATGGCAACCAGCTCAGGGAATATCAACTAGAAGGACTCAACTGGCTATTATTTAATTGGTACAATAGGTATGTCCTCTGTCTTTAATATCAGTTCCTAAGTATTGTCATTCTGATGTATACACACACACACACACACACACACACACAGATATACAACATTCATAACATGTTGACATGTATATTATGTAAAAAGTAAACACTATTGTTACATCAGTGGTAAAGTTTTCATAATCTTTGTGATTAATTAAAGTGAGATAGACACAGAAATATATTTTAGGTTGCATTTTAAAATATCAAATGTGGGGGGGTGGTTTTAATATATGCATATCAGTAAGTAAGAAGTGAATATATTGATTCTCATTGGATAAATATATTAAAAAATCATTCCCTTTGAATGGTAAAGAGACTGCCTTTCCTCATAATATCATCTTAACTGATGTAAATTATCTTCTATCATGCTTGGCAGTAATTACAGCTGTTGAATCATCAGTTGACTCATCACCTGGAAGGATCAGGGCTCTATTTATTTATATAAGAGTTCAGGAAGCTAAAACAGACATTTAGAATTGGATTAAAGACTGAGATGAAGTACAAAATATAGAAACATGATAAATAATACAGGATGTCCCAAAAGTCTTAATGCTGTTCTAATCTTTAATAGCTTATGTAATGTGAAGGGTTTTTTTTTTAAATTATTACTGCTAACACTGATGTAATTTGCTCTTGCTGTCCTCATTACTATCTTCCTTTTCAATTATGGCACTATTAATTTTATTTCTGCATCTCTGTGGGTGGCAATAAGAGATGATACCTATGAAACATTTTGAGTAACTTGGAAGGTGTAAGACCCAACTGCTAGTATACAGGTGTCCCAGAGACTTTGGGGACATATGCTACTATACTACTACTAGTTGTATAACAATACAAGATATTCCAAAAGTTTCCAAAATGTTATCTTACAAGTTACTCAATGTATTTTGTAGGTATCATCTCTTATTACCACCCACACTGAAATGCAGAGAGAAAATAAATTGTTCCATGATTGAAAAAGAAGACAGTAATGGGGACAGCAAGAGCAAATAACTACATCAGTGTCAATGTTAAAATTTTACATAATAATTATTAGATATCACATTTTTTATCCATATTGTATTTCTCAGAGATAATTAGTAATGACAAATTTAATGCATATTTTACAGTGAGTAAAATGAGGTGCAGGTAATTTAAGTATCTCTTCAAAATTCGGTCAGTGACGATGGCTCACCCTAGGTCCCCAGTAGTTCCTGACAACCAGAAAATGTCATTCTACTACTTTACGTTTCATGAACATTAATTTGTATTATTCCCAAAAGATAACTCCAATAAAAAATTAGCAAACATGTTTATGTTATTACTTTCAATGTAATCTCTTATGATTTTATTCAAGAGGGAAATGCAATAGAATCCCATTATAACACAGTTCATTATTATAAGGATTCAGATATCCTAAAAGGGTAGGATGAGGGCAGTCCATCATATCCCTTGAAACAACTATTTATAAAGATAACTTAGCCCTTTTTTTTTAACAAAAAGGTTCCAGTGTATTTGTTTAGTTCAGTTTTTCATATATGTATATTTTAAATAATTTCTGTGTGCAGACAAAATGCTGTAAGAAAATGTAGTGGGGAAAGGTTACTTAAAACTAGGAGAATCAGGGAAAGCTTCACATTAACACTGGAAATTAACAGTAGTATCTTTGTTCTGGAATAACAACAAACACAATTTAATTCAGTTTTATGTTCCAGACTAATAAAGAGGTAGATAGAGGGCTTACCTTGAAGCCAGGAAAGATTTAGGTTCAGGTTTCATCTCTGATACTGGCTATGTAATTTAGGGCAAGTCACTTAATCTCTCTAAAATTGTAAACTGCATTGGTAAAGAGAGTTTTCTTATCTGGGAGTTAATTAGTTCCATATCACTGAAGTCATAGGTCCAGTCCTATCCCTTATATTCCCAACATAGTACTAATATTTAAAATCTTCAACATACTCTCCACTCTTTCAACTTTGATAAGTTCTAAATAGTGGTGTTTTAATTTTCACTTTCATAATTTCAGTATATTGAGTCTTGGGGAAAATCTCTACATAAAGAGTGATATCTCTATAGTATCTTGATAGAAAATTTATCTGTGTGTTTCAGACGAAACTGCATTTTAGCTGATGAAATGGGTCTTGGCAAAACAATTCAGTCAATTACATTCCTCTACGAAATACTTCTGACCGGTATACGGGGGCCTTTTCTCATCATTGCACCGCTTTCAACTATTACAAACTGGGAGAGAGAATTTCGCACATGGACTGATCTTAATGTTGTGGTATATCATGGGAGCCTGGTTAGCAGGCAGATGATACAGCAGTATGAGATGTACTTCAGGGACTCACAGGTATTTTATAATGGTACTTTTGTATCTTGCTTCAGAAAGAAAAAAAACAAACCTGTTTAACAGATTTGAAAAGGAGTATATGCAATACCTACTATTGACATCTAAAGCTACAGATAAATTTTAGTTACCTTCCTAAATCTTACTTTACTATACATTATATTTCTTTTTATTATTCAATTAAATAATGGACACAAAAATTATGAAATAACAAATTAACCAATTTATAGGCATTTTTGTTCGGTATCCTATTTAAAATGAGAACTGTTCTGATTTCTGCCATCATAGACATACGTAGAAAATTAGTCAATTTTCACTAAACTATTTTTCTTTTTTTTCACTAAATTATTTTTAAATGAGTTAAATATTCTAGCTAGCTGAGTTTTAAAATATTTTTCCTAAGTGAAAATTTAATTTGGGATCCATTTAGCTTGTCATAATTTGAGACAATTTATCTGCAATTAATATGGTTAATTTCTCATTTCAAAGTTACGCATTTGAAATCTTAGCCAGGTAAGACCCATTCTATTCTGATAAAGAGCTGCCACCAAAACACTTTTCTCCTATAAATTAGATCTTTGGCAAGAAAAAATATTAACTGCACTATTATTAAACAGTGCTTGAATGGTTTACTCTTTTGTCTCCTGGAGCCATATTTCCTGTTTTATTTTGACCATTCAGTCTGGGTATTTATCATCTTTCCCCACCCCTATTACACAGGACATGAAAATGTGAACAAGCATCATAAGAAAGAATTTCTTGGAAGTAAGTATAGGCCAGAAAACATGAAAAGGGAGATTTTAGTCTTGGGGGAAAGACATTTACATTTTTGTTGAAAGTAATTAGTTAAAATTAAGAAATAAAACACTCTACTTCATTAATATCTTAGCATAATATTTTATCCTTTCATTACTCCTTCAGTACTGTGAGCCTTCAAAATTATGAAAGTACTTAAAGAATTGCTATTACTAAAATTGAGGTATAATTATGGTGGTAACTGGTGATTTTTGATTATATTAGTAGTCTGTTATTTTGCCTTTCATTTACATCTGATTATCTACCTATTACAGATATGAAATAGCAAAATTGACTGGTTTTGTTTCTGTAGCCACAGCTATTTTTATCTAGGGCTACATGCAAATTTTAATAAATATTCTGTAACCTTTTGAGTATTTCTAAAGACATTACTGAAAACTGATTTTAACCACTTCAGCTCTTTCTTCAACCTCCATGTAGATCAGGGCATCTTACTATTTATTTTTGTATATGGTATCTTATTCTTAATAATAGGAGTATAGATCTAGAGCTAGAAGGGACATCAGAGGCCACCTAACCCAACCCTCTTATTTTACAAGATGAGGAGGCTCAGATGCCTAGAGGTAAATGACTTGCATAGGGTTAAACTGGTAGTAAGAATGAGAGATGGGTTTGAACTCCAGGGATGGTGTTTTTTCAACCATGAGATGGAAATCATAAGATTTCATAAGATTTCAGAGCTGGAGTAAATCTTAGAGGTGATATAATTCAACCCTCTGATCATTATTATCATTATTATTATTTTGTGGAGGCAGTCAGGGTTAAGTGACTTGCCCAGGGTCACATAGCTACTTCAACCCTCTGTATTTAAAAAGAAACTAGTTTCTGGAGAGCTAAGGAGTTTGATCTCAAGGTTGTGATTCATTTTGATATTTGCCTTATATAATTCACGTTGTAATATGGCAGCAAAGCACCTTCATATTTCTGCTGTGTGTAACAAACATGTCTATTCATAAATAACAAAAAAACATAATCCCTTGTGTTACTTTAAAAATTATGCTACCTAAATTATTTTACCTTAAAATATTCCATATTAAAATTGATTGAAGATGTTTCATGTACTGAGAAATGATTCTAGGCAGCTTGGTGGTTCCAGTGGATAGATTGCCAGGCCTGGAGTCAGGAAGACCTGAGATTAAATACGGCCTCACATACTTGCTAGCTGTGTGACCCTGGGCAAGTCACTTAACCTCTGCTAGTCTCAGCTTCCTCATCTGTAAAATGAGAATAATAATAGTACATGTTTCCCAGGGTTGGTGTGAGAATCAAATGAGTTAATAATTGTAAAGCACGAAGCACAGTTCCTGTTACATAGCATTTGCTATATAAATGTTAGCTGTTATTATTATTAATTTTAAATTTAGGAAAAACGTGCTTTCAAAGCATCCTCTTTAAAAAGGTGTGTCACTGTAAATTGTTTATCCAGTATGATAAGATCTATTAATGGTGAATACCAGATATGCTTCTTTGAAAGTTTGTAGAACTATCAGCCTAGTAGCAAAATTACAAATCCCTCAAATCAACATTGAGAAAATGATTGATATGATTCATTTAGGGATCTTATCTCAGCTTTCTGCTGCTACTTATAATAACAGCAACAACACAGCACCAATTCACATTAGGGCCACACTTTAAAGTTTGTGCAACAGCAGTAAAGGGCTCTCGTCACAACAACCCTGTTGTGAAACAGGAAGTAATGCAAGTATTGTTACTATCATTTTATAGAGGAAGAATTTGAGTTTCTGAGAATAAGTGTCATATTATATCATATATTTAGAGGTGGAAGGAACATTTGATATCATACCCCCTCATTTTCTACAGGAGGAAACTGAGACTCAGAGAAGTTAAGTGATTTGTCCATGGTCACACATGTATTGATTGAAAGAAGTTCTGGATTTCTGACTCCAAATTCACTACTTTGTTTTTTCATAAAATTTGATGCAGGATTCAAAGCCAGGTCTTCTACTTATTCTATTTAGAGACTTATTAATAGTATGTCTGTTATGCCTAATATACAATTGGCTTATGTCTAGTATTGCCCTGAGGATGGCTGTCTAATGTTGAGATAAATCAGAACACATGATTCCCTCATTCTTTCTTCCAAGATGTTCCTGGTTTAATTTCCAAGGTCAGTCACTACAAGGAAAAGTATGAAATCAGAGATGTAGTCACACTGTAAATGTTTGTTTTTTGGTATTTTAGTTTACAGTGGACTATGTTAGCATTAGGTTTTTTGACCAACATCTGTAGTATATCTGTAAATAACAAACACATTTTGAAAAAAATCTAGCCAAATTTTGTTGTTGTTTAAATAAAATAGATATTCTCTTCTTAAAAATTATATGTGTGCATGCATATATACATATATGTGTGTATATTCCTAGAAATAATTCTTTGAATACTGTAATGAATTACATAATATCCACAAATTTATTTGTGAACATATGCCGTCATATTCTTGGAAAAGCTCATAACCATATAATTTTTAATTAATTTGCTACACATTTTCAACGTTTTATGATACTAATAATTTTCTTAGATTTTAACCTATCTATGGAAAAAAGCATATTAAATATAAGATAAATTATCATTTTCTATTAGTGACAATGAAATGAAACCTGAAGTGTGGCCTCTAAGATGTTTTGTCAATTTGTTAAATTTGTTGATAAACTTCTAGGGGCGTATTATTAGAGGAGCATACAGGTTCCAGGCCATAATCACCACTTTTGAAATGATTCTGGGAGGCTGTGGAGAGCTCAATGCAATTGAATGGCGATGTGTGATTATTGATGAAGCGCATAGGTTAAAGAATAAAAATTGCAAACTCCTAGAAGGTCTGAAACTCATGAATCTGGTGAGTAAACCCTTAACTTTGGTTCAGTTTGTTACCTATTTATATACTGAAATTTTTTAGTCAAGTGGAGGGACAAGGTTGAACCTTGTTTCTCAAAATGTTGAGATTATATTTATTTTACTATTAACTATGACCTTAAGCTTTCTTGCTTTTGATTTCTTGATTTTGTATTTAGATATTTGTGTTTTTCATGTATTTTAAAGTCCTCAAATAATGGAAGTATCTTAGGGTTTTTATTTTTGTAGGGCTTTGTTTTTGTCTTTTTCTTTTTAATTAATATAATTTCCATTGAAAAGGTTTAGAATTTAAAAACAAATGAGCAATTATATTTTTAACATCTTTTGTTTTTATATCACAAGCATTTCCCATAGTGTCCAACTCCACTTCACCCCCATAATCCAAGAGCCATCTTGTATAACAAAGGATAAAAAAAGAAGGGAAAAACTTCAGAAAAACTAACCAACCAAGTCTAACATCACATACAGTGTTCTATACCCATAGTCCTACTTCTCTGTAACGAAGAGCAGCCATAACTATTTTGATGTATATGAGACTTTTATTTCTATTTTATACCTCTCTGGAACATATGCATAGCACCAGGCTCTGTGGGTCAAAGGATATGGTACTTTTAGTTACTTTGTCATTGTTGTTCAGTTGTTTTAGTCATGTCCAATTTTGCATGATCCCATTTGGGGTTTTCTTGGCAAAGACACTGGAGTGGTTTGCCATTTCCTTCTCCAGCTCATTTTGCAGATGAGGAAACTGAGGCAAATGGGAGTAAGTGACTTGCTCACAGTCACACAGCTACTAAGTGTGTGAGGCCACCTTTGAGCTCAGGTCTTCCTGACTCCAGGTTTGGCACTATCCATTGTGCCACCTAGTTGCCCTAGTTACTTTAATAGCATAGTTCTAATTTGCTTTCCAGGATGGAGGACCTGTTTGAAGGTCCTCCAACAGTTTACTAGTGTTCCTATTCCTATAGCCCCTTCAGTATTTACTCTTCTCATCTTTTGTCGTCTTGACCAGTTTGTTAGATGTGGGGTGAAAACCTCAGAGTTGTCTGACACTTTTCTCTTTTTTTTTTGTTGTGATTTGAAACAGTCTTTCATATGATCAAGGTTTATAATTCTTCTTTTTAGAACTGTTCATTCATATCCTTTAACCGCTTATTTGGAGAATGGCTATATTGGTTTGTAGTAACTGGTTTCTGAGATCTGAGGTGTTCTCTAGCTGTAGGTCTGTGGAATGGAATGAAGTAAAAATAGAATTGAATAAAATGGTATTTATTAAGCCCTTGCTCTGTGCAAAATACTGTGCTAAGCAAAGAAAATTGAGAAAGTCTCTTCTCTTGAGGAGCTCACATTCAAATTGGGGGACACAGCATATAAAGGGGAGCGGTTATGTTCATGTTTGGTTCATGGCAGGTGGAAATTGGCAGGATAGTATTTAGGGAGGGAAAGTAATAGAACATATGGCAAGGCGCCAAGGATGTTAAGGAGTAATGGTAAGGTAGGTAGTTTGCTTCAAAAGAGGATGGTGTGTCCAAGGGTTAGAATGTAATGAGGCCTGGGATACCTAGGGATGTGCAGTCAGCATCCAGCTGATAATAGTCATCCTGGCTTGCTGTGAGCTAGACAATAAGACGTTGTGTTGATTAGAGAGGAAATATTTGGGTTCCCTCAACATGGTGCTAATTTCTCTACAGATGTCCAGTTGGTGACGTCATATTTCATGCAAAATTTTTTTTTAAATGCCCACTTGACTGCTTCTTTCCTTATCCTAGTTGTGTTAATTTTTTCAACTAGACAATTTTTAATCACTCAGTATGTATTCAGACCATAGGAAAATCAGATCACATGCTGTAAGGCAGGGTTCTTAACCTGGGGTCTATGAAATTTAAAAACAAATTGATAACTAAGTAAAATTAGTTTTCTTTTTTGATCTTTTTCATTTAATGTTATGCATTTTAAAATATTCTGAGAAGAGGCCCGTAGAGCTTCACTGGAAACTGTGAGCTCATAGAGAGCTGGGATTATTTTTTGTCTTTTTTTTTGTATCCCCAGCACTTTATATAGTGTCTGACACATAGAAAACACTTAATGCTAGTTATTGACTGACCATGACACAAAAAGGTGAAGATCCCCTGCTCTAAGGTATAAAATCATGGAAGAATCTTGTTAACTTGCATAGATTTCAGATATATAGCTTTCTTCATGTATGTTGTAAATAGATTCTATATCTTAGCATAATGGTTATCAATAATAATAAATTTTCTTTTTAAACTGTCTTATTTTTAGTGTTTGTTAAATAAGAAACTGAGTTGTAATTCCTGGTGATAACATAAAAATTGGGGGAATTTATTTTCCTGGTTAGAAAAAAAAATAATTCAAAAATAGAAGTGATTTTAACTGAATTTTATATATATATATAAATATATAATTGATTTCTTACATCTCCAATCTGTGCTTCACACTTCTGCCAAATTGATTTTCCAAAAGCTAAGATCTGACCGTGTCATTCTCCTATTTAATAAACTCTAGTGGCTTAATATTACTTTAGAGGTTACATACTCTTCTGTTTGGCATTGATAGCCCTTTACAATCTAACCCTAACCCTAGCTAGAGTATGTGCTTCTTGAAGTCAGGGACCATATTAACATTTGTTTTTTATATCTGCAGCTCCTAACAGAATGCTATACACATGGTTGGCATTTAATAAGTGCTTATTGACTGATTTATTCTAATCAGTTCTTAACACTTGTATTTTAGTTTATATAAATTAAAAACTGGAATCCTATCCTTTTTTTTTTTTTGCAATAGGATTAACTTCATTCAAGTACAAAAATGAATAGGTAGAGTCCTGTACTTTTGTTAGCTTAGAATCCAGGCTTCACTTCTCCTTTTTAACTGCCCCTACCTCTAGCCTCCTGAAATCCTACCCCTTCTTTAAGGAGTAGGCTCATATGTACCTTTGCTGTGAAAATGCAGAAAATACCTTTCCCTTTTCAAACTTAACATAGTACTTTGTACCTTTACTGCACTTACTAAGATCTATTTTGTATTACAGTGATTTCTGTTTGTTATATTCCCTTACTAGATTGTAAGCTCCATGAGCACATAGTAGATACTTGTTAAATATTTGTTAATTTTAATTGTGTGTAGTTACAGAAGAAATGACCATTGTTCCAGCTCTTAAAAAGAGATTGTCTTCCATTTGAGAAACTGATGATACTTGTGAAGTGAGTTTTATTACATAAGCACCATATCAACAGGTAGAAATTAACATCATATTAAAGAAGCATTCAAGAAATGCACAATAAAAGTGTTATCATTTGGGTAAAGTGAATTAGGGAAGACTTGCTAGAGATGAATTTTCAACTAAATTTTGAAGGTGACGGGTACAGTGTGTTTCTTACATATGCAAATGTGTTCTTGAAAAAGTAAGAGCAAGTCTTTAGTTGACTTAGGTGCTTAGAAAAAATGATGTGTGAACTATTCTGATTTGATATAGGAGCACAAGGTGCTTTTGACTGGTACACCACTTCAGAATACAGTTGAAGAGCTATTCAGTCTTCTTCATTTCCTTGAACCCTTACGATTTCCCTCTGAATCAACTTTCATGCAAGAATTTGGGGATCTTAAAACAGAAGAACAGGTAATTTCTAAATGAAGGACATCAAATTTCTTATCTTTGTTGTTATTTTTATATAAAATCCATTACAACTATGTAACATTTTCTGCAGGTGCAAAAGCTTCAAGCCATTTTAAAACCAATGATGTTGAGAAGATTAAAAGAAGATGTAGAAAAGAAGTTGGCTCCTAAGGAGGAAACCATAATTGAAGTAGAACTTACTAATATTCAGAAGAAATATTACCGGGCTATCTTGGAAAAGAATTTTGCATTTTTATCCAAAGGAGCAGGACAAGCTAATGTACCTAATTTAGTTAACACTATGATGGAACTCAGAAAATGCTGTAACCACCCTTATCTTATCAAAGGTATCTTCAGTAGAATTACAAACTGTAACACATTGTTAAGTCTTTTAAAGTATGCTTAACTTTTTTGCTGTAGGTATTCAAATTTCATATCTTATTTGTGTGTGTTCATTAGATGGATTAAGAGCACAGGCTGGGATACCTTTCCTTAGCTACATAGATAACCATCAGTACAGGTAATGAATATGTGTACAGTCAGGAGCTGACTGTACTTGTATGTTGATTATATGTGCTCATATCTGTTTAACAGGTGCTGAAGAGAAAATACTTGGGGAATTTAAAGAAACACATAACCCAGCTGCTCCTGATTTTCATCTTCAAGCAATGATCCAGTCTGCTGGCAAATTGGTCCTCATTGATAAGCTTCTTCCAAAAATGAAAGCAGGTGGGCATAAAGTGCTCATCTTCTCCCAGATGGTGCGGTGCCTTGACATTTTGGAGGACTACCTTATACATAAGAGGTAAGACAAGTTGCAGTCCACAGAAAAAACTTGTGAATAATGTCCATGGTTTTTAATTTTATATGTTGTTTCTACCGCTGTACTGTCACATAGATTTGCTCTTTGCCTAGGATAAGAAGCAATTTATTTTAGTGAACTTATTGTGTATACTTTGTGCCAGGCAAAGTATTACATTGGTGCTGGGGATACAAAGACAAAAAACAAATTAAACTCCTTGCTTTCAAGGATCTTACAGTCTGTCAGGAGAGACCACATGTATACATGTAAGTATATGCAGAATAAATACAAAATGAATGTACGATAGTTAAGGAGGTAGAATACCAGCAGTTGGAGAAAATTGAAAAGGCCTTATAGAGAAAGGAGTGCTTGGCTTGCACCTGTGAGAAATAGAGATTATTCTGTGGGACAGAGGTGATAATCGAGTTCTTTCCATTAATGGGAGATGGCCAATACAAAGACATGAAGACAGAAAATGTAGTTCTGTGTGGAATAAAGAGAAAGTCATGTGGGTTAGACCATAAAGTGTGGAAAAGAGACCATATATAATGAGAATAGAAAGAATAGTTGTGGCCAATTTGTGAAGTCCTTCAAGAGTCATACTGGAGGAGTTTATACTTTATCCTAGAGGCAGTGCTCCAGGAGGTGATTGAATAGGGGAATGGCATGGTCAGATCTATGCTTAATTAAGGAAAAACACTTTGGTGGTTATTTAGAGGATGGAAGGGAACTAGGAAAGACATGAAGCAGGGAAGCCAATTAGGAGACCATAGCCTTAGTGCGAGCAATGAGGGTCTGAACTCAGGTGATACCTTTGGGGTAATCATAGTTGCTATGAGAGATATTGTAGAGCTAGAAATGGCAAGATTTGGCAACTTATTGGATATCTGTTGGGTATTGGGATGAGGGAGATGGAAAAGTCAAGAATAATGCTGAGATTACAGACCTGGCGTGTGGTTCTGTGGAAGCAGACTAATATCCCTACACACACTGTCCCTCTTTTAGAAATATTAAAGCAGTATTTTTCTCAGTAGCCTAGTCTGAATCCTTTGGACTAATCTGAAGGAGTAGCCTTATCAGGCTTTCTTTAACTATCCTGAAACAGTGCTGTGCACTAACACACCACACACACACACACACACACACACAGCCTTACAAAGACCTGATCATATTCTTTGAAGAAAGTGGGTAAAATGTTTATGTAGAACTCTGTTCTTTCTTTTGGTAGTGATTGGACAAGGCTTTTGGGTGCTAGAGATCAGTACTTCTCATGCCTTTGCGACTCCACCCTTTGAAAATTCACACTAGCACTGGTTGGTGAGGTTCCCACACTACTTCCAAGTTCTAGGTATAGCAGTTTGGGTGCTTATTCTCCTAAACATTATATCATGAGCCCCCTAAATACTAGATCATGCTCCACTAATGTGCTTCCCCTTAATCAACTAGTAGACTCAGTTCTTTATCAAAGATATTTACTCAAATAACTTAGCAAAAACTTAGCAAAGGTAGTAGTGCAGCATACGGTGCATGCACAAAACCAACTTACCATTACTTAGTGTGATGGAAATACTAATTATATTTATACTTCTCAGTGCTAGCAATTAAACTTTGTTAGTCAGATGTCTGCCAACCTTATTTTATATTGTCTATCAGACAATGCAAGCATTAACCCCTCTAGAAAAAAATCACCTACCTGATTTCTTAGGGCTTCCCAGTAATTGTGTCTCATACTGGTATCAGTGACAAAGTTCCCTTTTTGCCAAGCTAGATGCTGTGATTCTCCATCTGACTGGGTTGCCTGATGGGTCTGCAAATCTCTGTCAATCATCATTGCCCTCAAGTAGACAGTGAACATGAGTCTCAAATGCAGGCAGCACAGAAGCCAGCCTCATTGGTGACCTAAAGTCAGAATCATTTAAAAAATAATTCTCCAAGGGCTTGCAGAAGTTAAATGACTCTTGTTCCATTTGATGAAGCAAGCTATCAGTTCAACTGTTATCTTAGTTCTTAATCCTTGTTCAATCTTGACTATGGAATTTTATTTATTGGCTTGAAATGCTATAAATTGTAACTCTTAATTTCTTATGTTAGAGAGATTTCCAGGGGCATGAGGGAATTGTGCCAATTTAGACTTTTCTCTTTCCAAGCAGAAAATGGTTTAAATTAGAATGGTTTTTTAAATTTTCTACATTAATTTTTGTAGAAATAGGGAAGTCTGGAAAAGGATAGATTGCAAGATTGGGGTGGGGAGGGCAGGGGAAGGTGGAAAAAGAAACTGTATTCTGGTTTAGGTACCTGAGTTGGCAATGTCTCTGGGGAATCTAATTTGAAATATCCAATAGGAATTTGGGGATATGAGATTGAAGCTCTGAGGAGAGATTTGTTTCAGGATATACAGATATAGAAATCATTGGCATAGGGATAATAAATTGATCCCTGGGAGACTATGAGGTCACCAGGAGAAAGTGTAAAAAGAGAAGGGTAAAAGCCTAAGACAGAGCCTTAGAACACTTTCACAGTTAGGGGGCATAATATAAATTATAAAAAACATAGAAGACTGATAAGGAACTGTAAAACAAGTGGGCAGAACCATGAGATAGTATCGTCAGAAAAGCCCAAAGAAAACACATAGGAAGAGATGCTGGTCAGCATTTTAAGATGCATCAGATAGGTTTTCAGTGATGAGCCCTGAGAAAAGATTTGGCATTCAAGAAATCTTTGTTAATGTTGGAGAAAGCACTTTTAGTTGAGTTATAAAGTCAGAAGCCAGATTGCAAAGAATTGTTCAGTGTGTGGAAGCAGAGAGCTTGGACTGCTTTTTCAGGGAGTTTGGCTGTGAAAGGGAAGAGAGGTATAGGATAATAGGTTGTGAGGATGATAGCGTTTAGTCAAGGTTGGTTTTTGTTTTGTTTTTGTTTTTTAAGGGTAAGGGAGATTTGGGCATGTTTTGAAGGCAGTAGCTAAGGAACCAGAACTGAGAGCCCCTTCTTCCATTGGTGAGTTCTTCCTGGAACCTCCTTTTTGGGGAAGGACTCCAGAGCACCCATTGTTAATTCTCTAGACTTAGCCACCACACCCCCACCCAGGTGCCCATTTTTCCTCCCCCCATTTCAGATACCCTTTTATGTTTTGTCTTTCCTTATTAGAATGTAAGCTCCTTCTGGACAGAGACTCTTTCTTTTTGCATATTCTTGTATCCTCAGTACTTAGCAGAGTGCCTGCCACTTAGTAATTGCTTTAAAACTGCTTGTTGACTAACAGGAAGAGATTAAAGGTGAGACAGAGAAAGAATGATTGAGGTTGTGGATTTCTTGAAAAAACAAGAGAAAGATAAGATCAAAGGCACAGTAGAGGGGTTGGCCTTGAGAAGGAAAAGAACCTCCATGGTCAAAAACTGTGGGAAATGGAGGAGACAGTTGGAGTGATGTCAAGGTGAAGGGTAGGATTCAATTGTGGTTTTTAATGCAGTTGATTTTTAATCCATTAAAAACCCACTTGGTTATTATGAGTGTTTATGAGGTCAAATAATAGAACATATCTTCTTAACAGTGTAGCCTTTCATGTAACAGATCTTTAATCACCAAGCATGTGTAAAGTTCCTACTATGTGCCAGGCCAAATGCTAGGCCTCCTTGGACTTCCTGGACTCCTCGCTATCTTTCAGCCTTCATATCCAATCTTTGCCAAGGCCTCTCAATTTTACATTTGCAACACCTCCCAAATATTCCCCCTCTCTCATCTCTAACACTACCACCACTCTAGTACAGGGCTTATCACCTCACACCTGAACTATTGAAATAGTCTGTTGGTAAGTCTGCCTGCCTCAAATCTCTCCTCACTATCTCTCCTCATTCTAATCCATCTTCCATTCTGTCAAGAAAATGATTTTCCTAAAACATAGGTCTGATCATGTCACTCCCACTTCCCTACTCAATACACTCTACTAGCTCCTCATTGCCTCCAACATCAAATACAAAATCCTCTGTTTGGAGTTTTAAAACCCTTCATAACCAGCTCCTCTGTTTCCCACACATTTCTGATGTTCTTATACCTTATTCCCCTCCTCCTATTCTTCAGCACAGTGGCACTGGCTGCCTTCCTGTCTTTTGAACAATTCACTCCATCTCTTGGCTCCAGGCATTTTTTCTGCCTATCCCACATGCCCAAAATGCTCTCCTTCCTCATCTCCACCCACTGGATTCCTTTAAGTCCCAACTAAAATACCATCTTCTACAGGAAGACTTTCTCAACTCCTCTTAATTCTGGTACCTTCCCTCTTGTCATTTCCTTTTATTCCCGTATGTAACTTGTTTTTCTGAATGTGTTTGCATTTTGTCTCCATCATTAGATTGTGAACTTCTTTAGGGAAGGGACTATCTTTTGCCTCTTTTTGTATCCTCTGCACTTAGTGTCTGGCACATAGGAGGTGCTTAATAAATGTTTATTTATTGATTGATTCCTTATTATTGTCCAAGAAACTATCATCCTCCCAGTCCTCCGGGCTTACAATCTGGGTGTCATCCTCAACTCCTCACTATCTCACACCATCTATATGCAGTCTGTTGCCACAGCCTATGAATTTCAGCATGGCAACATCTCTCAGATACTTTCCCTTCTATCTTATGATACTGCCACCACCCTAATGCAGGCCTCATCACCTAATGCCTGGATTATTGCAATAGTCTGTTTTTTGGTCTGTGTGTCACAAATCTCTCCCTCACTCCAGTTCATCCTCCATTCAGCCACCAAAATAATTTTCCTAAAGCTCAGGTCTGACCATGTTACCCCTGTATTTAATGCGTGGTTAAATCAAGCACCACCCCACTTTTACTTTTCCAGGCTTTTGACACCTTATACACCATTACATATTCTTCAGTCCAGTGACTGGTCTTGATCTTCCTTAATTTCAGTTCCAGGCATTTTCATTGACTGTCCCCCATACCTGGAATGCTCTCTCTCCTCATCTTCACCTCCTGGCTTCCTTTGCTACCTTCTATAGAAAGCCTTTCCCTATCCCTCTTAATTCTAGTCCCTTCCTTCTGTTAAATATTTCCTATTGTCCTTCATATAGCTTGTTTGTACGTAGTTTCTCCCCCCATTAGATTGTGAACTCCTTAAGAGTAGGAAGTGACTTTTGCCTTTCTTTGTATCTGAAGTGCTTAGCACAATGCCTGGCACATAGTAGATACTTTAATAAATGCTTGTGACTACTGACAACAGGTCCTTTCATGCTACTTTAAGAGATAAAATATTGAATTGACTAACAATTCTATTATAATCCCAGCAACTAATTCTCTGAAGAATTTCCTTTAGAGCAGAGGTCAACAAATAAAAATCAATGAGCCAAGTATGTTTTAAAATGTAAAAACCATTTTTAGCCAACCTTACAAAAATAGATGAAAGCCCTCCAGTTGAAGTGTGTTAGATCCATGCTGTAGAGCCTCCTCATTTCCAGATTCTCCATCTCTTCACCAATGTTTTCCTCGTGGTATACTACCAAGGAAAAGGAATCATAGCAAGAACCTTCTCTGTTACAACTCCTTTGCTGATTCGTGTAAGGGTGATACTTATGTCACCTTTCTTCTGAGACTGAGAATTATATCTGTATTAGAATTCAACAGAAAATTCAGCAGAGAAGCCAGAAGACCCTTACTACTATCCAAGGGATCACTAATGATCTTTATCAAAAGAAACCACTGATGATATTTAAGAAGAAACTTGTACACAATAGTACTGAATTGAACATCTCAGTTGTGGAGAATAATTCAGCTACAACATAACCAGGCCCAGAACTTATGGCAGCAGTACTTCATCAAAACTCAAATGGCCCAGGATGACCAGCTAAAGGATCATGGTTTTAAGTGCTAGTGACTCACTGTAGCTTAAGTGAGATTTCCTTAAAATGAGCAAAAAAACAAGTCCCTCTGCCCCTTGTCACAGATTTTAAAACCTCACAGCTTATCTACTGTAACCATTTGAGGTCCTCTGTACTACCATAGTTTACGTAATAAACTGAAAAGAACCGTGCCATCTAATCTTGAAGTCCCTCATTTAAACAGAGGGTGAAGACTGATAATGTCCAGCCTAAAACAGCAATAATCTTCTTGAAAAGTCAAGTTCAAACTCTAGTCACATCGCAGACCACATCTTTCCAGATGTTACATGGTGTTCCTTCTATAGAGTTCCCTCTCCATCCAAAAGAGAATAAAACCATCTTAGGTGCATTTTTCCTTACGTTAGAATTTAGGGTAATTTAAGGTGACCAAACTCTAGCCATCACACCATAATAACCTTTGGTAACAAAAAATAGGAATCCCCTGGTGGCTCCACACGACCACAGAGGATTTTCATTTTGGAAAAAAGAACATTTAATTTCTTATTTTGTACCACTCTCCAATGTGATCTGACTAGATGTTAGTAGTGCCCCACCTGGAGGATACACATATAAAAACTGCCATGCCAGGTTTTTACCTCATGTAAAATTTTTAAAGGGGAATAAATTTTTTTGGGGAAGGTAGGCAATGGGACTAAGTGACTTGCCCAGGGTCACAGAGCTAACAAGTGTTATGTGTCTGAGGCTGGATTTGAACTCAGGTCCTCCTGAATCCAGGTCTTGTGCTCTATCTACTGCACCACCTAGCTGCCCCAAAAGGGAATAAATTTTGAATTATCAAGCAACCATGTAGTAAAATATGTAGCTTGCAACTTATTAAGCAACGAGGCAGTCAATACTACCTTAAGTAACATGAACTGATTTTTTAAAAAAGATTTTGTTATGTATAGTATTTAAGATCTTATTTAAATAAAATAAAACTAAGTTAAATAAATAAAATTCAATTTTTAAAAAGCCATGATCAAAAAAGAGGCTAGCCATCATCTTTCAAGAAATTATCAAGGAAAACTGCCCTGATATTCTAGAACCAGAGGTTAAAATAGAAATTGAAAGAATCCACCAATCACCTCCTGAAAGAGATCCCCAAAGGAAAACCCCTAGAAATATTATAGCCAAATTCCAGAGTTCCCAGGTCAAGGAGAAAATATTACAAGCAGCCAGAAAGAAACAATTCAAGTACGGTGGAAACACAATCAGGATAAAACAAGATTTAGCAGCTTCTACATTAAGGGATAGGAGGGCTTGGAATATGATATTTTGGAGGTCAAAGGAGATAGGATTACAACCAAGAATCACCTACCCAGCAGAACTGAGTATAATCCTTCAGGGGGAAAAATGGGCGTTCAGTGAAATAGAGGACTTTTAAGCATTCTTGATGAAAAGACCAGAGCTGAATAGAAAATTAACTTTCAAATACAAGACTCAAGAGAAGCATGAAAAGGTAAACAAGAAAGAGAAGTTATAAGAGACTTATTAAAGTTGAACTGTTTATAGTCCTACATGGAAAGATGATATTTGTAACTCATGAGACTTTTCTCAGTATTAGGGTAGTTGGAGGGAAAAAATTATATAGATAGATAGAGGGCACAAGGTAAGTTGAAGATGAAGGGGTGATGTCTAAAAAAATAAAATTAAAGGTTGAGAGAGAATTATACTGGGAGAAGGAGAAAGGGAGAGATAGAATGGGGTAAATTATCTCACATAAAGCAGACAAGAAAAAGCTTGTACAGTGGAGGGGAAGTGGGAGAAGGTGAGAGGGAATGAGTGAATCTTATTCTCATTAAAATTGGCTTAAGGAGGGAATAACGTGCATGCTCAATTGGGTATGGAAATCTATCTTAACTTATAGGAAAATGGGGGAGGGGAAGGGGATAAGAGGGTATGCGGATGATAGAAGGGAGGGCAGATTAGGGGAGGGGGTAATCAGAAGCAAACACTTCTGAGGAGGGCCAGAGTTAAAAGAGAGAATAGAATAAATGGGGGGTGGGATAGGATGAAGGGAATTATAGTTAGTTTTTCACAACGTGGCTACTGTGGAAGTGTTTTGTATGATTACACATGTATAACATATATCAAGTTGCTAGCCTTCTCAATGAGGGTGGGTGGGGAGAGCGGAAGGCAGAAAATTTGGAACCTAAAGTTATAATAACAAATGTTAAAAATTGTTTTCACATGCAACTGGAAAATAAGATATATAGGCAGTGGGGTATAGAAATCTATCCTGCCCTACAGGAAAATAGAAGGGGAAGGGGATAAGAGAAGGGGGATGGTGATAGAAGGGAGAGCAGATTAGGGGAAGGGGTATTCAGAATTCATGCCCTCTGGGGGTGGGGGGAGGGGTGAGATGGGGAGAAAATTTGGAACTCAAAATCTTGTGAAAGTGAATGTTGAAAACTAAAAATAAATAAATTAATAAATATTTTTTAAAAAAAGAAATGGGAGGGTGAAGACCAAAACATGCACTTTATCTGGTCCGGTAAAAAGTCTCCAAAGTACATGTGCAGTGGGACAGAAGGAAAGAAATAAGTAAATAAAATTATGAATAGAAAAAAATAAAAAAGATTTTGTTATGTAATATATTTGAGATCTTATTTAAATAAAATTTTTCAAAACAAAAAAAAATTATAATTAACCATTTGGGACATCCAAATTTTTTTTAAGACACATTTTTAGACATTACATTTTTATTGTTTGGACAAGACCTAAAGATGAAATAGAGCTAATGCCTAATCTGTTAGTGAAAAGTACTTTGAACCCAGTAGGAGAAGAAAGAAATGTCAAGAATATAGTATCCATTTTCAGACTATTGGGATATTTTTCTTACATGGTTACCTTATTTCATTTGGTTTTTGATTACCTCTTAAATCTGCTTCTCAAAGTTGTTGTCAGGATCAAATGAGATAATATTTGTAAAGCTCTTTCCAGATCTTAAAGTGCTCTATAAATGCTAGCCTTTATTATTGTTTTGGAGTTTGCAACTTTTGTTTAGGTAATTGGAATATTTGAAGTGGAAAGGAATGAGAGGAGTTCAGAGAAAGTTGATGCTTGATGCAGAAATCAGATATCATTCAACTCACTTTTCCTTTCCTTGTTTACAATGAAAATAGTGTACAATCACATTTTAAAATTTTCGTTGTGTGTAAGAAGTAATAAAAAAAAACTCATGTTGAAAAAGATTCCTCAGTGTGTGTTATGTGTTATAATCAGATCAGGTCAGTAAAGTATAATTACCGTGCTAGTTATAGACATACTATTTGGTTAGCTGGACCACAAAAAAAAAAAAGCATTTACTCTGATATTTTACCTGTACATTTAAGTAACTGCATAGATGACTAAGTTACAAACTCTAGAAGGCTAGACTAGTTGACTTAAAACTTATTATGTCTCCCATAGTAGTTTATACAGAGCCTTGCTGATAATAAGTACTCAGTATCTGTGTGGTGGCAATGATGTGTTCCTAGATTGAATTTTGCATACCCTCTTAATTTTATTCAGCAGATATTTATTAATCCGCTATTACGTTTAAGGCACTATTGTAAGTATTCTGGGAAAAAGCAGTATAAGAGCTCACAAACTGAGAAATATATCTTCCCCTAATTTTATAAAATCATACATAGGTCTGAGTAGGAAAACCTAATCGCATTTGAGTAGGTTTATTTCCATTTTGTTTCTGTTATTCCTGAATTTGTTGTTTTTGTCCCTGACAGGTATCTGTATGAGCGAATTGATGGAAGAGTCCGAGGAAATCTTCGACAGGCTGCCATAGATCGGTTTAGTAAACCTGATTCAGACAGATTTGTATTTCTTTTGTGCACTCGAGCTGGTGGGCTGGGCATTAATTTAACTGCAGCTGACACATGCATCATTTTTGATTCTGACTGGAATCCTCAAAATGACCTCCAGGTAAATTCCATGATTAAGATGATTAAAGATTTTGAAAACACAAGATAAAGTCTGTGAAATGTTGATCTCATTTATGACTTTCATTTCCAATACAGATCTTTCTCTGTTTTTTTATTCCAAGAAATCTTTTTTGCCAAATGAGAGGATTGAATTTTTTTTAATTTAATAATGGTGACCTTTCAATTAATAATCCTACTTGACTGTATTTTAACTGATCAAAATGTGTTTTCAAAATTGAAAGGTGATCTATGATCTGAATAACTGATTTTTCAGAATAGCAAATTTTCCTAATGATTTTTATGGAAATTTTTTTCAGTTGTACACAGGTACAAAATTCTTAAAGAATTTTACTTTTATCACATTTAATTAAATAATTAATGGTTAATGGTTAAACTTTTTACACTTATACACTCGTCAAAGTAGAAAACTTTGTACTTACTCATTTTCACACAAGGATGAAATACTCCTTTTATTATCCCTGGTCCTGAATGGGGTCAAGGATGGGATCTTACTGGGTTGGGGCTCAACCATAGCACCAGGTAGGACTTCCTAAGGAAAAATTGTGACTGATAGTAAGTACTCATTTGGGGAGGACCAAGAGCACCAAGTCAGTTAATAATAGGATATGGTTTTCTGAGCCAGAAGACCAGAATCAGGAAGCATTATTCAGAAACACAAGTTGCCACCAGAATTTTTTATGCAAGGGTTAGGCAGAAAGATCCAATACCACAAGGACAGTTTTCAGTTCATCAGAGTCCAAGACAATTTGCAGCATTCAGCTTCTTGTGGGTACATAAGTGTTTTCATGCCCCTTGCTATGGGAGGGCCTTGCTTTCTAGTTTCCCTTGAATTACCTTTAGTTGAACAGCCCTGTCATGTTGTAAATAGTGTTGCTCTCTACCCTCTTTATTCAGAATTGGAGATCATTCACACAGGGGCTCACTGCTAGCATTTTAGCATTGTGCCTGTCTCCATGTACCTTTTGAGTTTTGTTGAAAATTCTCAGAGCTTATTTCTCCTTCTGCTTCTTCAGGCTCCTTTGCTGCCACTTTTTCCCTCATGGCAGAGTGTGGTGCTGGCTCTGCCTTCATCTTGAGCCTTAAGGAGCTAATTTTCCCTTCCCAGTCTTTATTTGGTTTTGAGTATACCAAAAGCAAAATACAATGTACACAAATCCCTTTTTGCCAAATAACAGAAAATCAAGAACATTAATAGAGAATATTATAAAGGGACTTTCTCGAAATGTAAAGGTAAGTAGACTAGAGGACAGGAGGAAAAGAAAGTTGCAAGATACATGTATAGGGCCAGATACAGGACAAAAAGCACACCAGAAATTTTTCTTTACATTTTGCGTTAGACTTGTTGAGACTGTAATATTAGATTTAAAGGGATTTAAACTTAGAGGCAGTTGCTGTTTTACTCTACATATGTAATTATAGATATAGCCTGTTTAATTTAAGATTAATTCAAAAGTAAGATCAACTCAGTTGTTTATTATTATTTAGGGTAATAGGGCCATGGCTTGACTGAGTTGATAGATGATCTAAAAATTACTCATATTTGACTTTAAAATACTTTAACAAAATATTTATTTTGAAAAATTATTACGTTTGGTGTTCAAACAAAATAAAGAAGCCACACTGAAAACTTGATGAGATGCTAGAAAACTTCAACAAACTAAATAGACAAGTGTTAACTTTAAAGTCAGGAGCAGGATACATGGCTATATTTGTTCAAGAACAATCAAGAATTGACTAGTGATTTGAGGAAGATATTGCAAACTCTTTAAAGTTTTCTAGTCTTTATCTGCCTATTTCCCTGAATTCCGCATAGTCACAGAGGATAAATTTTTTTTTTTTTAGGCAATTGGGGTTAAGTGACTTGCCTAGGGTCACACAGCTAGTAAGTGTCAAGTGTTTTGGTCTGAGGCTGGATTTGAACTCAGGTACTCCTGACTTCAGGGCCAGTGCTCTATCTGTTGCGCCACCTAGCTGCCCCATGCGCCACCTACCTGCTCCACTAGAGGATAAAATTTTAAGCTCTATAGTGAATTACGTCTAAATTTGTCATCATTTTCAAATTTTTTTCATCCTTCACTTATTCAGATAAACTGTGATTTTCCCCTCCTCACCACACACAGAGCAAGATTGAAATACATTAAAAGGATGGCTGACAGTTGGCCATTAGGAAATAAAAGATTTTAGTCAGAAATTGTTTAAGATTATGTGGAGATTCTTTATAGCTTTTGGGAGGCCATCAACAAAATCTTTCTCATAAGACTTAAAAATTTTTTAAATTTGATAATAAAATACTACTTTCTGTTTGTTTTATTGGTAACAGGACTTCTAATATTTTACATAGTGTTTACAATATCAACTTAAATTTTGTCTTATTGTTAATTGATGGTCAATAAATCAGTTTCTCATTTTAGGTAGCTACTTAATTTTTTCATTTCATTTTTTTGTATGTAAGTGACATGAATAGCTTTATTGTTTATTAATTGATTTATTTTTAGTTTTCGACATTTGCTTCCGTAAGCTTTTGAGTTTTAAATTTTCTCCTCTTTCTTTTCCCCCTCCCTCCCCAAGATGGCATGCAATATGATATAGAGATAGCTACTTAATTGACCAAAAATAAATTTAAATTTAAATAATTTGCTAGGTTATCTGAAATAACTTTACATATAAAACTTCCCCTTTTTCAAAATATCTTTCGTTGTTAAAGATATTCTTTGAAACTAAACTTTAACTTTTTTATTTTTCCTTTATTCCAAGGCCCAAGCTCGATGTCACAGGATTGGTCAAAACAAAGCTGTCAAAGTCTACAGATTAATAACTCGTAACTCGTATGAGAGAGAGATGTTCGACCGGGCAAGCCTAAAATTGGGTCTAGATAAGGCTGTATTACAGAGCATGAGTGGAAGAGAAAATAGTGTTGGTGGTGTATGTAAATTTCCAAATTCTCTTGCTTCATTGGATTTATTTCTGTAGTTTGTTGGAGCTTATAAAAAGTATTTACTTTGAGTATCATTTTCTATTACAACATACTGGACACTGATTTGAGTTCTTCATAATAGAAGAAACAGACTTCTACTATTATGCCAAAATTCTGCAAAGTTTCAGCCTCTCTTCAGTTAAAAATGTTTAATTCTGCATGATTCCAGTGCTTATGAGCTATAAAAATGTCTTTCTGACTGAGTTCAGTGTTATCTTTTCAAATCTTGTACATCAGTACATAATGAGTAGTATAGGATTAGGGTGATTTATTTAGTTATGTTTATCTTTACTTTTATCTAATATCTATTTTTTTTAATTACTGTTAGAGAGTAATTTTAAATTATTCAAGTAGAGTATTTCAGATGTATAACATTGACAATATGCTAATGTGCAGGCTTTTTGAAGGTAGAAAGTTCATTTACCATTATTATATTTTATCATAAGCAATTTCCTATGCATCTTACATTATAGAATATTAGTACTACAAGCTTTTTCTGTTCCTTTGCCTGTAAATAAGACTATACCAAAGCCATTCCAAGTATATCTTAAAGATATTCAAGAAAGCAGAGCTAGTGCTCTTACTTGCTAATCCTTTGTTTAATAGGCCACACTTCTAGGAAGATATTCCTTACATCCTAACTCATAAGATTTAAGACTGCCCTCCATTATTTTCTTTGGCACAGCTAGGTTCACTGTTTAAATGTCTGGCCTTTCTGAATTTTATGTTCACTCAGAAAAAATGTGTGTGTGTGTGTGTGTGTGTGTGTGTGTGTGTGTGTGTTTTGTCCATAGATTCAGCAACTGTCCAAAAAGGAAATAGAAGATCTACTTCGAAGGGGTGCATATGGTGCCATTATGGATGAAGAAGATGAGGGTTCTAAATTCTGTGAAGAGGATATTGATCAAATTTTACAGCGTCGCACAAAAACAATCACAATTGAATCAGAAGGAAGAGGTTCAACATTTGCCAAGGTAGCAGTGAAAACCATTTTATAAAGATTTTGTCTAATGAAATTATTAACTTTTTGTTCATTTATCTTTGCTGCTTCAAAAGTTGCTCAAGTCATCTTTACTTGTCCAAAAGTAGTACTTGGTAATAAACTTTCTTTTTTCATATACATGACATTTGAAAATGGATATGTTTGGTATTTCTTAAAATTAATTTCAAATAAAATACACTGCTCACTTATGTTATTACGATTATCTGTGGAGATAAAAATAGAAATGCCCTGTGAAAAACAACTTTTTCAGTTGAAAATCATTTTGAAATTGAAGTAATTAAGAAATTAAAATGTTTATTGGAATTGTATAGGGTGAGTATAAAATATTGGTAATAATATAGCAAGTTAATCTTAAGTAAATAAGTTACAGTGTACTTAGTTTTAAATTGTACTTAGTGGTACAGTGGATAGAGCACCAGGCCTGGAGTCGGGAAGACCTAAATTCAAATCAAGCCTCAGACACTTAGTAGTGGTATGACCCTGGACAAATCACTTACCCTCTGTTTTCATCAGTTTCCTCATCTGTAAAATGAAGATAATAACAGGTGATAATACCTATCTTCCAGGTTTGTTGTAAGGATCCAGTGCTATAATAATTGTAAAGTGCTTAGTAGTGTCTGGCACATACGTGCTATTTAAGTGTTAGCTATTATTATGGTGGTAGTTTAAATTACAAGACTTTAGCTTAATATCTTAAAATGAAGTATAACTAGCTTCCAACTCTGGTATTCTGGGAAGGAAAGACTTTGAAAAAATGTATAAACTAGTGCAGGAGAATTGTTCTATGAAGTTTGGATTCAGTCAAAGGGCAGCATTTAAGGACTTACAGGGTCACGTGTGCCCTGGAGGCCGCAGGTTCCCCACCCCTGAACTAGTATTATTCTGTTCTTATGCTACAGATATATATTTATGTATCATGCATTAATTAGAATAGTTGGGGATTTCACAATTTCCTTTTCCATGGTCTCCGGGCCCTCCTCCCTTTCCCAAGACAGCTGGTCTAGTTAGTGGAGCTCCAGGTTTACTCATGTCTGGTTCTGAATGTCCTAAGCAAGGCATGGCCCCTCTGTGAGCTTCAGTGTTTTTATCTGTCAAACGTTTACAGCAATGCAGCCTGTCTCACAGATTTGTGAGGAAAATTCTTTGTAAACTTTAAACCTACAACCATGTATAAATGTGCATTATTCTTTTTGTATATTATTGAGTCCCATTGTTTGTCACCTTTCTCCTTCCTTCTTTCCTTTATTTTTAGTACCTTCTGTGGCTGCAATGTTCTTCATTCCTCCCTAGACTCCTCCTTCCATTCCCCATAATGCAGGAAGTATAGATTCTGCACCATAATAGTGTCATTAGCCCAAGTTATAGGAATTTTCTTGACTTTTAACATCCCTTCAGAAAATTATTTTTTGTTGGATTTCCCTTTCCCTATCCCAGTTATATGTACAGTATTCAAAAACTATTTCCCATTTTATATATCTGAGGTGGAAGCAAAAGGTGGGCAGCTTAAAATCTGTGATTTCTGTTATAGGAGATGTTTCTGGTGCAGAAACTCCTCCATGAATACAAATAAGCTACTTTTCTGTAGCTCGTACTTCTAGAGAGTTGCCTAGGGCACTGAGAGGTTAAATGATTTTCCTGCTGTCCCAGTACTACTATGTGTCAGAGGCAGGATTTGAACTTAGTTCAGAGCCAGCCTTTTTCATGTCTCTGTATGCTGTAAGACTATTATGCATTCTTTGAAATCTTCATCAACAAGTATTTATTAAACATTTGCTATGTGCCAAGAATTATGCTAAGTGCTAGAGATACCAAGACAAAAATGAAACACTCTGTGCTCCCAAGTTACTTACATTCTAACAAGATCGACATGTATGTAAGCTTTAGTCTTCAAATTATTATGTAATTTATATCTTATTATATCATAGATGGTAGAATTTAGAGCTGGAAGGGACCAGAGAGCTCACCTATTTAAGTGTGGTCATTTTATATATACACATATGAAGATGAGAAAACTAATGTTCAGGGAGTTTGATTAACTTGTCCAAGATTATACAAGTTTAATCTAATGATTTTGAGATTCTCATTATAACAAAAAATTATAACATTATAATTATAACAAAATATAACATTGTAATTATAACATACATATAACATATAAAATTATAACATGTATGGTGTTATAAAGCATTTGATTTGATTACCATGCATGGTTCCATATTGTACTTGTTTAAATGGTGAAATGATTCAAGTATGCGCTGATTACGATGAGGTTGGTATATGTCAACACTTAAACATTTAAATAATTGTTTTCTTTTAAAATTTGATTGGAAAAATGCTGAATACAGAGCCATAGGTTATAAGTTGTGATTTCTACCTCATGCCCCAAGATTCAATTCTCTTCTAAAGATCTTAAGAAAAAAAATAATTTAAATACAAGGAAAAAGAAAATAAAAGGAGAAAATAAGAGAAAAGTTTGTAGTCAGGAAAATTAGAATTCAATTATATAATTTGTTCCATGCCCTCCCTCAACAGTTATCGATAGACACTCAGAAAAAATTGTTGACTGATTAAAATCATCTCTACATCTGAGGTGGCTCCTGCTGATATGATCTCTGAAGTTAAATATTTTTTTCTACCTCTGAAAGGAATACATACTTAACTGAGTAGAAAATCTTTTTCAGGGGAAGGGGAAATAATTTTTAGACTAGATTTTCAACCTTTATGCTTGCATATTCACTGAATAAAATTTAAGTATGTACAAACAAAAATCATAGTGCTTTATAAAATAATAAGTTATTTAGACATGGTCTTTATTCCCTAAATACAAGCTTGACATCTAAAACCCATTCTTGAAAATTTCATTTATAACTGAATATCTATCACCTACGCCTCGTTTCGATTTTTTTTTTTGGTCCCTTAAAAATTTGTAAAATCCAGTATTTTTCTAAGGATGTGCAATCAGGAAATTTTTTTTAAAAAACAGAATATTTTCCTACTTTTTAACCTCTGGGGTGGAGGGAGGGGGACCTATAAACAGCTTAATTTAAAACAAAGCAAAACATAAAACAATATGGGGCATGCTTCAGATTGCTTATGTGAAAGGGCCATTCTATGAAAACACATGGCCCCTACTATCTTTCTGCTACTTTCTGTTGTAGGAAGATGGATTTCACCATTTAAAAGTCTTCTCTTGCAAATAATAAAGGGATTTAATGATTGAAGGAATGCATTTAAAGAAATATGATTTATTGGGAGCTAGGATATTAGAATTTAACATTTGGAAGCAGTCGGTAAACCAGTACTTGATGACATCTTCCACTTATCACAACAGGTATTTTAATTTATGTAGGCTTTATCCATTGTTACAGTCCTAGAGAATTTTTTGAATTTTTTAAATTAAGGTATGTGTCAGTTAACAAGATAATTCCTTGGATTAGCTAAAATACTTAAACTTGCTTAACTGAAAAATAAATCTATTGATCCTATCATGGTGCACATGTCATCATAAATGGTTTTGCATAAAACCCATTCACTCTAAATTACAAAATTCAGTTTCTCTTGAGAAATTACTGTTTCCTCTGGCATTCTTATATCTAGCAGGAGAATAAGAGAAATTAGCCCTGGTGACCTATATGACATAGATTTTATGTGAACAACCGGACAGTAATATGTTACAAAATTTTGATTGTTTTATTTGAATTACAGTGTTAACCTTCCTGGTGGCTCTTCATGTTAAGTGGTCCCAAATCATTTAACTCAAATGATCATTCACTAAGATTGGTAACACTTAAGTGGCATATATTAATGAAAATTCAATATGAAATAAAATCCCCTGAGATGCATTCAGTCACTTCTTTCTCAGTTCAAAAAATTCGGAGCTGTGCGTTTAAAAGGATGTACAGATATTGGTGTGTATATCTTCAGTCATTAAACTAGAAACTCATTTCACAATCAAGAAAGTTAAGTCCTTATTATATATTCAAGTTATTTCTTGTATACAGATATAATTGTGTTACCAGTTGTGCTATTTGGTCAACTTAAAAACATTCATTATGTTATAGTGAGTTTTATGTTTTCCAGATGTCTATTTTAACACAGAATGATGGTGTCATTTTGGCTATGCTTGATATTTTGAACTAGTCTGGCTTTACTATATAAATTAGAATTTTATATATATAAAACATTCAGAGTCGTTAGCTTTCATTTTTTAAAATGTAAAACAGCACTTGTGCATTGTCCTGTATTATTGTATTATGTACACAAGCTTGGATTTCAGCAAAAGGCTATACTGTTTCTTCTTAGGGTTATGATTTTGCTCATCCTAATTTCCTAAATGTGGAACATACTTAAATTCCATTAAGAAAAAGAATTGTCTTTTTATAAAATAGAAAATTTTTATTATCTTCAAATTGTATCTGTAGTAATTAGGCATCATGAGCATAGATTGCAAATTTAAAACATATTCTTTGAATATCATCTTATGGGAATCTTAACAGTATTGCCACAAGAGTTGGAGTATTTTCTGGCACTTTTTTGTTCTGATGTTCTAAATCAGACTGTCAGTTTCTTGAAACTTTGACTGTCATGTATATAAAAAGCCCTTCAATTTTTCTATGTCTTGGATTACTTCTTCTTATATTAAGAAAAGGTATGAATTATAACAGAAATTGCTATCCTAGTCTATGTATTGTACTAACTTCAAATCCTGTCCTATTTAGAGAATAAATACAGTGATAGTTTTCATTTTCATTTTATCTAATATTTGACTTTTTTTTACAAAGTTTGCCTTAAAGTGTTGTGAAAACAAAGTAGCAGTTTTAAACTGTGATTGATGGTTGTGGTATGTGAGGGAATTGAATGAATTGTTTTGTATTCATTTTTGTTCCCTTCATCAGTTACTATTTTGAGTAAACTATCATGGATAGATCCCTACCTCATGCTTACCAGAGAAAAGTTGTACTCTTTGATTACAAAGAACTTAGAAACTACCCAGAATTAATAGTGTGAAACAGCTGCCTAAATTGATGGAAAACTCTGCCCTAAGCACAATTTGTACTTTATCCAACATACTTCTTGAGAAATATTTTAATAGGCAAGTTAATATACTCAGAGCCCAGGTCCTGAGTAGTGGTGGACTTTGGTATGCTGAGGAGATTTTGTTTAAATATATCATGTAAAAGTTTCCTGTCAGTATTAATAGTTAAGAGCTGTAATTGTGTATTTCAGGCAAGTTTTGTGGCTTCTGGAAACCGGACTGATATTTCCTTAGATGATCCCAACTTCTGGCAGAAATGGGCAAAGAAAGCAGAAATTGATATAGAAGCCATTAGTGGCAGAGTAAGTATTCTCTTTCCTCCAGAGTTCCTCTTCTGAGAGTACAGTGCCTTGAGATGATTAATTTTTGGTTACTTCAATCAATTTTTGCATAAATATTATGGAGAATTCATTTCTGTTTCCCCAGATTAAGGCCTAACAGCTTAATACCTCACCATAGTATAGAAATAATCCTGACTTCTCAAAGGCTATGCTAACAGAGTATACTGTTTGGCAGGTGCTACCTAGTAAGCTATTAAGACTTTTATTATGGACTTGGTAGAGGAAAAATAGATCTGCTTTCCAAGGAATAACTTAACTAAGCTAAGGTTGGCGCATAGGTGATATTTTGGAATATGGTTTTTTTGTGGGGCAGGGAGGCAGGGCAGCAACTCAAAGACCATTCAATTAAAAACCCTTAATATACAAGACAATATGCTTGTCATTGGGGATATAAAGGCAAAATAGGACACTCTATGCTCTCAGCTTACATTTTATGGGGCAATATCATACATAAACAGATAAGTTAAATACAAGATAAAAAGGGAGGAAAAAAATACTAACAACTGGGAGGACCAGGGAAATCTTCACAGAGAAGGTGGGTACCTGACCTAAGTCTTGAAAAAAGAGGAGAATTCTGGGGCATGGGGGGGAGAGTGCATTGCAGGCATAGGAGATGGCGTATGGAAATATACAGAGGTATGAGATGGTATGTAAAGTATGGGGGAAATCTGTCAGTCTTGTGTGTTGGAATATAGGGAAGTAGTATGAAATAAGAATGGGAAGGTAGTAGGCCACTGAAGGTTTTGAGCAAGGGACATTTCAGATTTGTGCTTTAAAAGGAGGACAATTTTGGCACCTATGTGGAGGGTAGGTTGGAGAAGAGAAAGCCAATTAGGATGCTGTTATGAGTGAGAGATGATTAGGACTTGAACTAGGGTGGTGGCCATATTAGCTAAGACAAAGAAAAAGGGCAAATGCCATAGAAGTAGAATTAGCATAACTTGTTACCTGTTTGGAAATGAAGAAGGATGGGGTAGGAAGAAGGGAATGTGAAGGAAAGAAAGTAGTTCAGTGTGACTCTGAGGTTGCAGCCATCCTCTTGGGCATGGAGGAATTTCAGTTTATTTCTATAATGAAGAAACTACCCATACCAATAATTTTTCTTTTTAACTTGAAATACTGAAGTAAAATAATGATTGTAGAATGAGTACTTGTAAGTTTAAATTCTGCTTCTGCTAGATATTGGCATTGTATTTTCTGAAATAATGTAGAATGTGACTCTTATCTTAGAAAGGGATAGGAACTAGACCTAGACTTTCATTACCATAGGAGTTCCTCCTAGGTTAGGAAACTCTAACAGTTCTCTGGTCAGCACTTTTGTCTGCAGTTTACAGTATTAAAGAGTTGCCTCAAGCACCAAAAGGTCAAATGACTTGCCCAGAATTACACAGTCAATATCTGCCAAAGGCACGACTTGACCTCTGGTCTGCCTGGCTTTGAGGCCACTTCTCACTTTACTGAAGACTTCCATCTCATCAAAAAGCTGTTTGTTCACTTTTCTCATTACTGTTCTCTTGGAGATAGTTCTTTGTGCTACTGTTGAAACCTTCTGTTAATGAAATTTCAAGCAAGTACAGAAGGAGAAATAAAATTAGCCTAGACAGGTGATTTTTATTTTTCCCCGCTTTCCTCCTTGGTTTTACTATTGGAGTCAGGAAAGATAAGTGAGGGAAAGGATAGAATTGAACTTTTGAGACTTGAAAATTGTCAGCCATTTTTCATACTTGTCCAGCAATTGTATGAATCCAGATGAGTTGTATCCAGCTTACAGTACTGGGTAAGCCCACCCTTGGTCAAAAATAATCAATATCCACTGTGAATAATTCAGGAATCCCTAAAATTTGAACATTTATACAGAAAATCTATTCTTGACAAATCACATATAAAAATGTCTTACTCAGGAAAAATACAGGGAACCTCAAGTAATGTCTGTTTAATTTTATAGAACAGCTTAGTTATTGACACCCCAAGGATTAGAAAACAAACAAGACCCTTCAGTGCCACGAAAGATGAATTGGCTGAATTGTCTGAAGTTGAAAGTGAAGGAGATGATAAGCCCAAACTCCGTAGACCATGTGACCGTTCCAATGGCTATGGAAGGACAGAATGCTTTCGAGTGGAGAAAAACCTGCTAGTTTATGGGTAAAATATTATTCTTTATGTATATGATTATTATATATTACATGCACTAGTACATTTTATTTTGGGTGGAGTCAATAAAATTTGTTTGAACATCTGTGTTTTATGTATTTTAATATCTGAATGGTGAATATTCTTAATATTATTTTAATATATACACGAAGTATCAGTAAAGTACAGCTCTCTAATTCCAATTGGATCTGATATTTATTCAGTAATCCAGAGTAGAAAATTTATTATTCACAGTTTTAAATGGTGCAAGAAATTGTATCATATACCTGTGTCAAGAAGAGAAAAATTTTTCCTGGCATATTGTAACTAAATGTTAATATAATAAAATGATCAAGTATTTGCATTCATTTATAATTACAATTATTTACTCATAGTGTTTATTTAAAATTTTAGGGTCTTTTTTTTTATTTGTGAGTTTTTTTATTAGACTTTGTGCCTTTGGACTAGGTGGGGTCGTTGGAGAGAGATTCTAGCTCATGGTCGATTTAAAAGACAACTAAATGAACAAGATGTGGAGATCATTTGCCGAGCCCTTTTAGCATACTGCCTTGTTCACTACCGAGGAGATGAGAAGATTAAAGGTTTCATATGGGATCTCATTACCCCTACAGAGGATGGACAAACAAGAGAATTGCAAAATCACCTGGGTAAAGAGCATGCCTTTTTAATATGACAAGCTAAACCAAACCAACTTAAAAAATAGAACTCCTGTAAATGTAGTTTAATGCAAAAAAAAAGTGTAGGAGTTATAGTTACGGAGTATGTTTTATGTACCACTTAAGCACTGTGATCTTAGCTTACTCATACTCTTCTCTGTGCTTCAAACTCTATATTTTGAGAATTATTGTTTATCATTCAACCAGTTTGCATGTTACTGTAAATAACTGGTCATATAAATGAGGTAAATAAATTCACATTTTAAAAGTGCTTTTACCTTCAGATAAGGTAATTAGAAACTTGTTTTTCTAATCACAGAGTTAGCAGTATTAAGAGTTACAAAATGATTTTGTCAGTTTTATTTTAAAAAACAGTGTTCCGTGCTCTTAAACTTTGCCAGTAGTTTATGTTTATAAACTGTTAACAAGAAAAATTGAACCTTATAGTTTTACCTCAGTAATCTTCGTATTTTGAGCAGATACAGTGATAAGTAAAATGTTATAATAAATACCTTAAATTCTCATAATGCATAGTAAAAACAAATCATTTTAATTCATACATATCAAGATTAAGAATAGAGTTTCTGTGCTGCTTTGAAAACAATGATGTGCTTCAAACTTGTCTGTAAAGAACTCCCATCAAGTTTCTCAAATATTAGGTAAAGAAGATATTACTATTTTCCCCTTTAGTTACCATACATAAAGACTTAAGAATGTTGCCGTGTCTATTCTGTGGTAATTTTTGCTTGTATTAGATTGTAAGACTTTTGAGGACAGAGAATGTGATTGTTTCTTATTTCATATTCACATTATATATAATGTATTCTCACGGTTCATAATGTTGTCATATCAAGTAACTAATGAGCTTTAATAAAGATTGATTAAATGAGTGAATGAAATTGCCAGAGTAAATGAATCTCTGGTGAGCTAACAAACCTTAGTTAGCTTTCAATTTAAATTACTTAAAAATATGAACGATAACTTTTACAGGAAAAAAACTACTAAAGTAAAATTAACTTAATTAGTCAGCAGCTATTCAATCTGAGTACTATGCTAGCTTTTTTCTTGTCCTTTCAGCTATCTATGGTACTTCCCTACTACCTTATTTTAGCATCACTCTTAGGATATCTGTATTTTATTTATCCAAGATTACTTTGACCCCATTTACTATGGTTTTGTCTATCCAGCTACATGCCCAGAAGGCACATCACCAAAAGTCTGGTTGCTAGGTGATTTTTTTTAATTCATGGCAACTCTTAAAGACTGTCAGCAAAGGTATACAAGGGGTTGCCATCTGTATGCATAGAGGAAGCACCCATATTGTTGAAATTCTGGATCCTTGACATATTCAGTTATATAAATAAGCACTTTGGAACATAAGCAGTGTTTCCTATGAAGCTTACTGATTATCAGTAATAATTAGCAGTTGGTAGCCAATGATCCTGGGCTGTTTACTTAAGATGTTACTTCAGTTTCCCCATTTAGAAGATGGTGATGCTATTTGCCCTGCCTCTCTGGTTTGGTAGCTTTATCAAGTGCACATTTGAAGGCACTTAGAAAACTTTACACTTCCAAGGCAACATTAGCTGAGAAGGGGAAAATCCTTTAATTAGACCAAATAAAATTGCTGATAGCTTTTGAGGAAATGAATAACTTTAGCGTATTTGATATTTAATTTGAAGCCCAGAGAATTAGTAAGTACAGTAAAAAAATATTTCAGATGTAGGCTTTTACTTAGGTTTATCTACCCACAGTAGTATACAACTTGAAAGGTGTATTTGTACCAGTCTAGGAAGTATCAGGCTAAAGTCTAAGAACTGTCTCTTAAATTCTTGAAGAACTTTCCACATTTTACACAGACTTCAAATATTTTCTTCGAATTTTTAAGTTGAGAAAAGATTTCAAATTATGGAATTTCTGTAAACTATCATTTACTCCACGTTTTTTTCTCATTTTATGCAGGCCTGTCAGCTCCTGTCCCCAGGGGCCGAAAAGGGAAGAAAGTGAAAACTCAAGCAAGCACATTTGATATCCATAAAGCAGAATGGCTTCGAAAGTATAATCCTGAGCATCTGCTACAAGATGAAGGCTATAAAAAACACATAAAACATCATTGTAATAAGTAGGTAGCATTCTATTTCAAACACATTTTTTTTAAAAATCCACTTTTTCTATCTTTACAATGAACTATCCCATAAAAATACTAGTCTATAGTAAAGAAGCAGTATGGCTTAATGAATACATCAGACTTGACTGGGGAGTTCTTTTCTGATCTTACGAAGTGCAATCAGGCAAGTCACTATACCTCTCTATATCTCTATTTCCTAATCTTTGAACAGGATCATATATTAAGTATCTCCAATTTGCTTTATAATCTTAAAGGTTAAATAATTATATTCCTCAATATCATAGAAATATGATATGGTATTGGAGAGGCATTTAATCAAAAGAAGATGTTACTAGTTATTTTATTCTTAACCTTATAATGAAGGCTAACAGGTGTCCTTAATTTTGACACAGATAACTGTTCTTTTAATTACAATAGACTTTTTTAGAAATATACCCAATGGGAAGCTACATAAATAGATACATAGTCTTGATATTTCTATACTTTTTGTTTTTAGGGTTTTGCTTCGAGTGCGGATGCTGTATTATTTAAAACAAGAAGTCATTGGTAATGAGTTCCAGAAAGTATTTGACGGAGTTGAAGCAAGGTGAATTAAATGAATCTTTCATATTTTTCATTTATATGGGTAGATGTGATTTTGAAGCTTTTCATTTTTTTGAAAATAGACAATGACATGAAAATTTCAGCGTGAGTGTCTCTTGCTGAAATGTATTGCATAAGTTTAAAATTCTATTAAATCACAAATTAATCCTAAGGAGCAAAATTCATCGTATCTACAGAATTTTTTTTTCTTTTCATCTTGCCTTTTAGGCTGTGCAGCAATAGGCAAGTTTCAACAATGAATCCTCTAATTAATATGAAAATAGATCCTGATGTCATCAGTTACATAGTAAATCATTTGATTGGTCCTAGTTAAGATAGGTATAATCATACAGGCTGATTATCCTCCCATAAAGGAACACCTGTCTTGTGAACTGCCTTTATATACAAACTGTGGTTTACATATTTTTTTCTCTACCCACACTCCTCCCTCTCCCTCTCTCTCTCTCTCTCTCTCTCTCTCTCTCTCTCTTTCTCTCCCTCTCTCTCTCTCTCTCTTTCTCCACAACAGGGTTCCATAAGCTAATCAACACTGAGAAAACATATGATCCTACCATGCATCCCTCTAGTGTGCAGTTCTCTATGCATAGTAGGCACTTGATAAATATTTGCTAAATTAAATTGAAGAAAATTCCCTTTGTGACTTTTTTAAGTTTTGCTTTCTTTGGTGCCATCTTTACTCTATCCAATGACTAACTCATCTTAATTGTGTAAACTTGAACCAAGTCACTTAAATACTGAGCCTCAGTTTCCTTGTCTATTCAGTGAAGATGTTGGACTAGATAATTTCAAAGATCTCCTCTGGCTTTAAAGTAAGGTTTCTGTTTTCCAGAGGAACATGTCCCTGTTGTTATGTTTGTAAGTGAGAACAGATTTACTTTACCATATATACATATGTGTATATGTGTGTGTGTGTGTGTGTGTGTGTATGGGTATGTGTGGGTGTGTATATATATATGTATATATATGCACATAAATACACACACACCATATATAAAGCATGTAACAGATATACTTTACCAACAAATTTACTTTATCATAAATTTTCTTGCAAGACATCTGTTTGTTTCTGGATCAAGGATGGATGCCTATGTATTATGTTGAATGATGCTTCTAGATGGCACAATGGATAGGGTGCTAGACTCAGGAAGACCTAAATCCATTACTTCATCAGATACTTAATAGCTAGGTGGTCCTTGGCAAATCACTTAACCTCTGTCTCCCACAGTTTCCTCATTTATAAAATGGGCCTGATGACAGCACCTATTTCACAGCATTGTTGTGAGGATATACATATACTTACATATATATATATATATATATATATATATATATATATATATATATATATATATATATATATATATATATATACACACACACACACACACACACACACACACACACACACATACATGTGCACACGCACACACACACACATATATGTAAAGAACGTTGCACACCTTAAAGCACTGTATTAATGTTAGTTATTATAATTGCTTCCAGAACATAAGAATTATACTCTTGAATAGTGATAGTTTAAAATAATAAACACACAAATCAAGAAGCATATTTGAATCACATAACAAATATGGCCTAAGGATATTACCATTTTAGATCACCACTGAAAAAAGACTTTAAATACATTTCAGGAATTGCTTTTCTTCCTAGTCAAAGTCCTACTATAGTATGAACTCTAATCATAGCCCTCTGATTGCTACTTAAGCATCTTCTTCCTCTGACTTGTAATCAAGTCTACTCTGTTGCTGATTATATTTTAGTGACATTGATGTTTGGGTCCCTGAGCCAGACCATTCTGAAGTTCCTGCTGAGTGGTGGGATCTTGATGCAGATAAATCTCTCCTTATTGGAGTTTTTAAACATGGTAAGTAAAAGGGTAGAGTGGTGTGAGCATTTTCTTTATGTAATGAAATACAAACAGCTCTTAATTTAATATATGTTAGTTCGTTTAGAGCATTTTATTGATTACAGCTGTACAGTTAAAGATACAGAAAACAGTGAACAAACTTTAGTCTTCAACTAGTCTGCTACCTCTTATACTCAAATATATAAGACTTTATCCTCCATTCTTATGCTTCTGTGTACCAGCCCCACTTCCTGGGGAAACCTCTTGGGCTTTAGGCCTCAGATGGTCCCCTTCTCCTACAGATCTCTTAAATACATGAAATGTATATGACTGGTTTTCCATAGAGTTCTGCTTAATTGATGTAGATACATTTAATAAAACTTTATACTTAGAGGATATGGGTATATAACTTATACTTTATTAAGATGATTTTGGTCATATCTATAAAAAACTAGATATTTCAGACTGAAAAACAACCACATGTCTAAAGCTTTAGGAATCTATATTGCCTAAGATCAGAAATATAATCTTCTAGTAATATTGTATCTCTTCTCTCTGTACTGTTTCCCTTGGTGACCTCATCCTGTCTCTAGGCTTTGATTAACTTCCATGCAAATGATTCTGAAAGTCATTTACATATTCTCTGCCCTTATGTCTGGTTTGATCCACATTTTTATTTGTCTACTTGGTTTCTTCCTCAGTGTTTTGACTTTTCAGAATCAGCATGTACAAAATTGAATCTAACAGCTTTTAAGCAGTCTAGTCCCTCTTCCGATATGGTAGAGTGTGTCTTGTAGTGGAAGGAACATTGGATTGAAGTCAGGAGACCTGTGTTCAAATCTCTTCTCAATAACTTCATAATTGTGCAACCCAAGAAAAGTAACAGTCCTCCTGAGCTTTCATTTTCCTCATATTGCAAAATAGAGGTAATAGTACTTAGCATCTGTATCTCATAACACTGTGAGAAAAGAGCTTTGTAAAATCTAAGGCTTAAGCTTGAACTATTTGCCATTTCCTTAGATAGTACCACCATTCTTCAAGGTCTCTGTGTTTAAAACTTCAGCATTATCTTTAATATCTGTCTCTCTGTCATCTCTCACATCCAATCAGATCTTAAGTCCCATTGATTCTATCTGCTCCATTTTTTGAATTTGTTCCTGCTGTTTCCACTGCTACCAACCTAGTTTATCTTTTTACTACTTCACAAGGCCATTTGGAATGTTTTTTGTCTCCCTTAAAGCATTATGTAAACCCACACTGTTACTTCTATTCTTATTATTGCCCCTTCTCCAGAATATCATAATGGGCTACATCCCTCTAGGTGTTTAACTCTCTAACCTTTCTTTCAGAGTTGTCTTAGTAATTCACAACCTTAATTATGTGTTTCTCCTCTACCTAAATAGGCTGCCACTCAAAACCCCTGAAAACCTGACCCCAACCTTTCCAGTCTTAGATTTCATTTCTCCTCATCATGTAATGTATATTCCAAAGCATGTTGTTCTGCCTGTTCTTGTGTCCATACTTTTTGTTCGTGCTTAGTATCTAGAATTCTCTCCTCCCCAGCTCAACTCCTTGAACACCTTCAAGAATGAACTCAGTTATTTTATCTTCCATGAAGTCTTTCCTGGTCCATCTCAGCTGCCAATTATTTCACTCTTCTTAAATCTCGTAGCACTCTATACTTCTTCTATTCTAATTTTTAGTATAGATATTCTTATCTTTATCTTATTAAGTTTCTTGAGGTTAAGTACCGTTCATCTTTTTATCCCCATCTATTGGGATTTTGTGGTTGTTCATCTGTTTCAGTCATGTCTTACTCTTTGTGACCCCATTTGGGGTTTTCTTAGCAAAGATACTAGGGTGGTTTGCCACTTCCTTCTGCAGCTCATTTTACAGATGAAGAACTGAGGCAGACAAGATTAAGTGACTTGCCCAGGGTCACACAGCTAGTAAGTGTTTGAGGCCAGATCTGAACTCAGGAAGATGAGTCTTCCTAACTCCAAGCCCAGTATTTTTCCATTGCTCTGCCTAGCTGCCCTTTTAGAATACTTGTATGTGAGAATTTCTTTTGAACTTGTTTGTTTTCCGTGACAAAGTTCACCAAATCACAGGATCTCAGATGGAAGGGCTCTTAAACCATCTTAGCCAACTCTGACTTGAATGAAAATCCGCTCTACAACATTCCTAAAAAGTCATTGAGCCATTGCTTGATGATCTCTAAGAAGAAGGATTCCACTACTTGTGAAGCAATTCATCACACTATTAAATAGCTCTAATTTTGGGGGAAGTTTTTCCTTACATCAAACTTAAATTTGCTTATTTGCAGCTTTTACCCAGTTCTGTCCTCTGGATCCAGACAAAAGAGGTCAAATTCCTTATGATAGCCCTATACATATTTTAATATAGTTTTCTTCTTCCAACTTCCTTTTCAATTTGAAGTCCTTTTGGTTAGATTTTCAGAACACTAGGCAATTGAATTATTTTTATTTTTTAATTCTGAACTTAACAGTCACCAAATAAAATGAGCATTTCCATATGTATAGTATACACACATACAGATTACACGTGAAATTGCACCTCTCTATTTCATATAGCTTGCTTTTCTAAGTATATAATAAGTTCACCTTGTGTCTTTCAAAGCCATTCTACTTGCTGCTGGTCTCCTCTCTTAAGCATTTTTTAAAAATGCTTCAGTGACCCTAGTTTGGTTTTTTGTTTGTTTTGTTTTTTTGCCACCTCTGCCCCTAATTCCCTCTTGCCCAAGAACCCCATCCCTTAAATTGAAAAAAAGGAAAAAAACCCTTCTAAGAAATATGCATAGGTCAAGCAAAACAAATTCCCACTTTGACCATGCTAGAAAATATGTTTTATTCAGTATCTTGAGTCCATCATGTCTTTGTCAGAATGTGTGTAGCATGCTTCATCAGTCTTCTGAAACCATGGTTGATCATTGCATTGATCAGAGTTCTTAAATTTTTCCAAGTTCCTTATCTTTACATTATTGATATCATTGTGTAAATTGTTTTGGTTCTAGTCACTTTACTTTGTATAAGTTCATACAAGTCTCCCCAGGTTTCTCTAAAATTTTCACTTTCACCATTTCTTACGATGCAGTAATATTTCATTACATTCATATACCATAATCTATTTAGCCACTCCCCAATTGGCTCTCCGCCCCCTTAGTTTAAAGTTCTTTGTTATAACAAAATTAAATGCTATAAATATTTTTGAATATGTATCCTTTTCCTTTTTCTTAGGCAAATGTCTTCCTCTGGCTAGGAGCCCATCAGCTCTGTGATGAAACTACAGTACATAAATCCAAATCCCATTCATGTATAACCTTTTCTTGAACTGTTTATTTTCTTCATCTGCCTTTATTTCTGATGAGCAGTAATGATGAAAACACCATCTGCCCCCTAAGGTCGTCAGTTTCTTTTCCAATACATCATAATCCTTAGCAGTACCTTTTTTTAATCTGTTTCTCAGACTATCATTTGTACCTGTATGAATCACCTTAAGTAAGTAGCAGCCTTCATGTTTAGCTGGTTTCAGGAAGTTGTTTATCAAGTTTGGGACAATAGCAGACCTCTCTTTTGTTATCATCAATGAGGCAATACCTGCTTTAGTCTTCCCTCAATAGAATCATCAGCTACCACATTGTTCTCTTCTTCTTCTGACCCTTGCTTTCTCAGCCTGCATAAGGATCTATAGAATTATCTATAAGGATCTATAGAATTATTCCTTGGAAGGCAAGCACCTGTTTCCTGAGAGGGACCAGCTCCTAGTGTAGACTCTCATGGTCAGTAGTAATACTTTCTTTTCTCTTCTGTGTCACATCCATTCACCATTTAACTTTCTGGCAGATCAAGAATCCCTTCTGCATTTGTAGAACCTTTTCTTTGTTGTTGCATTAAGCCTCTTTTTTCCTTCTTATTTTTAAAAGAAATACCATTCTCCCTGATAATCTAGAGCATGAAGTGTTCTTCAAGTTCTGTTACTTTCTCATTAAGAAATGAGACTAGCCTGCACTTTGAGTATAGACAAACATCATGCATTCTATGCAAGCCACTGTAAAAATACTCCTTGCTCCCCGTATTTTCTAGAATATCATTCTCAATCCTTTATCATTCTTTATATTATCTTTTCACCTTGTCCTGTCCCTACATCATGATCTTTTTAGAGTTATAATTCAATCAACAAGTATTTAAAGCTTTTACTGTGTGTTACATGGTGGGGATAGAAATATAATTAATGAAAACGTCCGTATTTGCAAGTGCTTAAATTTTAATAGGGAATATATATATGCACACACATACATATGTGTCTTTATGTACATCTATGCATATGTATGTGTGTGTACATATGTGTAGAATAAACATACAGAGAATTAATAAAAGCTATTTAAAACACAAGGTGATTTGAGAGGGAAGGTATTAGTAATTTGGGGATGAAGAAAAGTTTCATGTAGTAGATGATGCTTGAGGTACATTTTAAAGGAAGAGAGGGTTTCTATGAGCCAGAGAGGTAAGGAGGGAGTGCATTTCAGGCATGCAGGATGGCCAGAGCAAAGGCAAGAGACATGAGATGCGGTGTCACATGAAAAGAATAGAAAATGCAGGTTTGGCTGGACCACAGAGTGTGGAAAGGGGACTAATGTCCACTTAGACTGAAAAGATTGGATGGAGCCAGGTTATAAAGTGCTTTAAAAGCTATGCAGAGAAATTTATATTTTATCCTAAATGCAAAAGGAAGCCACTGGAGTTGAGTGGGCAGTCACATGACTAGATATACATTTAAAGAACATTAGTTTTGCGTCAGTGTATAGGGTGAACTGAAGTGGTGAGAAATTTGAGACTGAGAGGCCAGTAAGGAAGCTGTTGGAACAATCTAAACATGAGGTGATGAGGTCCTCAACTAAGGTGGCAGCTAAATAAATAAAAAAGGAGTCAGATGTAAGAGAAGTGGAGGTAGAAATAGCAAGATCTGACAGCTGATGGAATATGTGGGATGAAGGAGAACAAGATGTCAAGGATGATACAGAGACTATGAACATGAGAGGCTAGATAGATGTTGGTGCCTTTGACAGATACAGGGAAGTTTGGAAGGAGGGAGGGTATGTAGGGAAAAATAATGGGTTCGGTTTTGGACATGTTGAGTTTGAGTTCCAGCAAACTGGAACATCCTGTTTGAAATGTCCAGTAGGGAATTGGTTATGGAAGCTCTCTTATGGGAAAGATTGGGACTGGATATTTATATCTGAGTCATCTGCCTAGACATAATACTTAAAGACATGGGAACTGATGACGTTAGTAAGAAAGAGTGTACAGAGAGAAGAGTAAATGAGAGGGTCTAGAACAGAACTTTGGCAGATACCCACAATTTTGGGATGTGATGTAGATCAGCACTTCTTAAACTGGCTCACAACTCCATATGGGGTCACTTAACTGAATGAGGGGTCACGAAAAGTTTGGCAATAGTAAGAGATTCTGAATGTGCAACAACCAAAATTTAATTCAAAATCAAATGAGTAATGAATCTAAGGTGTTTCTGGCAGTGCTTGTCCATTGCATCACACAACTTCACTACAGCCTTGGTTCTGAACTTGGTTCTGAACACTCAACATGCATACTTTGCACTGGTCATGCCATCATGCCATACATTGCCAGTGAACACTGCAAGAAACACCTCAGCTCAGATTTAAGACTATTGTATGTTATGAATTGCAGTGTTCTTACTGTACATACGAAATTATTAAATCAATTTTCTCTTGGGATTAGGACAGAATTTCCAGCAATTTCTGAAATGGCCCTAAATATACTTCTGCCATTTTGTACTATGTATTTATGTAAAGTGGCATTCTCAGCATTGAGGATTATAAAATCAAAATATTGATCAACTCTGAAAAATATCAGATGTGCCAAGTCCTGCAGTATCAAATACTCTGCCAAGATTTAATTCTTTATGTAAAAATAAACAAGCGCATCCATTTTATTAGTATACAAATTTGCTTTCTTCTTTAATAAATGATAAGATTATATGTATGCCAAAGAACTGTTTTAAAATAAATTTCTTTATGATTTATTATCAGTAAATGTTTGATTTGTATAGCTATCTTATATACCCATATACCCAGGGTTGCATAAAAATTTATTGAGCGAAAAGGGGTCACTAGTGGAAAAAGTTTAAGAAGCCCTGATGAGCCAGCAAAGGAGGTGGAGGAGTGGTGGTCAGATAGGTTGGAGCCTCTGGAAACTGAAGCAATGACTCTTTGCTAAAGCCTTCTTAGAACTGTATTAATGACTTTCCCTGCACTAACACTTCAGGGAACAATAGTCTTGACTGTCTCCCCTTTTGGGGAGCTGATGAGAGTTGAAATCTTTGCTGTATTCCTTCCTTAGAGCCTACAGTAATCTATATTGTTGACTCTCCTTGATTAAGCTAAAACCAGGAGCCAAAGCATAGGCTTTATCTCTCTCTAAGCTGCTGTTAGTAGTAATAAACTCAATAGTAATGGACATCCTGGACTCAGAGATGTTGTGAGGCACATGGGATCCCAGAATTGGAAGGGACCTTAGAGGCCATTTAGTCCAAACCATACCTAAATAACAATCCCCACTACAACATACCCAATAAGGAGTCATGATCTAGCCTTCATCTGAGACCTGTAATGAGAAGAAGCCACTATTTTCAAAGGCAGCCCTTTCCATTTAGGGATGGCTTTCATGATAAGGAAGTGTTTCCATACATCAAGTTGAAATCTGCCTCTCAGCAGCTTCCACCCATTTCTTCTAATTCTACCCTCTGGTGCCAAGCAGAAAAAAATCTAACGTCTTTTCCATGTGATAATCCTTCAAATATTTTGACACTGTGTTGTCCATTCTTCCCCCCTCTAAATCTGCTTTAAGCTAAAACATCCTGATTCACTTCAGCTGATAGTATGTTGTTGAGTCATTTCACCCTCCTGGTCTTTCCGATATCCTTCCTAAAATGTGGCATTCATAGTTGAATATAGTACTTCAAAATGTGTTCTGACCAGGACAAAATGGAGTGAGACCATTATCTCCCCATTCTGATCACTTTACCTCACATTGCAGTTTAGAATGACATTAACATTTTTGGCTATCTTGTCGTGCTGTTGACTCATTGAACTTGCAGCCCACTAAAACCCCTATATCTTTTTAATCAGTTTAGTATTAATTACCTTCTATGTAAATACAGCGATTAAAGCAACATAGTCTCTACCCTAAAGGAGTTTATGATAATTGGATTCAGCAAATCATTTTGTTTTACTGTATCTTTAATGAAGAAAAATAACAATAATAATATAATTGTTGGAACTTTTCAGGTTATGAAAAGTACAACACAATCAGAGCAGACCCAGCACTATGTTTTTTGGAACGAGTAGGAAAACCGGATGAGAAAGCAGTTGCTGCTGAACAGAGAGCAAATGATTATATGGATGGGTATGTGCAGTTCTTAAATTGTCCCATTGTAAGCTTTTTAAAAGCAGAATCTATATTTCTCTATGTTCTGTCCAATACTACATAAATATAAAGTGGTTATGTTAAATAATTATTTAAATAATAAAGGAGAAATAAGATCCTCAAAATATGTATCAAACTATATTTAAACCAGAGGACTTCTTATTTTACTTTTTAAGTGAACATGTTTTTAAAAAGATGATTGGTATAACCAAAAGATTATTGGATTCACAATTGATAGACCTGGGTTGGAAGGTTGGTTCTTCCTCTTACTAGATGTGAGACTTCAGGTTGATTATTTAAACTTTCAGCTTTGTTTTCCTCATTTGTACAATGGACAAATGAGAACTTTCACTGCCTACCTCACAGAGTTCTTGTTAGGTTAAAAGAAATGATTATATAAAATGTTTTTAACCACAATTCCCTTTTCTTATGTTTGAGTAATCATAATTGTTATCTTCCTTCATCTAGAAGACACTAATTGTGCTATAGTGGTGAGTCAAATATAACCACCATGTGTGATCAGCAAGTAAAACTCAACCTTTTCAGACTTACATCTACTCTTTTAGTGAGGAGTTCATCTTCTTCCTTGAAGCAAGTAGTTTGAGGCCATAACAGAAGTATCGTAACATGCCAAGTATATGAGGAGGAAGAAAGGATAAGAACATGAGATATAGAGGATTGTGAAATAATCTGTTCATTTGCTTTCATAATCATCCTTTTCTCACTAGGAGGAAAAAAGTGAATTACTTTTCTGAAACCAACAACATGACAACTCAAAATGGCAGTTTTTTATACTGGCAGGACATGAAACCCTCTTCTGGGTTATCAGGAAAGCAAAGGAATAGCCTGACCCAGGGGTGGGGAACCTGCAGCCTTGAGGCCACATGTGGCCTTCTAGGTCTTTGGGGTGGGACCTTTTGACTGAGTCCAAGTTTTACAGAACAAATCGTTTTATTAAGGGGATTTGTTCTGTGAAGTTTGGATTCAGTCAAAGGGTCACACTTGAGGACCTAGAGGGCCACTTTCCCCATCCTTGACCTAAGTTATTAGATATTTTCTCATACAATTTACCGCATAAATACATATGCTTTATTTAATGAAAAAAAATTAAGATCAGATTCAACAAAATTGGGATTAAAACAGCAAATGTATTCCAACAATGAATACAGTCAGTGATTATTTAATATAGTACGAGCAAATGATGTCAAGTTTGAATCAGCATATTTTAACTCTCAACACTTAACACAATCTGCCACCATCTCTGTTAGTCAACCTAGACTTATGGCACAGAGGAGGTGTGTCATCATGCTGCTTGCTATATTTGAGCATGAAGGGTATAGACCAGGAATGGGGAACCTGCAGCCTTGAGGCCACATGTGGCTTTCTAGGTCCTCAGTGCAGCCTTTTGACTGAATCCAAGTTTTACAGAACAAATCCTTTTATTAAGGGGATTTATTCTGTAAAGTTTGGATTCAGTCAAAGGGCTGCACTTGAAGAACTAGAGGGCCACGTGTGGCCTCAAGGCTGCAGGTTCCCCACCCCTAGTACAGACTCAAAGCTCAGTAGTCTTTCTATAATAACTTGATTTCCCCCCCAATCGTAACTTTGAAAGTATTAAAATGACTAGCAAGTGTGTGTATGTATATATACAAATAATCATTTGACATTTCCAGCAATTAAATTTCAATTTAATTTTCTTAAATTTTTATCATTTCATTTTTTAAAGTGAAATGTCATTTCTTAGTGATGGATAAATATGTAACTATTTTGAAGAAAAAATCCACTGGAGCATCTGAAAAATAATTCAACAAACACAATAGAGATAGCTTAAGTAGCAGAAATACGGAAACACAAAGTCAAAAGACCAAATCCAAGAGATGCAGTCCATTATATTGATCATTAAGATTCACAAGTACTGCTGTTGGTAGAGAGGATAGACAAATGTGTTTGTTTTTTGTGTGAATGCTTTAACTGAAGATAGTATAAAACCTAATAAGTTGAAACAACATCTTGGAAGTATGCACACAAAATACATCAGCAAGACAAGATAATTTTTCCAGAGGAAATAAGGCAAAACATACTTTGTCAAAAACTATGTCTATAACACCAGAAGGATTGCTTGCATTGTTTAAAGTTGCTTACAGAATTGTTAAGTGTAAAAATTCTCATTCCATAAGAGAAACTGTGATGCAACCTGCAGCTTCTAAGAAAGTCGAAATGATGCTTGGTGAATTACATGAAAAACAGCTTTGAATGGTTCCATTTGGAGATTGCCCATATGTCTGAAGACCTTTAAAATCAGCTGGGAAACTAGAAATCTTACTACTTTGCATTACAAGTAGATGAAGCAAAAAAAAAATAGTTAAATATGCTCATTTAATTACATATGAATGATATGTTAGCAAAATTGGTGTTAGGAAAGGTTTGTTACTTTGTAAGCCTATTCATTGCAATGCCACAGCAAAAGAATTTTCAGTCACATTGCTGGATTTTTTTTTTCCACAAAATTGATATGTAGGAAAATTTACTTCAGCCTCTCATGGAGCTCAGTGGCTTCCAGGAGGAAATATAGCACTCCAAGTACTAATTTAAAATGTGCTTTCCTTATGCAGTTTGGACACAGTTCATATTTTACAACCACCTGTAATATGAGAAATATGAAGGTGATGCTAACTACAGTTTTTCAAGTTGTTACTAATCACCTTTATGTGAATCGATTAAAAAGATGGGGTTTTTTTTGCAAAATTGCGTGACAACATAGGTGCAGAGCATAGGGCAACTCTGTATTATGGAAAAGCACAATAGTTTCTTATGCTGAAGCACTTGGGTTTAATTTGAGATTGCCATTTTTCTTACTTGTAGCAATAAAGATTAAGCAAAGTCATTCAGATAACAAAATATAGTCCTGAAACTTGAATGGCTGTTTTTTAAAAACCAGGTACTCTAAATCAATCATAAAATCTTCACATTCATACTGTCATCGAAAAAAATAAGGTAACTACAGTTATGAAGAAATTATAGCTATGGATAATCAATTTACCATTTGATGTTTTCCAGTGTAAAAAATACCTGCTCTGCAAATTACATGTAAGAAAGTAAAAAACCTACTTATTTATCACTTCATCAGTCTACAGAATCAAATCTTATTTTAAAGACCTAGATATTTATAAATATAAATGGATAAAAAACTAGATTTCCATGGGTGAATATGCATTTAGTTTTCTTCCATCTGAACAAGAATATTTAAAAGACTTGTTTTGTGATAGTTTGTTGAAACAAGCTTTTGAACCTTCTTATATTTTAACTATGACTGATTAAAGAATTTCCTGGTTTATCAAAGTAATGCAAATTATTAGTGGTTGAAAAACATTTACAAATAACAATATCATCTATGTGATAAAAAAAACAGGCCCACTCATTGCATTATTATGATAATAATTATTTTTGTTATAAATATGAACTTTAAAGTATTTTTAATGAATTTAAGTATGTTATTGTGTGCTTAAGATGATTGTTTTATAAAATTGTTAAAAATTATTAATTTTATTAAAATACTGGTAAGAAAGTCATTTGTGCAGATCATTTTATGGAAAAAAAACTTCTTGTTTTAAAGAGAAGAAGAGAGATTACTGCATAAAGTTTGGAAACTACTGGCCTAAGGAATGGGTGGTGATTTGAGCCAACCTCTTTCCTATTGTAGCATTCTTAGTCTCCTTTAGTTGGAGGATGATTTCAAATTCCCTATATTTTGCCTTTTCTAGTTATGAGATCTATTTCTGTTACAGAAAATGAACCAACTAATTCTTTCATCTGGACTTTTACAATTTGTCTTTTTAAAGTGAACCTTGTGCATGGAAGTAATTGCAATGCATATTGGCATTTTACAGGGATGTGGAAGACCCAGAATATAAGCCAGCTCCAGCTATGTTTAAAGATGACATAGAGGTATGTTTTATATGATATTTAAAATCCTCTATTATAGCTGTCTTGATTTCCATTCGGTGTATGGTTTATTTTCACATGTAATTCTGTAGGTTTTAATTTACATAACACTTCTGTTTCCAGGTAGATAACTAAGCAAGGTCATTTTAGCAAGTATTTGCTTAAGTTGAAGTTAAGGTAGTCATTGATGATTACAAATATAAATAGCATAAAAGCAACTTCACATTTATTTTTCATTATATTCATTTTTGCGTAGTAATGTGTGACCATCGTGTGTGACTAGTAGATTTAAGCTTATAATTATAAACAAGTTATAATGATTATTCCTTTTCATACTTTAATACTTGAAGTTTCTGAGATTTTTTTAGTGTGGGTACTGAAACTACCTATGCAAATTGCAACCCTACTCTGTGTCTTACTAGATTATCTTTAGGAGTTGCTGTGGGTAAAAGAAAATTCATCAAGCTGTAGCTGTCCTATTAATGAGACTCTCCTAACTTCATTAAGCTGCTACATAGGTGACAGACAAATATTCTGTCATTGGATCCATACTGATAACTTTTCAGCTTTGTCAAACTTAACAGAGCTTATATTCTGCTTGTGTAGATTTTGAGAACCCAGGGTCACTTCTGAAACTGTTTTCAGGAATCACTAGATTTCCTTTTCATATCACTTTCAAATTTCCATTTTGACCAGTAGTTAAAGAAACTATGATTAACAGATGTTTTAAAGTTAGTCTTCATTATTCATTGACTTTTATCTCTATTAAAAATACATATTTAAAGCCGCTCGGTTTCCTTTTTTTTCCCCTTTTTTGTCTTGGAAGGTTCCAACTTAATGAATGTGATGTTTGTTAGGTACCTGATGAGTTTAGTTTTGGATGTCCTGAATTTAAGTTAATGGTATCATATTCAAATGGGAAGACTGAAATACAGACTTAAAACACAGGTATAACTTTCAGGCTCTGAGAAAAAGGATCCAGGAATAATCTGAATTGAAGTAATGAAAGTATATGGAAGTACATGAACTCACCTAGTAAGTTTAGAGATAATAGAATGGGGGAAGGGGTGAGGTCAGGTCTTTGGGAAAACTTTCAGTTGGGGGCCAAAGGGAAAAAAGAGTAAGCAGAGGAGATAAGAAAAGAAAAATAACAGTGAATAAGGGGGGGGGGGGGAATTCCATTAGTGGATGTCTCAGGGAGGCCAGTTAGAAGGAAGACAAAGAAAAGGAAAATGAACTCAGCAAAAAGATAACAAAAGTAAAATTTTGTCCTTTCTAAGTTAACAAGGCAAAGAGAGCCTCTGTTGTTAAAATTACAATATTTTCTTTCTTGATGTGTACTTCATTGTTCTGACCTGCTTATAATTTATGATCATCTGATAACTCTAACTCAAAAAATTTTGATTTGTTTTTGAAGGATGATGTTTCATCACCAGGAGATCTTGTAATAGCAGATGGAGGTAAAATACATTTATTTCTTTCTTGATTTTTTGTGAATTTCTAATATCATGTTGCTATTTGACTGATAAACTGTTGTTAGAAACACGCTTGACAAATGGTAAATGTCAAAGCAGCAAAATTTATTACAGGAGAATCTTAAGGAAGCTTTTACATTTCTGGCCAGAAGTAGTCTACACTCTCCTTCAGGGAGAAGTGAGAACTGAGTACAGAAGTGAGAGAAGCTTTATACTGTTAATTAGAGCCCTACCATCTGAAAGCTGATTGGCCAGCTTTCTTCCAGGTCACACTCTTCCTCATACGCCCCTTGTATGTTTGGTCCCTGATGTGTTTAAAGATGGTACCATGGGTCACATGATCTGTTAATGAGGCCCCAATTTTATTTGGGGTATATCAGTTAATAATATATTAGCTAATTAATCATGTGCAGTAGCAATTTTGAGCCAACTGGTCATTGACCCCAACTGGGTTGAGCCGGATGGGCCCTTACCCTAAACTTACATTTTTCTTGAAACTACCAGCTTACTTCTTATTGGCTAAGCCCACATGCAGTGCAACTGTTTCTACTTTGAAAAAACTTGGTTATTTTGTACTCTGAGGACCTTGGAGATACAGCCCTAAACTTCTATGCACCTTTATCAGCATTTTGAGAGGCATAAGTGGTATTAGAGGGGAGATTTATTTAGATTTGTTACATTCATTGATGAAATAATAGTCTTTGCATCTCTTTATCTCTTTAGCCTTACTCAGTTTTCCTGGTCAGAACATATTCGTTGTACTTCATTCAGTTCTAGCTACCATATTTTAAGAAGAATATAGTAAACTGAAGAGTTACAAGGGCGGATGACTAGATAAAGTAACTGCGAATGTTTCACATGGACAAAACATTTGTGGGGCCTGTTTGAAGGAGAGACAGAGATGGTGCAACATAGTTGTCTTCTAAACATTTAAGGGATTGTCATAGAGAAGACAAATTACATTTGTTCTGCTTGTCCTCTTGAGGCAGAACTAGTAGCATTTTGCAGAGTAAGAGAAGGGAATGAGCATTTATATGGTACCTACTATGTGCTAGGCACTGTGCTAAGCAGTTTACAAATATTACTTCAGTTGAGCCTTTTGTTAAGTTATGGGTCAATCTAGATGGATTCTAAGGTCCCTTCTAATTCAGAAATCCTATGGTTCTTTAATTCTGTGACTTTTTTATGTTCCACATCCTCTACTGAATGCAGCGATCTTATTGACAGATTAATGGAATTTTACATTTGCTGTTGATCACTGGATCAAAGATTTTCATAGAATTGAGAGTTTAATTTTTTCAATTTTTTTAATCAGACTAATGTTTTGAGATTTTATAGTTTAAAGCACACTTTGGTTGGTTTTTTTTAACACCAAATTAATTTTGTTCTCTGTTCCTAACATTAAGTTCCATGCTCCGTCACCCAGTTACCTTTTTGGGTCATGGCCATGGCCCAACTTCCTGCTGCAAAGAATGGGGAATAGGAAATGAAATCTGCAGAAAACTGTCCAGAAAGGAATCTCTTCATATAAACATACTTCTTGAATCACAGTTCCCCATCACTCACCTAGAGGCTGATTAATAATCAGAGCCTCAGCCCCCATTCACCTAGATAGATTAGCTGTGCTAGTATTCTCCTTCATTGACTTGTATGATTACATCTTGATTTACAATGTTTTGCTCTTGGAAAGTAAGTTGTCTGTCATATTTTTAATGTATATTTGGAGACTTAAAGTTTATTATTATTTTTTTTTTTAGGTTAGGCAATGGGGTTAAGTGACTTGCCCAGGGTCACACAGCTAGTAAGTGTTATGTGTCTGAGGCCACATTTGAACTCAGGTCCTCCTGAATCCAAGGCCAGTGCTCTATCCACTGTACCACCTAGCTGCCCCAGAGACTTAAAGTTTATAATTAAATACTTTAGTGAATCTGAGATCTAAATGATGTGGATATTTCTCTTCCATGATTCTTTAAAGATTGCAGCCTATCAGTGCCTACATATCCTGTATGTCCTCCCATTGTCTTCCAAAGGGTGCTTTTGAAAGACTGTCCTAAATATCTTGATATTGCATAGATAAAGCTGAAGCACACCGGATGTAGTTACTCTATTTGTTCCTCATTCATGCAACATGATTGGCCCTTCATTTTATTGTCAAACATTTCTTTGACCTATGACATCAGAGTTATAGCATTATCACATTGTGGTCCCTCAAGCAAATCTTTTTGAAACTAAAGACTTCTGAGTTGTAGGAACACATTGTCATTAATTAGCAGAAATGACGTTACAACTGGTTCCTGTTTTAATTTATCGAAATAAAACTGTATCAGAGCCTTTAATCTAATGTGATCCAGTTTCTCATGGGGTTTTGATTTGGTTCTTGATTTGTTTAAACTGGAAATAGAAAAATAATAAGGAAAGATATTATATACCTAAGAGCTAAAGTTATAGAAGCAGCTAGGTGTGAATAGAATGTTGGACCTAGAGGCAAGAAGACCTGAATTTGAATCCAGCCTGCCTCAGAGATTTTCTAGCTGTATAAGCCTGGGCCTCAGTTTCCTCAATCCATAAAAAGGGACTGACAGCACCTACTTCACAGTGTTGTTGTAAGGACCAAGTGAAATAGCATGTTAAATGCTTTTAAGATCTTAAAATACTGTCTTAGCTTTTCTCTTTTTTTCCTTCCATGAGATAGAGATATTTCGGTCTAAAAGAAGTATGATGTAATGGATAAAGGGGATGGCTATGTTTAAAGTTGCTAAGACTTGAGTTTATGTCCTGCCACTGACACAAACTTAGCTTTGTGACCATGGGCAGATCACCTAATCTCTGAGAGTACCCAGGCAGCTAAGAGACTAGAAGTTACAGGTTGCTGATCTACATCAGTGAAAAGAGTTTCCACACTAGGTGTTCCCTATATTGATGAAATTATATCCAAATAAAAAAAAATGTTTATATATCTTTACATCTTTACATATTTTACACAAAAAGTCCAAAACTAGCCAGTTGCATACTCATATTTTGAATATATTCAAATACTTGAATTCTACAGTGACGAGATAATTTTGATACCTTATTGAATTTCATTGTAATGAATCTGGCTCTGTATTTACCAAGTGGAATTTGTCATGATATGAAAATTAGATATTTGAACTTGATTAATACAAGACACAATTGCTTTTTGTTTGAAACATTGGTTAAAGTTTAGTAAAATGTTGTCGCCTTATATTCTAATATTACATTATTTATTTACATTGGTTAATGTGTGTTTTTTCTTTATAATTCAGATGGCCAAATGATGGAAGGAGACAAGATTTATTGGCCTACTCAGTCTGCGTTAACCACACGCTTGCGCCGCCTCATAACTGCGTATCAGCGGACTAGTAAAAATAGACAAGCCCTGCAAATCCAGCCAGCATTCTCAGTACAGGCCAATGTGATGCAGCCTCCTTATGAAGAAGCTGTTCTTAACCCTAAAATAGCTGCTAAAATTGAAAGACAGCAGAGGTATGATGAGAGCACCTGTGTTAATATTTAGTATGGCAGTGTGGAAATTCATTTTTGAAGGTGCCAAGATATGATTGCATCTTGATTGTTGCTTCTTAGCAAGAAAAAAAATTATTTAAAGGACTCTGAAAGAAAAGGAACTTCTGGGCAAATTAATCAAGTGTATATAGCAAAAGTTGTGTCACTAGCTAAACTTAAAATATAGCTACTTGAAATCTCCAGTGCCAGTTTTCTCTTGTCATGCAAATGAACACAGAACTGATAAAGTAATCTCAGTGAAATTGAAATCAGCTTGTAAAGAAAAACATTTAATGAAAACTGAAATGTGAACCTCGACAATAGTACTGCTACACATCTAAAGGATAAATGATGCTATTTGCCATCAGATGTATGTGACTATTCACATATAGCTGGCTTCCTTCTGTGACCAAATACTCAAACTGTGATTTACAGACCCGCTTATTTTCGTTTCTTTATCATCCATTCACTTGGACCTTCTGCAGTCTGTTCCTGTCCTCACCATTATACTGAAACTTTATTCTTAAAAGGCACCAATAACTTTTTCTTCGTCCTTGTTCACTTTGCTCCAAACCCCACCTTGGCTCCCCACCCTAACTTTCCTGTTTCATCACTCAGTCACCAAGTCTCGAAACCTAGTAATAATCTTGACCTTTGTTTTGACCATCATGTCTTACGATTCATCAAATCCTATCAGTTCTAAATGTTATCATTCACATCCATCCTTTTCATTTTCATTGCCTTCTGTTTTAGACCCTTATTATCTCACAACTGATGTATTACAATAGCTTCCTAACAAAACTCCCTTTTTGTAGTCTCCTCATTTTTTTTGTGAGGCCTGAAGCTGAAAATTCAAAAGCAGGTTATGGGATTTGAGATCCAGTATTCCTGAACCTCATTCATACTGTATACCAAAATCAAGCTTTGTAGAACTGATTGTTTTCTATCCTAGCAAACCTTTTAGCTTCTGCATAGAATTGAGAAAGGTAGTAAATTAGGAAAGTTGAATAGTCAATCTGGAATAACCAAATAAGCTTTTCAAAAAATAACTTACCATAATTACAACATCCAAGTATGTAAGTAATCCACAAAGGGTACAGAAATTTTTAGCTCTACAAAACATCGGGATTTGAATTGAAGATAACCTTATGTTACGTTATAAGTACAAAAGACAAACACTCCTCTCTCAGTCTCTGGTTAACATACAATTAACTTTCTCTCCCTATTTCCCTCCAGCCCCACAAAGTTGTGAAAGCAGTGACTAGCCATGTAGAAAGTACAAATAAAAGTAACAAGCCATTATTTGAATTGTAAGATGAAAGGCTGGTTTCTTCTTCATCCAAACAGTTTTAGCCACTGGAAAGGAAAGAGAAGACAAAGAAAGAGAGGCAAAGTTTAGCAACGATCACTTATGACATCTGGTTAAGAGGAAATGGATTCCTTTCCTGTAGCTTTATTTGCTTCACAGAAGCTATTAGACTTACAGAATTTTTTCCTTAAGATTCTAGAATCCTAGTAATTATTTTCCGTTATCACAGCTTCTGTTGATGTATATTCCTCCAATCTATGCATCATACCACATCCAGATTAATCTTCCTAATCTCTTTTCTGGTTGGAGGCTTTCAGGGTCTCCTTGTGACCCATAAAATATAAAGTCCAAGATAATTAGGTCTGTCTTCAAAAACCTTTACAATCCTGTACCAGCATGATTTCTCAACATTATCTCCTACTTTTCCCAAACATATGCCCTCCACTCCAACTATTCCAGAGCCTGTACTTTGCTCATGTTGTTCTCACCATCTGAGATGTCCTCTGTCCTACTCTTAATCTAGCAAAATGTTAACCATCCTTCAACGTTCAGGTCATATTCACATTATGCATGAAAACTCCCAAACAACTACAGACTGTAGTAATCTTTACCTCTTCTGAACTTCTACTGTGGTACTTCTTCTCTGTGCTAATGTGGCACTTAATATGCTACCCTGCAGTAGTTTAATTTTTCATGTGTATGTGTCTTGTTTTCACAACTAGATCAAGATTCCTTGAAGAAGGAAACATTTCTATACTTTTTAGTTTCCCATAGTGTCTAGCAACAATCTGTTCCCACTACTGTCATCCACAGTTAAGTCTTAACTACCTGATATATAGACTATTATAGACACTTTAACTAACAACCCTGCTTCTGTATCCTTCCCCACTCTCCCCCTATAATTATTTTAACTCTTGCTCAAAAAAGTACCATGGTTCCCCGTCTCCTACAGAATAAATCTATATTTCTCAGCCTAGCATTCAAGACCTTCTGCCATCTAGCTCCAGATTCCCTTTCTAGCCTTTTTTTCTGCAGTTCAGCATGCAGCAACCAATCTGGAGTACTCACCATTCACCCAGCATGAATAATACCTTCTTGTTTTTATACACATGCTATTTTTTCTTCCACCCCTAGCCCCCCAATTTTCCTGTGTTAAAATCTTACTATCCTCTAACACTCAACTTACATGCCATCTGTTCCATTATACCTTCTCTGATAACCCAGCTAAAAGGAATTCCTCAGCCATCCGAACTCTGTATTATTTATGTTGTAGAACTCATTTGGTATATATTTCATACTGCTTTTTGTCATAGACATCTGACAATAAGTATCTTAGCCTTTACCATATTGCAAGCCTCTTGAGGCTAAGGACTGTTACTTTTATAGTTTTGTATCATTCACAAAGCTTAGCACATTACTTTGTACATAGTAGGTACTCAAATATCTATTGACTGATTCAAAAGTAGACAACTTAGTGAATATTTGAATAAATGAATGAATGAATGAACCAGTTATATATATAATGCTATTACCATGGTTTAATCACTGAGTTTTTTAAATTCTTCACATGACTAAATTCTGATTAGTATGATCTAAATACAGTTTAGACAAATTCATTTGTGCTAGTTGCTTAAATATGTGTTCTTCTTTCTTTCAACTTGATAAAAAAAAATAGATGGACAAGAAGAGAGGAAGCTGACTTTTATAGAGTTGTGTCTACTTTTGGAGTGGTATTTGATCCTGACAGAGGACAATTTGACTGGACAAAATTTAGAGCCATGGCTAGGCTGCACAAGAAAACTGATGATAGCTTGGAGAAGTACTTATATGCTTTTATGTCCATGTGCAGGAGAGTTTGCCGTCTTCCTTCCAAAGAAGGTTTGTAAAATCTGTCTCTGCATGCCTAAAATGATTTAAAAATCTTATATAATGACACATTTTTGCCCCAAATCACAAAAGTATTTATACTTTAATTACATTTGTAATATTTACTTCTGATTATTTGTTTTAACACTACTTTTAAAAAAAATCTGTACATTTGTATATATACATACATTTGTTAGGGAGAAAAAATGGCAAGACTAATAATGTGACTTAATTGAGGAGGTATAGAATTAACTTATACCTGTTTAGAGTGCTGCAAACTACTTTTATGGGTATTACCTCACTTGATTTTCACTACAACTCAATGAGAATAGGTGAGGAAGATATCCTTTTTCTAAAGATGAAGAAATTAAGACTCAGGAAGGCATATTGCAATTTCATTTTGGTTTATAACCAGTTATTTATTTTTATTGATAATGCCCTATTTTGAAATGTTTGATTTCTTTTCATATAGAATTGGTGGACCCAAGCATTTTTATCCAACCCATCACAGAAGAGCGTGCTTCTAGGACTTTGTATCGAATTGAGCTTCTGAGAAAAGTGCGAGAACAGGCTCTCCGACATCCACAACTATTTGAACGCTTAAAACTTTGCCAGCCAAATCCAGATTTGCCAGTCTGGTGGGAGTGTGGCACTCATGATAGAGATTTGCTTATTGGAGCTGCTAAGCATGGGGTTAGCAGGACAGACTATCACATTCTTCGTGATCCTGAGCTTTCATTTATGGCAGCTCAGAGGAACTACAGTCAAAGTAAAGTGAGTCATTCAAGGACTTCTACTCCACTTATACAACAGTATCAAATGGCACTGTCTGCTTCCCCACTGGCTTCTCAACCAAGGTTACTGGATACTAAAGGGAATGCTCTTGAGGATACAAAAGTTAAAAGTGAAAGCCTTAAAGAGGAGCCTCAGTCTTCTGGAGAGGAATCTGTATCTTCTGAAGAAATCAGAACGGGAATAAAATCTGAACCTTTAAGCCCAAAGAATGGTATTTTGCCACAAACTACTGGAGATCAGAAGTCTGCTGGCAAGATTGAAACAGATAGGCGCATGGTTGCAGCCAGGACAGAACCTTTAACCCCAAACCCAGCTTCCAAGAAACAGCGAGTGCCCAAAAGGGGATCTGAGTCCAGCTCTGATTCAGATTCTGATTCTGACAGATCATCTTGTTCTTCTAGATCATCATCTTCCTCCTCTTCTTCTTCTTCCTCTTGTTCCCATTCTCAGTCAGGATCTAGTTCTTCATCATCTTCATCTTGTTCTTCAGCATCTTCTTCATCCTCCTCTTCCTCTTCCTCTTCTTCCTCTTCTTCATCCTCATCAGAAGAAAGTGATAGTGAAGAAGAAGCACAAAAGCGAGGTAGGAGCATATATTATTATTGCTATTTTATACGTCCAGAAAATGCCAAATGGGTTCATTTACTGAAAACACAGTTATGTTTAAAATGTCAACCAAATTGAATTTTATGTAGTAATGTTTTATTTTAAAAGTACTAATGAATAGCAAACTAGAATCTCTGATAATAGGCAGGTGGTATGGTATAACTGAAAAAGAATTGGCTTTGAAAATGTAGGACACTTGTGCTCCTCTCCAGGCTCTGCCAGTTACTAACATTGTGACTTTGGGCAAGTTGCTTCACTGTTTCTGTAAAATAATGAAGTTGAACTAAATGATTTTTAAGTCCCCTTCCAGCTCTTAAAGACAATGTTAAAGCCAAAGTCAATGAGTCTACACAGTAGTAATGCATTCTCTGTCCAATGGAATTTGAAAGCACTACAAAAACCATATTCTCAACGTTCAGTAGCTGCTTATTGGTACTGCTAATTTGGCTGCTGCTTCTTAGACTTTTTCTAAGAATATCTTAAATTAATTATTGTAATCATTCCAGAAATAGGAGTAACCAGTGGAATGCATATGGAAAATATTCTCTAACAACTTAAATACTGCTTACCAACTTCAAATATTAAAAAAAAAAAAGGAGTTATTCTTAATGGGCCATATCACAAGTAATTTTCTTAGGGGAAATAGTAATTTCCTAGAGGAAATAACATTTTTAAAAACCATACATTAGGTTTTCCTTTTGAATTTTGTTTTTCTTTTCAAATAATTCTTAGAAGTTACAAGTAGAACTTAAATACAAACCTGGTTGTAAAGTACCTAATTCAATTCCACAATTATTTATTAAACACCTATAATGTATGCTTAAGCATTCAGGTAGATAATGCTAATTGTTATTATTAGCAGAAGGCACCACTCACATAAAATCATATGATGAGGAAAGTGTTGCATCACTAAGCACTATACAAGATGAGACCCAGGATAGTTTCCAGATGAACAACGGAACTCCAAATTCTGCTTACATCTTACAAGGTGGATACATGCTGGCTGCTTCTTATTGGCCAAAGGTAATTTAATAAATGAAATCTTCATTTTTCTGGATTTTTATTTGAAATTCTGGTGTTAGATTTTTTTGTTTTGTCTTATATAAATAAGACAGTGCCTGAAAACTTGACAGATATTTTGAGGGTAACGAGGAGAATAGAAATCATGCAAAATCACTCCCTCCCAAGTTATTGTTAAAAAGATGTATATTATACATACAAATGATTTGTATAGACAGTCTTCAAATTATGAATATGTAGCATTCCAAAAGTTAATCTGTAAATTGGTTATTGGAACTTAGAACACATTTTATTAGAACGTTTATTATTATTAGAACACATTTTCCAATAGGAGTAATGTTATCTATACATGGTAGTTAGGTTCTTCAGGCCAGCTCACAAAAGCCAACTTAACTTAAAATGTACCTGAAGGTACCTTACTAATAGTACTCCAGAGCCTAACCACCATATATACTAGTGATTCTGTGTTTCTCTTTAAAATTGCATAAAAATTTGGAACTTTAGAAACCAAGAACACCTTTTCCTCCATCCTTGAATTAATTGAAAGCAAGGATTTAGTTCCCTAGCTCCATGACACTAATAGAACTCTATAATCAGGGCTCTAGCTCTGTCAGTGAAGGCATTAGCAGTAAGGAGTTAGGACAGTCTTACAAACAGCATTGAGCAACTCGTATGGGGGCTCAGAAGTAAAGAAACATAATGGTGGGGCTACCCACCAAGCCTAAATGCTAATGGACACTTCTGAAGCCTGGGTTGGTTCTCTATTCACACCCTTTCTTCTGGATGTGTAATGGATTGGCCTACCTTTTTCATTATTAAACATACTGCATTAAAAAGCTCCCACGCAATGTTTCCCCACCTTCCCCAATTTATCTTCTCCGTACATGTACACACACACACACACACACACACACACACACACACACACACACACACTACCTTCTCTTTATTGATTTAGACACTAAGGAAAAGCAAGTGTTAATGGGAATCTTTGGATCCACAAAGGACTAAAGATTCAGCAATACTTCAGAGCATTTTATAATAGGTCCTACACGTTTTATTATGGAAGCTGTGAGGTGATGAGGTCTAATAAATAGGGCTTGGAAAAAATGAAAGAGATGAGAATATACAGAGGGGTCAGTGCTTAAAAAATTGTGATTCTAAGTGGGCAGCAATGTGGAGAGGGAGGGGTAGTGCAGGGGCAGGTGAGAAGGAAATGGGGAGCAGGGCAGGAAATTCCTACGAACAACAAGGCTCCCTGACCCTTCCTAAATGAAGGCACCTCAATAAATTGAGATGAATATCAAAATTTGTCTGCTTTTCCAGAAACAAATGTGTTTCACAAGACTTGTGTTTAGGGGAAAATGTGCTATATGTAGCTGTTACCAGACAAGTTACTTGCTCACTTTAGTAATTGATGTTAGATGACTTGACAGCAACTACTTAGGTGAGTTATACTACACAGAGATTCTATACATATTTATATGTAAAAATTAAAGGTTCTGGGGGTTTTTTTTAATAGAACATGTTCCAAAGGTTCTTCTGTAGTAGAGATTCCAGTGATCTTTCCTGCTGTTTCTAATTGAAGAATTTGATAATTCTCCAATCAGAAAAATTGGATTCTCACATTATATAGTCTTCCATAGCACAATATTCATTATAAAACTGGTTAACTTTTTACTCCCGTCCTGGGTTTTTGTAACTGAAGGACTTAATTTTAACTATCAGTAACATGATTGTGCTGCTAGCACAGAGTCCTATAAAAACAATAGTAGTTCAATTAAGTAAAAAAGACATATATGGAACTAAAGATGAATTTATACATTAATGGCCCTGCTGAACTCATTTATACAATATGCATCTTTTTGATAACAATTGAAAATGCAAATTGAAAGAAATTTTCAAAGAAAAAATTCCTTGAAAAATACTTTCAAGAAATTATATTTTATTTTTCCTCTTGTGTTTATGTTATATAAACTACTTTAGTCTTACTGAATTGCTTTCCTAAGTTGAAGGTTTAATTCATTTAAAAGTTTCACTCTGGTTCCAATTCCAAGTAATCGAAAGTCAACCTCTTTTGTTCACTTGATATTCTATCTCTATGAAATGCATCCTGAAGCTCTGAACACTTCTTCACACGTTTGTAACGTGTACACACTTGTGCTAAATTAAATCCAGTAATGGGTCTTTGAAAGTTTATCACTAAAGGTCTGTTCTGATCCTTAAATTGCTCATGTGTGACACAGGATCGGGTAATGATCAATCGGTTAGACAGCATTTGTCAAACGGTCCTGAAAGGAAAGTGGCCGGCAGCCCGGAGAGGTTATGAGGGCAGTGCAGTGGCATCTTTCTACACGACCAAGCTTCTGGACAGCTCCGGTGCTGCTGCTGACACAGGCGAACCCCGTGTGCCGACTCCCCCAAGTGCAGGGGTGAGAGAAGAGCATGACCAGTCCACACAGATGTCAAAGGTGAAGAAGCATGTACGAGAAAAGGAGTTTACAGTGAAAATCAATGACGTATGTTTATTTTTATTGCCCTAGGACCTGATTGCGATTGCTGTGTGCAGCATGTTTTTTCCTGCAAGTGGCTGCCTGCTCTCACTCTTACTTCTTTGCACACTAGTTTTCGGTATTTGGATTGGGTTTCTTTTACACATTCAGAATGTTGAACTTGTGTATTCTACTAAAAGGATTATCCTGCTGAATGAGATGCTTCCTTAAGTTAGTGTGGTGCAGTTTCTAAGCATCTGGTACATTTTTGACACATGGATACACATACAGGAAGTATGCTGTAGTGGATGGAATGCCAAATTTGAAGTCAAAAAGACCTGGGTTCAAATCCTTACCCTGGCCTCTTAGTAGCAAGGTGACCTGCAAAGTCATTCAACTTTTCTGAAGCTCAGACAACTCTTTATGACTTACCTACTAAGACAGAGCTCAGGTTTTGACCTGTTTGAATGGGAAAAATTCCTTTCCTGACAAAAGTACATATCTTTGATATACTGATGCATACAATATTTTTTCTCAATACATTTGACTGTTTTGAACATTTAGTATATCCTGCCATAAGCAGTACTTAAAATTTTTATGTACTTTTTAAACTGTCCGTGACTAAATTGATTACTCAGTATGCAAAGTGATAAAATCCTCTAAAAATAGCCTATGTTAATGGATGAAGATATAGTTGTATGGCAATCATATGAGAAATAATTTTTGGCTGGAAAACTATATGTGGTACTTGGATATTTCATTTAAGCTAGAAAATTTAATATGTCTAAAACTTTTATTCAAAAAATTCAAAAATTGGCTTAAATTAGGAAAGGCATAATTTCATAATTAATTTTCATTATTTCTTCCAATATCCCTCAGATCTTCTGTAGTAGAATTTTTCTTTAAAATCCTTTATCTTGAAGGAGATGTTAATTTTTTTTGCAAGTTTTTATCTTAATGCTCACATTTATTTAACAGGAAGGTGGTTTGAAGTTGACTTTTCAAAAGCAAGGACTTTCTCAGAAAAGGCCATTTGAAAATGAAGATGGTTCACTTGGACAGCAACAGTATCTGGCACGGCTTCGGGAACTCCAGAATGCTTCAGAGACCAGCCTAGTCAATTTTCCAAAGTCCATGCCAGTATCAGGTAAATAAATCATATGTAAAAGTGTGAACTACCTCATAATAATAAAACTTTCTCATCATTTCATAATTCTGCTCATGATACATTGCATGAAAAATTTTGTCAGTCCTTTTACACTTTTTGTTTCTCTTAAATATTAATAAAAATGGTAACAGTGTTGTATAGTAACAGAACTTAGGACTTGGACTTAGGCCTCGGAGCTAGTTTCTGCTCTTTTACTAAGTGGTTGTGTGACAACTCACCTCACCTTACCTCTCTGGGCTTTATATTCCTTATTTATTAAAGAAGGGTTTGAACTGAATTGTAGTTCATAATTCCATCGTACTTTGAGGTTGACAATGTGCTTTCCTCACAACAACACTGTGAAGTAGATAGTAGGTAAATATGTGAAGGATCTATGATATCATCAATTGGGTAGCTTCCTTTATGGGAACTGATTCCATCCATGGGTGTTGCAGCTCATCTGTGATTTGGTATAAAGCAAGGGAATTGCTTGAGGCACACAGAAATCAATTGACCTGCCTAGGGTCACAAAACTAATAAGTGTCAGGCATAAGATTCAAACACAGGTCTTCCTGGTTCCAGTTAGCCCATAACAATTTATTAAGCCCTTGCTATATACCAAGCACTATGCTAAGTGCTAGGAATGCAAAAAGAGGCAAAAACAGCCACTGCTTCCAAGGAGTTCATAGTCTAAAGAGGGAAACAACATGCAAATAACTGTGTACAAACAAGCTATGTATAGGACTAATTGGAAATAATCAACAGAGGGAAGGCACTAGCATTAAAAGTGATCAGGGAAGGCTTCCTGTAAAAGGTAGGATTTTCACTGGGACTTCAGGGAAGTCAAGAGGCAGAGATGAAGAGGGGGGGAAATTACAGACATGTAGGGCAGCCAGTGAAAACTGCCTTGGAGTCAGAAGATGGGAGTGTCTTGTTTGAGGAACAGCAAGGGAACCAGTGTCACTGGATCACAGAGTACATGAGGAGGCAGGAAGGTTCAAGATATAAGAAAAATGGGGGAATAGGGGGAGGCAGGTTATGAAGGGCTTTAAATGTCGAACAGGATTTTATTTTTTGATCCTAGAAGTGATAGGGAGCCACTGGAGTTTATCGAGTGAGGAGGTGACATGATCAGACTTTAGGAAGATTTTAGATTTAGGAAGATCAATTTGACTCAGGTGGGGAGAGACTCGTGGGAGGGAGAAGGACAGGTTTTATTTATTATAATTTTACTTTGAAACAAAATCTGTTTTCCTTCCCTATCTATTTTCTTTCCCTTATTAATTAAAAAAATTCACTGCATTAATTGCTGAAGCTTGATGCTTTGAGGTATTCTTAAATGCTGGTTCTTCTAATGTTAGACCCATTTTACAAAGAAACTGAAGAGCAAAATGGCTATGTAACTTGTTCTAGATCATATAGCTAGTAAATGTGATCTCAAAGTTCTACTTCTAGTGCTGCTATTTTTTGGTTTTATTATTCAAATCAAATTGTATAAAGTTTCCTAGTCTGGAAAATATTTTCATCTGAGAGTTAGTAAATATTTTTGGGAAAAATTCATTTAAAAAAGCCATACACTGTTAAAGTCTCAAAAAGAACATTAGAATATATAGATTCACATTAAAAATTTCTAATTGACAAGAATCATATTCATTAGTACAGGTTAGAACAGAGGTTCTTACCTTTGTTGTTGTTGTTGTGTATCCCTATCTGATGAAGTCTGTGGAACCATTCTCAGAGTCTTTTTGAAAAATTCACAACTGAAGGAAATGCCAAATTTTAATGATAGGTTTGTGAAAATAATTTTCCTATCCAAGTATAAGGGTACCATAAAACTTTTCTGCAAACCCTTTGGGGTCTTTGGAACCCAAGTTAAAAACCTCTGGGTTAGAATCATAGGATAGTCATGAGAGACCTCAAAGATTGTCTAGTCTAAGATTCTACTCAGTGCAGGGATTCCTTCTGTAGCATCCCTGACATTATCATCTAGCTTCTGCATGAACATTTATGATGATAGAAAACTCAATTGCTTTACAGGGTAGCTCCACTGTTCTATAGTTGTCTAAGAGGCAATCTAAGGCCCTTCCTTTGATTAAAGTTCTTTGCTTTTCTTTTTTTCCCGCTTTTAAGCCCCATTTCAAGATTAGGAAGTTTATTTGCTTGAAGCTCTTGCCTCCCTAGTGTTATCTGTCCTCTTAATTCCTCTTCCTTATCTGTAATCTTTTTCCTGTTGAGCTAGATGTATTTCTACACCAAACTGTGTGTTAACCCTCCTTTGTTTCATGTGAGTGAGGTTCAGCTAATGTCTGCTCCCCACCCCTTCCTCCATATTTATATATTCCTCTTTTGTTGTACTACATTTATGAAAAATAGCAAGTTCCACCTTCTTCCTTTCTACACTAGTATATTTCTACATTCACCTGTCTCTTTTTCCTCCTCATATTCTCAAGGCAGATCCATTCCACCTCCAGGACCTCTTAATTTCTGTTTTAACTCCTTCAATACCCTATGAAGATTTTAAAGTTCTGAAAGAACATGTGTTTCTTCTCCCTTTTTTGAATGTTAGCATACAAAAAATTTCCCATTCTGGATTTCTCTGGACTTTTTGTATTTCAAAGTTCTTACTTAGCTCTAGTCTTTTCGTCAGAAATGCTTCAAAGTCCACTATTACCCAAGGCATCTAGGTGGTTCAGTGGATAGAGCAATGGGCCTCAAATCAAGAAGACCTGAGTTCAAATCCAGCATTGGACCTTTACTAACTGTGTGATCTTGGGCAAGTTATTCACCCCCGTGTCTGCCTCAGTTTCCTCAACTGAAAAATGAGGATAATAATAGGACATAATTCGCAGAGTTGTTGTGAGGATCAAATGAGATAATATTTGTAAAGCACTTAGTACAGTGCCTAGCACATAATATGCTATTAGCACATAAATGCTAGTTGTTGTTGTTGTTGTTGTTGTTGTTGTTGTTGTTGTTATAATACAATGAGGCTAGATTTTGGAGACCCTTAAATTCTAATCTTGAATTTTATCTTTAGGCAGTGAGGAACCATTAAGAGATTTTTTAACACGATAAAATCAGGTTTTTTTAGGAAGATTAGCCAGATCTTCCAACTAATATTTTACTATACTGAATGTGTTCTCAAAACAATTTTAATAATACTTGGTAGTGAAATTCACTCCTATGAATAATTCAGCAGAATTTAATGTTTTTATTCAGCCCTATATATTCTCATGTAACTTCATATACTCAGAAATGTTTTTCATCCAGTCTTATTATTCCTTGTCATATAATCTAGAATCGGTTTGTGAAACTGTGATAGAGGTTCCTAAGATTGTATAATCAACTCAAGGACAGTACCTGAATCAGTGCAAAATGTTAGGTAGGATGTTAATGCTTGCCAATTGAAAATGCAGCTGTGATCACAAGTCTGCCTTATCCACCTTCCACAGAGTTTGTTCTAAGAAAAGCAAACGAAATTAGGCCATGTGCCGACATTTTAATTTCTCCCACAAGCTGGTGACATGCATTGCATGGGAATTTCGGTCCAGAACTGGCTCAATTTGGGGGTGGGGTTACGGAGTTATATGCCGTAGAAGAGTGGTTGTTCTCCAAGGAGTGCCAATCAACTCTGGTTGGCCAACACATTGGGAGCTGGGCTATGTTAAAACAAGGGTCTTGAGTAAGTGACTTAGGTCTCTTAATCCTGGTTAAAAAAACATCGATTTCCATATCACTTGTCTTGACAATAGGGAGGAATTAACCTTTTCCCCTGGGCAACACAATGAGCAGTAATAGAGTCATTAGATTAAATAAAGGAGGATGGGGAAAGTTCTGAGTCTCCAAGATAATGATTACTAAGAAAAATCATTTTTCACAGCCTTTATAGCAAAGAAACTCCTTAATGAACTATTACATTTACCAAGCCATTATAATGTAATCAAAAGAGGTACTACTAGATTTGAAAAGCACTGTGGCAAAGTGAATCAAGAATACTCCTAACCAGCCAGGAAGATCAGTCAGTAAACACTTTTTAAGCACCTGCTATGTACCAGACATTGTAGTAAGTGCTGGGAACACAAATAAATAAAAAGCAAAGACAGTCTCTTCTTCTCCAGGAGCTTACAGTCTAGTGGAGGAAGACAGTCACAAATGTAAATTGAAAAACAAGGGAGAGGGGAAGAATTAAGTCTCAGACACAGCAGGGGGACTGGGGATGATGAAAATGTCCACAGAAATCTAAAAGCAGTGCAGCTGGTAAGAAATGGGGAGAAAAACTGGGTTGAGACCCCTTTTTAAATAAATCCCCTGGAGCCCATGGCCCCACCCTCTAGTCAAAGAGTCCAGTCAGAGGGGCAGAGGGTACTGAGGAGATAAGAGGACCAGGTTGATTCAATCATGCAGCATAATGATATTTCCCAATGATGAGTTTCCTGGGGAAGGAAGACATGATAGAGAGGTCCAAAGAAGAGCAAAAGCAATGGAGCTGGTGAGAAAATGGGAAGGTATAAGTATCTGTTTTCTTATTTCTAAGATGGGAACATTTGTATTAGCAGCTTTACAAGGCTGCCTCAAGGAAAATACTTGTTAAATAGTAAAGTATTATATCAATGTTCAGTTATTTTTATTAGGAAAGAAGTACTCAGTTGTAAATTTCTTCAGTGCAAAAATTGTGTTTTATTCACTTTTGTACTTTTCACGACATCTAGAACAGTGCCTCATAGATAATAAGTGACCAGTAATCTTTTTTTGAGAGTAAGATTTGCCATCTAAGTGGCTCAAGAGATAGATCATTGGACCTAGTCAGAAAGACCAAAATTCAAATCTAGCTTCAGATACTTACTAGCTGTGTGACCCTAGGCAAATCATTTGCTCTCTCCCAACCTCAGTTTCCTCATCCCTAAAATGGGGATAATAATAGGTGCTATCTTGATGGTTATTGTGAGGATAAAGTTAGATAATATTTGTAAAGCACTTTGCAAACCTTAAAATACTACATAAATGTTATTGTTATCATTAAGAAAGCTTCTAGTCCAAGGATTACTTAAAGACATGCAAGATGAGAATGAATCAATTTTTAAAGGATGTTTCGATTTTAAATTGTAAAATAAGAACTAAATTACTTTATTTTTATTACTGTGTTTTGAATTCACAATTTGCTCAGGTACTTCTAGTCAGCCAGCAGTTGGTGCCAATGGAGTGATATTAGATAACCAGCCTATAGTCAAAAAAAGGAGGGGAAGAAGGAAGAATGTGGAAGATGTTGACATTCTCCTATTAAATAGAAATAAACCACCTAATCATGTAAGTAACAGGCAGATTAAAACTGTTTTACCCTGATTCTTGACTCAGAATACATAATCACAAACTAACTTTATAATTGCAAAAGTACATTTGCTATTTTGTGAGTACTTTATAAAATAAAGATCTGTGAATTAATAAGCTATAATATGCTTCTTAGATTCTTGTACAGAATGACTAATATGGAAATGCTTTACATACTGCACATTTATAACCTATATGTGATTGCTTACTGTCTGGGTGGAGGGTGAGGAAGGAAAGAGGAAGGGATAAAATTTAGAACTCAGAACTTGAAAAAAAAGTTTACAAATTGTTTTAACATGTCATTGGGGAAAAATAAAATACTAAATAAGAAAAAAATATATGTATTATATATACACGTATATAATACATATATTTTTTTTAGATTTTGTGATCCAGCGTACCATAATATATGAACAGTTTAAGCAAATTTGAAAAAATTGACAGGTCTTTAAATGACAACCTACATTCCTGTTTTACTATTTTCAAAATCTTCCCTAGTATCAGAATAAAAGTTGTTAATGAATTTGACCTGCCATCTTTATCTGGTCTTTTTCTAAAGGTTACAGTAGGTGTTACCACCTCACAGATTACTCCAGGGATAAATCCAGCACTGTCTTACACTCAGTCTCAAGGGATACTTGACATAGAAAATCCGGTTCCAGTTATTAATCTGAAAGATGGAACAAGACTTGCAGGTGATGATGCACCCAAAAGGAAGGATTTAGAAAAATGGCTTAAGGAGCACCCAGGTTATGTGGAAGATTTAGGAGCTTTTATTCCTGTAAGTAATTTAAAAAACAGATTCATTTAAATATATTTATTTTATTTTTATTAATCAGAAACATAGTAATCTAAGACTGTCGTGAGGCATTCATTATGTACTTAGCCATACTCTTAGTAACTGAACAAAGGAATATACTACATTGCCACCTTCTCAGAGTCATAATGATTTAAAAATAAACAGCATCAGAAATACGTATTTTTCTATTAAAAATCACAGTAGTTTTTAATGTCATTGTTGGGTTTATAATTGTAGTTTAAAAAATAAATATTACAACTAAGTCAACTAAGTGTTCTTTCCTCAAGAAATATATTATTATTACCTGGGGTCTAGTTGGACATGGAAGAAGTGAAACATACCAAAAATGTGTCCATCATACTTGAAGTGCTCTCAGTTTCAGTTTTAGATTGTATATCTACAGCTTCTGCCACTTTTTTTACTAAAATGCATGAAAATTTTAAGCAAATTTGAAAGCTGTTGCAAATTTTAAAACGAGAAACTTGGATATCCATAGATAACACTGCTACTAGGTTCTCACCATCACCCACAAGTACTACAGTTCATTGTTAAAAAATTCGAAAAACCCTTTATTAGGTCATAAGTACCTATCATTTCACCGATTCATTTGCCTTACCCTTCCAAAATCTATCCTTTATCCTCATTAGACCCTCTAGTCCCTTTATTTTCTCTCAGACTAGTCACCCATGCTCTGACCTCACTTTCCTCCTTTCCCAGGCTTAGCGTTATAGTTAACCAGTTCAGCCCTACATTTTACTCTTGAATTCCTTACCCATTGTCCAGTCAACCCTCATGCCTTGCCAAAACCTTAGCATTATTCCAACTATCCTCCCTCCTGGAAACGTACTCTTTCCTCGCTGGGTGTTTGTGACATTTCTTTCTCCCTCTCCCTTTCTCTCTTTCTCTCTCTCTCTCTCTCTCTCTCTCTCTCTCTCTCTCTCTCTCTCTCTCTCTCTCTCTCTCTCTCTCTCTCTCTCTCTCTCTCTCTCTCCCTCTCTCTCTCTCCCTCTCCCTCTCTCCCTCTCCCTCTCTCCCTCTCCCTCTCCCTCTCTCCCTCTCCCTCCCTCCCTCTCCCTCTCCCTCTCTCTCCCTCCCTCCCTCCCTCTCTCTTCTTCTCCCCCTCCCTCCCTCCCTCTCTCTCTCTCTCTCTCTCTCCCTCTCTCTCTCTCTCTTTCTCTCTCTCTCTCCCTCTCTCCCTCTCTCTCTCTCTCTCTCTCTCTCTCTCTCTCTCTCTCCCTCTCTTGCTCTTCCTCTCCTTTTCCCTCTCTCCCTCTCTCTCCCCCCTCTCTCTGTCTTTCCTTTCTCTCACTTAGTGATCTCATCAATTTCTATGGATTCCAAGACCACCTACGTGCAGATGATTACAAAATTTATATATCTAGCCCCTGCATCTCTTGAGCTGCATTTGTTATATCTCCAACTGCCTATCGGACATTTTCATTTGGATGTCCCACAGGCTTTTCAAACTCAATATGTTCAAAACAGAATTGTTATTTTTCCTCTTCTCAGCTTCCTTATTTCTGTGAAGGGCACCACTATCCTTCTAGGCACTCAGGTTCAAAACCCTGACTCTTAATTTTACCTTACCACACACAACCAATTAATTGTAAAATCTTGTAATTTCTTTATTCATAGTTTCTCCCTTATCCATCCCCTTCTTTTTATTCACATGGCCACCATCCTGGTCAGGCCATCATGCCTCCCAGTGGACTATTGTAAAAATGTCTCAATCAGTCTTCCTGCCCCTAGTCCTTCTACAATCCATCCCACACACAACTACCAAAGTGATTTCCCAGAAGTGCAGATAAGACCATGTTATTCCTCTGTTCCGTAAATTCCTAAGGCTCTTGCCTCCAGAATCAAATAGAAGCACCTCTGTTTGATTTTTAAAGCCTTTCATAACCTCACCCAAACCTGTCTTCCCTATATCATTATTCATTACACCCTTTCCTTCCTTCTGTGATCCATCCATATTGGCCTTCTTGTTGTTCCTCACCCACAACACTCCATCTCTTATTTCTGAAACTTTACACTGACTGGAATGTGTATTCCCTCTTCACCTCTGTCTCTTGGAATTCGCCTTATTTCCGTCAAAACTTGACTCAGGTACCACCTTCTACTCTCTGCTCTTGAATCCCTTGCCCACTGTTCAGTCAACACTCATGCCTTGCTAAGACCCCAGAACTCAGTTATTCCAACCAAACATGAAGCTTTTCAAGGGCCTTTCCCCCTCAAAAAATTTACCTTTATTTTGTACATGTATATTTGTTGTCTTCCTCTATAAAATGTCAGCTCCTTCAGGGCAGGAAATGTTTCATTTTTGTCATACCTAACACAGTGCTTGGCACATACATAGCAAGCATTTACTGAATGCTTATTGATTAATTTTCCTGAGGGCAATAGAGTACCCCTTTTACTAAAGATGGCCTTTATCTGTAACAGAATTCAGACAGTACTTTCTGTAAAACTAATTTAATAAATGCTTGTTGAATTGAAATGAATTTATTTGAATGGAAGACTTTCTGACGGAAAAGTTCAGTACCAAAGAACTAATAATGTTGTTAATATTGCTTCTTATAATCTCATATTTGAAGCCCCAGAATTTTTTTCCTACACTGGTAGGTGCTGATAATTCAGTACTATTAGCAGTGTATTTCCTACTTGAATAATTCATTATTTCAAAAGATCTATAATATACTCAGTGTATATACTTCTTTGATATAGATTATCAATCCCTCTGTACACCCTGTTTCCTTAGCTGCTTTTTTGTTTTGTTTTGCTTTAGGAGAACTGTGAGGGGAAAAGGTGGGGAGGAGACAGTCTTGTGATGTAAGAAATTCCCTGTGAAGGAACACCCTCCACCATTACAGATTTGTGTAACTTGACTGGACCTGGCAGAGCTTGCATTCTGCTATTATAGCCATTGGAAATCTAGAACTCACTCCTATGCCACAATGAGATCTCTATTTAAATAGGACTTTAGTAAAAGTATTTTACAACGGATTAATTTCATTTTCCTGGTCAAATTCTAATTTTTACATTATGCTTCATTCAGCCTCGCCCTTCACCTGACTCAGGAATGCTATCTCAACTTGCAGATGCAAGAAGATAATGGAAAGTTGACTGCATTCCTGATAATAAAACTGTTCTCATCCTAGTATTTTCAAAATACCCTTGAACATTAAGTTTTAGAATATTTCTGAATTTTGTTTCTCTTGAATTGTTCAGAAGAGCCAAGTTCAGAGTGTTGGGATATTTTTTTCTTCAGAAGTTTGGACAAGCTATTCTACTGTATTAGCTTTAGAACTATCCCAAAAGGAAACAGACTGCCTCAGGAGATAGTGAATTCTACTTCAGTGAAGGTCTTCAGCAGAGGCTGAATAACCACTTGTTAGGAATGTTATGAGAAGACTGTAATTAGGTTAGCATTGGCATAGATGGTTTTGTGACATTTAAAAGGTTTGAGGGACATAGTTTCTGGGTAATTTAATCATTTTAATAATAAGACCAACACATTTGTTAATAAAAGGATGTTCACTTGACTGTCGATTGACAGTTTATATAACCTTCAAAGAGTAGGTGTTCCTAAGGGGTGGCAATCAACTCTGGTTAACAATTAATGAGAAAATGAATATTACAATGAGAAGCTGGGCTATATTCCAGTGACATCTTGGGGTATGTGACTTGAATCACCCAAACCTTGATCAAAGAGCCATCAATTTCCATATCACCTATCTGACAAAAGAGAGAATCCACATTTTCCTAGACCTATCTAAGCAAACAAAATGAGCACAAAAGTACCTATTAGCCCAAACTTAGAATTTCTTTTCCTCTCTGATTAGATCTTAGCCTGGATAAATCTCTGCCTAAGATTTCCCACACTGACTGGTTTCTGGATGAGAAAGTCCTAATACAATAATTAGTTATTAATGCCAGAGAGAAATAATCATTTCTTCCAGCCTTGGAACTAGATGACAAGAAGTACTTTCTAATTCTGAGATTCTGTGATTCTATGGAAAAGATGGCAATGTAGTCTTGCCCTGTTCAGATTGTTTACACCTAAACACTCATTACTGAGCACTTTGCAATGTTCCTTAATGCTTAAGTTCTTCAGATATGTGGTACTGCTGCTTCGGTGCCTTGGCCTGTTCATGCCAAATTCACATTAAGGAAAGATGTAGAGGAGGTAGCATGTTATAGGATCACTGAAGAGAGTTAGCCTGAAATCTTGAATCCAAGCCACACATCTGACCCTAGTTGTTTGACCCTGGATAAGTCACTTAAATTCTCAGCTACCAGGCAGTATTCACTGTAGAGAAGTTGCAGATTTGCATTGGTAGAGGGAGTTTCCTCACCAGAGAGCTTCCTACACAGATGAAATCATAGTCTGGACAAAGAAAGAAAGAGAGTCTGAAAAGTGTTTCGTTATTCTTTGAATTCTGAAATGAATCATCAGAGTACCTTTTAATATATTGTACTTTAGAGAATGCAGCTTCATGATGGGAGACCTAAGCAAAAAAGACATCGCTGCAGAAACCCCAACAAACTAGATGTTAATAGTCTCACCGGAGAAGAACGTGTTCAGTTGATTAATAGAAGAAATGCCAGAAAGGTATGTATAATTTCGGTGTACATTACCTGCAAGTGATATCATAGCATGGTGGCTAGAATACTGCACTTGGAAACAGGAAGACCTGGATTTGAATCATAACAGAGACTTAGTACTCTGTGATCCTGGCAAATCACTTAATTCCTCTGGGTCTTCATATCCTTATCTGTACAACTAAGACAATGATAGCACCTACCTCACAGGACTTTTGTGGTTAGGATCAAATGAAGAGTGAATGAGAGTGTGTGTGTGTGTGTGTGTGTGTGTGTGTGTGTGTGTGTGTGTGTGGTGTGTGTGTGTGTGTACACACACATACACACATACCATCATTTTAATGGCTCTAGGTCTCAGTCCTCCCTCTGTGGCTAAGTTGTTGAATGAGGTAGGAAAATTACTTAAATATTTATGTCCCTAAGTCTTTTCCCTGTAGAATTTTAGTTTTTAAAAAAAAAGTACCATATTAGCCTGAGGTGTATGAATATAGGTTATTCTGTTGTTTTTACAGAGTCAGTTACCTGACCCTCTGTAGCTGAACTATCTCCAGTCTGCTTAAGTTCATCTCTTTATTCGTGCTGAAATTGTAGTGTGAAACTGTGGTCCCCTTTATCTCACAGAGGAAACATTGGAAAACATTTATCACATTCCTTTCTAAAGTATTAGCTATTAGCTCCCTAAGCTATCCTGTGTTCAGATAAGGAAGCAATAGGGAAAAGCAGAGTGAGAAGGAAAGAAAATTAGCTTGAAAGTTAGGTAATACATATTTGGCCTTTCTGATTGTGTTACTCAGTGTAAGTCACATAACCTGGATGGTTTGGTTTCTCCTTCCTATAGGTGCTTCAGTTGCTAGGATAAAGGATAATATTTTCAAACTTATTTTCTTGAAGGAAGGGGGAGCATAGAATTATTTGAATTATTGTTTTGCATAATTTCTTTAACTTTTGTGTTGCACCAACATCAAGTTTGACAAACATCTGGTTTTTATATCTATAAAGTTAGATTCTTTCCTGTAGAAGGATAATTCAAGACTATTGTTGATTTCTGACCTTATGCTTTGATCTTAGAGAAGGAAAACTTCTCTGTGCCTCATCTTATCTCTTAAATGAAGGTATTGGACTAAATGACCTCCAAGGGCAAGGTCTCTTCCTAGAAAGAAACCTAAAGCCACCATTTTAGTTGTGGTTGCATTTTAGTGTAGTTGTATACAGACGCACATAAACACACACTCGTGTACATGTACGTATGCATAGAATTTTTTGTTGATGTTTTGTTTTGTACATCATCATTGGTATCCCCAGTATCCTTCTCCTCCCCCTCCCAGAAAGCCATCTCTTCTAATAAACAGTATTTTTTAAAGATGAAGAAATCAGCACAACTGATGAATACATTGAAAAAGCCCAAACTATGTAATTGCTCTTTTATCTAGTTCTGGGTTGTTGGTTTCTGTAACATAAGCTGGGTTTTCAGATGATTACTAAACTAAAATTACTATTTTGGGTTAATTTATCTTAGCTGGTTGATACCAAATAGGGGAATTTTGAGAGGGTAAATATATTATCAAGTTTAATTATGTTTGACTTAACAATAAACACTCAAAATAGTTAAATGCATAACTGCATGAAGTTTGCACTCATTTCCTCTCCTTCTAAAAAGTTGCTTTCCCCTATTGCTGCTCATACCTTCTCTAACCCCAACAGATTACTACTCCCACAATCTGCCCCACTCCTCTCCTCCCACATATTGCTGAATAGTACTGGAGGAATTCATGGAGCCATGCTGACTGGATCCATGACAAATTTATGTTATTGTATCCCAAATGGACCTTCACCCCAGCAAAGCAATCCTTCTGAAGAACAGCTGTGTGGTGCAGTAGAATAAGGGCTGGCCCTGAAGTCAGGACCTGTGTTCAAGTAAACCTCCATAACTTACTACTGTGTGACCTTGGATAAGACACTTGACTTCTCTGGACCTCTTTTCTCATCTGTAAAATGATCCAGGATGTCAAATGCATGGCCCACCACACTCCCCAAGTGCAGCCTGAATTAGATGAAAGTATAATTGCAAAATATTTAACAAAATAAATAACCATTCAAAAAAACATAAATAATACTGTATTTTTAAACTAAGTCAATGTGCAGCCAATAGGTATCCTTACGTATTTCAATTTGAGCTTGACACCACTGGACTAGATAACATCCAAATTCCCTTCCAGCTCTAGTTCTTATCCTGCACCTGTGTGATCCATGTCTCTCTATCTCATTCCCTATAAGGAATGTTCTGAATTTTTTCTCCTGTCATCACATTTCCTAAAGCACCAGGTGACCCTTCCATCTTAGCAGAGTACCTCATCTTATATTTTACTAAGAAAACAGAGGCTGTTAACTGTGAGCTCCCTTTTCTCACTCTTACCTAGCTCTCTCAGGACTCCTTGACAACATCCTTCATTCTGTCCCTCCTCTGCTCCAATCTCTGAAGAGGTGATACTAGACCAACTTCTTGATGCCATATCTTACCAACCTCTGTTAAATTGTTCCATCAATCATTTTCCCTCATTTTTTATTTTTCCCTATCTCTTGGCTCCCTGCAGGCTGCCTACAGATAGTCCATGGTTTCCTTCATCCTTAAAAAAATACTAATTTGTACTCTTCCATCTCCTCTAAGTTATCATAATTTATCTCTTCTCCATTTTGCAGTGACTCTATATGAGTGCAGAAAAAGTTGTCAGCACACTCATTGCCTCTACTAACTCAGTTCTCAACCTTTTTTAGTATGATTTCTGACTTCATTTTTCTACTAAATATGCTTTTCCAAGGTTAACGAATACTTTTTAATTACCAAATTCAGTTTCTCAGTTTTCATTGTTCTTGACCTGTTTGCAGCATTTGATACTGTTGAATATCTCCCTCCTCCTAAATACGCTCACCTGGGTACACTCATCCTCCTCTTGGATATACTGTTTTTGTGACACTTCTCTCTCTCCATTCTCCTCCTACCTTTCTGGCTACTCCTCAGTCTTCTTTTTCTGGATTATCAGTGTCCCACCCCCTAATTAGGGATGTATCTCCAAAACTCTGACCTAGGCCCTCTGCTGTTTATTCTGTATACTTTCTGCTAATCTCATCCGCTTCCATGGATTCAGTTATCACCTCTATGCAGATGATTCCCAGATGTATGTATCCAGCTTTGGTCTCCTGAGCTGCAGTCCCACCAACTACCTATTGGAAATTTCTGTTTGTATGTTCCATAGGCATCTCAAAACTTAACATGCCCAAAACAGTCTTTATTACCTTTCTCCACTTTTCTTCCTAACTTCCCCATTTCTGTAAGTTATGGAACCATTAATAACTGGGATGTATGCTTCGGCTCAGATAATTAATAAAAAGTATTACTTGCTGTTTCCACTAAGGCATATAAGCATCTAAAGACCTGAGAGCCTAGTAGTTACCTCATGAAAGGGGCTGTCAAATGATCACCACTCAACGTGAAGAGCATTTTAAGATTTCCAAAGTGCTTTCCACACAACAGTCCTATAAGATATATCATGCCAGTATTATTAATCTCCATGTTACAAATGAAGAAACTGCGGCTCAGTGAGATTAAATGACTCGCCTGTTTTCACACAGTTAGTAAATAAATGGTAGAATCAGAACTTAACAGTCTTAAGTCTTTTGACTCCTAAACTGAGAAACATGACAAAAACTGGCATGAGTCTTCATGGAGAACTGAAAGACAAAAGAGTAGAAGAAAACCAGCATCATATACTGTAGAACCCTTAACAAGTAACTTGAGAATTTCCACTTTATGCCCAGTCTATATAATATTGGACAATAGTATATACAGATGAAGAAAATTTTGAAAGAAATCAATCATAAGATCATAAATTTAGAACCTGAAGTGGGTCTTAGAGGTCATCTAGTCCACTAGCATCAAACTCAAATGGAAACAGGGCCACTAAACCATACATAAGAATCCCTGTCTGCCAAATATTGATTTAGAAAACCACATGTTAATATTATCTATATTCTATTGAATTTTTATTTATTAAATATTTCCAAATTATATTTTAATCTGATTTGGGCCACATGTGGTCCGTGGGCTGAGTAGTTGGCATCTCTGTTTAGTCCAGCTCTTTCCTTTTTTTTTTTTTAAATAAACAGAAGTAACTGAGTTCCAACAAGTTTAAGTAATTTACCCTCAAAACATGCAGATAGTTAATAATAATAAAGCTGGAATTTTAACATAGGTCCTCTGACTCCAAATACAGTAGCCTTTCTACCATACCACACTGGCCAAATCTCTTGGACCAAAGATAAATCTGATTTTTAAAATCTCACTTGGAAATACTGTCTTTATTAAATGCTTTGTACTGAATTCTACACTAAACCTTATTTTAATATTGTTTGAGCACACTATGAGCAGCTTCATCTTTGTATGTGAAGGAGATAGTTTTGAATGTATTTTTTATTTTGATCTAAAATCATCATACTTTAATGGTTATATGACATCATAGACATGAATATTCCTACTGCTAGTGTAGATCACAATTGATCTATATGCTATCTTCCTGTGCAATTCTTCTCCATGTCCTCTGTGGAGAATTCACCCAACATACTGGAGTTCATATCTTCAGTTCCTTTAATATCTAATTGATAAAAATGGAGCATATAGAACATAATAAGTTTTTGTCTCGGGGTTTGGGACTATTAGATACCATAATAATAATGTGATTAGGAAGTGACTCAAATTTTATATGCATTTTAATAAAGTAAGTGAAATATAGCAATCATAGAAGGAAAGAAACTTTTTCCAATATTTAACAAGATTGTAATTATCTAACATTTTGTTTTTCAATTACAGGTAGGAGGAGCATTTGCTCCTCCTTTGAAAGATTTATGTAGATTTTTGAAAGAAAATTCTGAATATGGAGTCGCTCCTGAATGGGGAGATGTTGTTAAACAGTCTGTGAGTGTTAAACATTCATTTAAGCTTAAATTTCATATAATTTTATCTTTATTTACCAAAACTATAGGCAGAAGGAATTTGCAAAATAAATTATTATTGTTATCTTTGCTTTTTAATTACCTGCATTTCCTGTTGTATCCCTACTGTTTCCTCCCAGAGAACTCTTCCTTATCTTTTACAAAGAACAGAAATAGGAGGAAAAATCATGCAAAAATAACCAACATATCAAACAAAATTGAAATTATATGCTGTTTTCCACACCTCTGCAAAGAAATTGAGGAGGTATCTTTTCTGTGAGCCGTGGTAAAATTGAAAGGGGTCCCAGGATTTGTTCTTTTTGTCAAAGGCTGCTCTGTTGTTCCCCAGACTTTAGCTATTGTCACTAATTCCCAAGGCAGATGATTTTACCTTTCACCTCTTTTTAAGTACCATCAGCTTTAATGGATATATAATATGTTCCTTCATGCATGCGCATGTGCACGCACACACATGCACACACACACACTGCATGCACGCACTTGCCTCAGCTCTAATTCCTCAATCCTAAAATGTCTGAATAAGGCTCACTTCAATCATCCCTTTCCCTTCTTCCCTTCAAAAGTAGAACAGGAGCACATTGCGCTGATCTTCTCTGAGGCCATAGTGATATAGAACTGGAGACATAGAAGTCTTTGTGGAAACATTTTATTTCAACATTTCATCTACTTAGTATAAGAGAAGGCCACAGTCTTCTAATGGTCTCTAGGCCCAAAGTCTCTCTAGATTCTCTTTGATCCTAGAGATGCAAAGATTTCTACATGGAGAAGGGCTCTATCTATACAAGTTATTATACTTACTTCAGTGGAAAACATTCCTGTGAATGTTTAGTCTTTACTTCTCAATAAATATTTAGTTTGGTAAGCTGTTACTTCCATTGTCAGAATGTGATTATGTGGATGTATTATTATTGAATAAGAATTTATTTTTCAGGGATTTCTTCCCGAAAGCATGCATGACCGTATTCTTACTGGTCCTGTTGTACGAGAAGAAGTAAGCAGACGGGGGAGACGGCCTAAAAGTGAGATTGCCAAGGCAACAGCAGCGGCGGCAGCTGCAACAGCAGCAAATGTATCTGGCAATCCTTTGCTAGCCAATGGATTGCTCCCAGGTGTGGATCTGACAACTCTTCAGGCCTTACAACAAAACCTGCAAAACCTTCAGTCACTACAAGTAACTGCAGGGTTGATGGGGATGCCTGCCAGCCTATCTGGTGGAGAAGTTAATAAAAACATGGCTGCTATGTTCCCAATGCTTTTGTCAGGGATGACAGGATTACCAAATTTACTAGGCATGGGAGGACTCCTGACAAAACCTTCAGAATCTGTAGCAGAAGAGAAGAAGGGCAATGACTCCAAGGAGCCAGATGGAAGAAAAGAAAGGACAGAAAACCAAAACTCTGACAATGTCGGGGAAAACTCTGTATCGAGTTCTCCTTCAGCATCCTCTTCTGCTGCATTAAATACTGCTGCAGCTGCCAGCCCCTTAGCTCTTAACCCATTACTATTGTCCAATATACTTTATCCAGGGATGCTTCTCACTCCAGGCCTTAATCTTCATATCCCAGCTTTGTCCCAGTCCAATATTTTTGATGTACAGAACAACAAAAACAATGACCTAGACTCATCCAAGCCTGTAGAGGAAAAGGAGGAAGATTCCAGGGTTAGAGATCAGGAAGAAAAAGGGGAAACTGAACCAAGTTCTCTCAATGAAAACAGCACAGATGAGGGTTCAGAAAAAGCAGATGCTTCATCTGGATCTGAGAGTACATCATCATCATCTGAGGAGTCAGATTCTAGTAATGAAGACTGACCCCAGGCTCTGCACTTCAATTATGAACTGATTTTGAATTTATTCTTTAATTATTCATTGTAAATATCCCAGTGTTGAGTGCATTGATAACTTACTGACCGAACATTTCAGTATTTGTTTAGAAGTGCAAACTGCTTTCAGAGACATTTTGCATGTAATATTTCTTGAAATTCTTAAGTTTCTGAACTTGTATGTACTATCAAATACACAATGGTGTAAAATTACAACAAAAGGCATTATAATTTTGTTGGGGGGGTTAATTTTATGGAAATTATGCTCAATGAGAGCTGTATATTTAATATATTTGCAATGAACACAGAATACTTTATGCACATTATTGATTTAATTTGAATATAGTTTTACAGCCTCCTTGACACCTATAATTTACAGATCAAAACTCAGCAATAATTTGGGCAGCTAATGAATGTCATGAAAGCTGTAGAATCTACATCATCATCCATTGCTTTAATTACATGAAAATGCTCTAGTGTTGTGATGCACTGCTGATGTTTCCAATTCAGGTACAAGTGTGTTTAAAAGAAGAGATAAGATTCCCAATCAGCCATTTATACTGGCTACCTGTTACCTCAGCTGAGTTAGTTTAGGAAGTTTACATTCATTTCTAATTCTATACTTGTTTTCAGGGTTTTTTTTTAAAAGAGGAAAAAAAACACACATCCTGTATATCATGTTAATCTGGCAAGAGAAGTGACTTGTTTTGCTTAGTCAAAACTCTCTGATCCCAGTGAAGGCAAGTAAGCATAAAAATAATTCTATGTCATGTGACTTTGGGCACCCTATAGACCTACTTAGTTAGAACATTGGGCCTCCAGAAATAATCATATTGAGGTGCAGTAGTGTCTCTCTAGGGGTCAGAAAAAGCAAATTTCATGAAGTGCCACTGACAAGAACTTTCAACACTGCATACTTCATGTAAAAGAAATTGTTTGTTTGCTCTGTTTGTGTAGATTTCTATTTGTGTTTTATGTCATTGAACGATTAAGAAATTACCAGATAATATTGGTAAAGAAAATGCAAATAGCCTAAATTTATTTTGAGTTTCTAGGTTTAATCAGACTAAACGTTGTCCAGAATCAGTGTTGGGTTATCAGTTCATATGAAATATGCTGAGTTGCCCAGTTTGAAAATGCACTTTGAATAGTAACAAAAAGAAATACAAGTAATACCTGTAAAACACAAAAAAGAAGCCCAAGGCTTCTATTTAATAGTCCTTAAAACCCTTTTCTCTAAAAAAAAAAATCTGTCCAATGTTTCCCATGTGATATGACTCTTTCTGCTTAAGCTGCTATTACTCTTGACATGGTAGGTCCATGTTCATACTCAAATCCATTTGAACTTAAAATTGAGTTTAGAATCTCATTTGAGGCCCAACAAGAGTAAATGTTAAAAACAACAACAACACATAGGTACTAGTGTAAGTCAATGATAACATTTGCAAAGGATTAAATTTTGGGGGCAACAAATCACTCCCAAACACTTCTCACATTAAATGAACCCTTTTATATTTTGATAAGAGTTCTGTTGTTTTGTCACAAAGTAAACTTTTATATTGGGTTTTACTAAGACCTTTACCAGGAAATTATAACTTTATATGTAAAATAATTATCCCCATTATTATAGGAGCAGTATTACATGTAATTACAAAATTATATAAGTTCTATTGGGATTGTACTGATTATTGTATTTTCCCACTATTTTATTTTGATTCGATGGCCCTTTATGCAATGTCTTAGCAATAGTGAATATCATACCCGTCCCAGAGAAGTGGGTAGCAATTCTTCATCATGAAAAGGATATATTACATATTTAATATTTTCCCTTTGCAGTATTGCACTTTTGTTTAACTAGAATACACCTATGAAATAGCCAAAGTTTTCAAAAAGTTATTCAACTTAGTTTGCCGATGGAGTATTTCAATACCATCAGTTCTTCCTCTTCCCTTCATGTTCCCTTTATTCCCTTTCCTCATCTTCTCTACACCCCCCCAAAAAAAAGCCCTAAATCTTGTCACTAAAACCTAATTTATATCAAATTTATGAGATAAAGTATTTTCCTAATTATGGTCGAGTAAGTTTGGTTAACATCCTAGTGATTCTCTTTCTATGTAATAAGGCAATTACAGATTTCAAAGCATTAAGGCTAATACTGACTTTGAAAGTATTCTTTTGGGTTTCAAGGCATTTTAAATTGGTATCAATTGAGGAAAAGTTGTCTAGCTATCAGCCAAACAACATGCAAATATGGTTGTATAAAGTTAAGGGTCTAAGGAAAATTCAATAGAATTACACTAATACTGAAGTTCCAGTTGAAAGGATATCCAAGTGTGTGTTGGTAGTTACTAAAAGAATTATAGCTGTTATTGCCTTGTATTTATATCCCTTGTTTCAGGCTTCATGATTCAAGTCTTAGTCCAGTTTTTCTTTTGGACATTTCGAATATTTGCCAGTTGTGTTCTGTGTAGTCTGAATTTGCTTTCTGTAGTTGAAAAAATGTCTTAAAAAAGTCATTTGTAATTTATTGAATTACTTTCTATGATGTTCTATAGAGCAAATGGAAGTTTAATTATTTTTTATTAAACATATTCTTTGACTACCCATGATGTCAGCCTTTATAAATGACAGTAATTATTTTAATTGCATTTGTAATAAAAACAATTTAGTCACTAAAAGATAACTACAGGTATCTATCTTGAGATAGCTTTAAAAAGCAAGGAGAAAGTTGTACCCATACATACATACATACATATATTCATACATATATATACATACATACATACATACCCACAGTTATTCCCTTTTGAGAAATGCCAGATGTATGCTTAGTTTTAAGTTAAATCATTAAAACTTCATTATTATAAAATATTTTCTTTTGAAGAGCCCTAAGCATCTGACTGAATTTTTAGAGTCCTCAATTCCCTTGTCATAATGTATCTTTCTGATTCCTTAGGGCACCTCAACCAGGAGCGCTCAGAGGTCTAGAAAGATTAGTAGAATAGTGGAAACAGTACTGGAGTGGAAGTCAGTTGAAAGATTAAAATCCAAAGCTACTTCTTAGTAGCCTGTTGTCAAGCTATGGTAGACTGGTGAAACCTGTTGAAGCCTCTTTTTGCTTCTCTGTAAAATGAGGTTAGAGTAGTTGATCCCTGTCATTCCTTCTAATTCTGACAGTCTTTTTTTTTTTCATACAGAAGTCTCTAACCCTGTACAATATTCCACTTTGGAGGTTCAATAGATTTTCCTCTACCTAATGTTGAAAAGTTTAGCCAAAGTCATTGCTTTCTTTGATAGCGATTCTCATAAACAATTATTACCCATAAGAATTCTTACACCTTGGTTTGAAGATTTATAATTACAACTGACATATAGTGTTTTAAAGTTTTCAAAGTGCTTTACACACATCTCATTTGAACCTTGTAATAATAACCCTGTGAAGTAGATATTTACAAGTATTGTACTCATTTTACAGATGAGAAAACAGTATTGGAGAGGTTAATTGATTTCTGCAAAGTTACATAGCCGGTAAGTGTCAGAAGTAGGATTTGTACCCAGGTCTTCCATATTCCTAACTCTAGCATTTGATTCACTATACCATATTGTCTTACATGTACTTTAAATATTTGGATGTTTATTTTTCTGATAACTTTCAATAAAAGTTTGTGTGCAGTATGACTAGGACAGAGAGAAGATAATTGTTCTTGCCCAGAGTGAAGCATGACTTCTTCAGTCTAGCCAACTCATCATAAATCTGCTTAGCACTTTTCATAGTGTATGTTTTCGACGTCACACACCTCGCCTCCCTCCCCACCCCCAAACAAGTTTGAATTCTTCAACAGAGACTTATCTTACTATCATAATACCATATATGTTGTTGCCATCATGAAGTATAATGAAACTATAACCATCTCTTGACTCTCGTGATAACTACAGATCTCAAAGTTATTCAAGAAGATGAAATATTTCCAAATGAAATAGCCAAGGAACATACTATAACCTGAAAACACAAAGACAATTATGCTCTGGTGTTGTTGTTTTTTTTTAAAGAATAAAGAAATCTTTATTTTGTAAGTCTTAAAGTGACATAGGAATGTGAGTTAATGATGATTAGTGCTTTTGATACTTGAACTACCATAAAATGTTCTAAGTGGTACAGATTAATGGAATTACAGCTAAACAAATCAATTTCCTTTAACAGATCAAAAATTGCATGCATTATGAAGCTCTGTTTACAAGTGTGAAAGGAAATATCATACATAACTTTGAAGAGTCTTGTGTAGCTTAAATGAATATTACAAAATATATACACTAAAGCTCATGTACTTTTATTCATAAGAAAGACCCCTCAGGTCTTTGCTTAAAGCTTGTTAATACTTCTCTTAGACACGATTCTATCAAACTTAGTGATCTGGTTTCCTAATCCACAGCAGATTAGAAGCAAGTTAGAAGGAGGAAGAGAGTCTGTTAGGTGCTAGCATCCTGATAGCAATGAGATTAATAATTTTTTTTTCTCTTTCATTCCAGTTGGCAGATACAAGGTTATAAAATTACTGTAGCAATCAGGTGCATTTAATGTAGGAGCAAATAAACAACCTTAAAATTCCTCAATAGATCTCAAAGGCATCCCTTTTATAGCATAATACAATCACTGATGTTCATAATTATTATGAGCCATCACCCAGAGGTAGTCTTATTTAATATATGTATATAATTGAGAAAGATTTTTCATCAAAAAATAGTTTGACTTTAAAAGTTTAGGTTCTTAAAGACATGAGTCATTTACTATTTTAACAGGTAATCAGAATAATTATTCAAAGGTTCCATGTACCATACCCTAAATTTTATAGCATGCTAGTTTAATTGGCTGATTAATTTATTGGCTTGCTGTTCATACTTGGTAGTGTGATTTGAATAAAAAAAGAAATTCCAGTGTGGCAGATTTCACTTCAGTAAATAAGGGAGAGTCCGTTTAAGAGTTGAAACACCTAGGGGGCAGCTAGGTGGTGCAGTGGATAGAATCAGGAGAACCCGAGTTCAAATGTGGCCTCAGACACTTAGTAGCTAGCTGTGTGACCCTGGGCAAGGCACTTAACCCACATTGCCACCAAAATTAAAAAAAAAAATTGAGGTGCCTGTTGTCAGGATAGTGAGTTCTTTTTTTTTTCCTTTTAAAGTATCCAAGCAGATACTAGAGGACCATGTCAGAAACATTATAGAGGGAATTCCTGCTTTGAGTAGAAGGTTGGACTAGCTGACCTTACATCCATTCCAACTCCAAGATTCTCTTAATCAAAGGTTTGCTAAGATTTACCATGGTAGAGTGCAGTGGAAAGAGCACTGACCTTGAAGTCAGAGGATTCAGTTTTCAGTCATTCCTGCTTTACCACTGGCCAGCTTTGTGACCTTGGGTAAATTATAACTGATTTTGTTTCACCTAATGGAGAGAATAATATTTCCATTACTCACCTCACAAGGTTGTGAGGATTAAATGAGCCAAAGTTTAGGTAACATTTCCTAAGCCTGTAAGCATCCCTATAAATGGAAGCTATTCTTATCAACATATTCTATGCATCTACCTGTAGTTTGTTACAGTTTAATGTAAACATTATTTTGACTTCTAAGGCAAATCTTCAAGTTTGCCATATTTTTTCTTGTTACATAAAGTCAGGTAGCTGCTCTGTGAAAGATTTATGAAAAAACTTGGACAAAGATTGTATCAACTAAGAAGATATGAATAGGTTTCAATCTATACAAGTGGGGGAAAAGAACCTACATCATTGATGTCCTGCACCCAAAGACATTTTTCCTTTCAACAATACCATTTAGGAACTCCAACATAATTCAGAGTGCACAATTTGTTAATGCCCTGTAATGCCCATTACGTGGTTTTCACATACATATATATGATTTTAAGTAAACTTGATCAAATTTACACAAAAAATAGGGTGGAGGGGATCATGATTCACTTTACAAAAATAACAGCAGGATAATTCCTCCATCTAATTGAATAGTCTAATTTCTGATAATTTTTCAGGAACATCAGCGATTGCATAAGTGAACCATGATGTACATTTCAAAACCAGAAGTTTCCTATAAAATGTGAGAGCCACATTACTAACTACCCTGTCAGCAGCTCCACTCATTGACAATAATGATCCAAGTTGTAGCTTATATCATTTTAAGAAACATTGGTTTTGATTCAAAGGGATTGTTTTCTTAATTTTTGTTTTGATATCATTGAGATCAGAAGTTCATCAAACCCAACAACCATTGATCAAGATAATTTTTTTCAATAGATACATGTTTTTTCTTGTGGTATAATAGCTAAATACCTAGTACTAAATAAATATTTGATTGAAATTAATAGGTAATGGATTTCAGCATTGGCTGAAAAAAATAATTGTTAAAAACAAATTACTCAAAAATGGGTTAAAGGTCACCTTACCAAAAGAGTTTTTAAAATTTTTTCATCTTAATCCAGTACTGAAGTAAGATAGCATTCACTGACATCCCAGGTTTTTTTTTAGCTTAACATTAATTAAATTCCAAAATACACAGTTGAGTAGTGGTATCATTTTAAATAATCCATTACCATTTGGCATGTATACATTCCACATAATAATGAATTAGTTCATATAGTGGAACAGTAGAGAGCTGGCCTTAAATGAGATTTTTTAATTAAGGGAATGCCATTTCCCCCTAATAAAATTGACAACCAAGTAAATTACTTAGTAAGAAAAGTGGAAAATGCTGAAACTGACACAAGATCCATCAAGTAGGAGAAAGATGCAGGTAATGAAAGTACAAAGAAACATTCCCTATTCACAAGGAATGTATATTCTACTGAGGAAATCAACAATACATGTATAAAATATATATATATATATATATACATATATATATATATATACATATATATATACACGTATATATAGTATAAGAATATAGTGAATAAATAAAATTATTTTTAAAAGTTAAATTTTAATCAAAACTAGTTAAATACAAAGTAGTTTGGGAGAGCAAGCAATAGCAGTTGGGGGGATAAGGAAAGACAAGCAGTTAGTACTTCAGCTGCATCTTAAAGGAAGAGAAAGAAAGGAATACAACGAAGTCCATGGGCCCTGATCAGAGCAAAGGCCTATAGACTAGAGATGGAGTGTCATGTAAGGAACAGAAGGCTAGTGTGGCTGGATCACAGTGTAGAAAGGTAGGTTGGGGCCTGTTTATATAGGGCTCTCAAAGCTAAAAAGAGAAGTTTATAGTTTATCCTGGAGGAAATAGGGAGTTACTGGATTTAATTGAAGTGGGGAGTCACATGGTACTTAGAGAAAATTACTTTGGTAGAGTTGTGTATAAAGGACTGGAGCAGTGAGAGTCGTGAGACAAGAAGACAGATTAGGAGACTCATACTCTAGATGAGAAGTGATAAGGGTCTGAACAAAAGTGTTGACTGTGTGAATGCAGGGAAATGGTCAGATGTTAGATTGTGAAGGTTGAAATAGTAAGATTTGACAAAGTTATTGTATATACAGGATGAGGGAAAGTGAAGAGTCCAGGATAATGTCAAGGTTATAAAGCTGGGGAGACTACGGGGATGGTCAGTGTCTTTGAAAGAAATAGGAAAGTTTAGATGAGAAGGATAATGCATTCAGTTTTAGACATGTTAAGTTTATAATGTCTCCAGGATATCCAGTTTGAAATGCCATACATACACGCACACACATACATATGTTGCCGTAAGAAAACTTCTGACGTATGTCTTCTACATAAAGCTGATGAGGTAACCAAATAGGAATGCAGAGGGAGAAGAGAAGAGGACCTAGGACAAACCCATAGAGAACACAGCTGTTATGAAATGTATAATGTGTCTGCAGAGGAGGCTGAGAATGCATGTTCAGACAGGTACAAGGAAGACCAGGAGAGGATAAGGTCTCAAAAACCCAGAGAAAAGAGAGTATCCAAGAGGAGAGGGTGGTCAATATCATCAGTAGGGAAAGAAGGATGAGGCCTGAGAAAAGATTTGGCAATTAAGATCATCAGTAATCTTAGAGAAAGTAGTTTCACTTGAGTGATGAGATCAGAATCCAGATTGCCAAGGACTGAGGAATGAATGAAGGGAGGCAAAGTGTAGAGAACCTTTTCCAGGAGTTTGGCTGAGAAAGTGATAGTGAGGAAGGGAGTCCATTCCAGGCATTGGAAATTACTAAATTATTTAGCTTTACCTTCAAAATGAATGAATGAATGAATGAATGAAAAACATTTATTAAGCACTATGTGTTAGGTCCTTTGCTAAGTGTGGGGTATATAAATACAAAAGAAGAGACAAAAGAGGTCCCACCTTTGAGGAACTTATATATAACACTTATAGAGAATTGTTGGCTAGGGCCAGATGTTTTGGTCTGAGAAATCACAACTGGAGTGAAGCATAACATTGCTTCTAGAAGAGGTATGTCAATCAACTCCCCTATGGCTCCATAGTTGATTGACATACATTTTCCAGAAGCAATGTTATATTACTATGCTATTGATTACTGTTTCCTCAGAAGGAATTATGTTTGTCTGTTCAGTGTGATTCTTCATGTCCTCACATAAATATACCATACACATTCATCCATACATTGATCTCTTAACACTGCATGTGCAGTGTTGAGGAAGAGGTTCAAGATACTCCCATAAAATGAGCCCCCACTGATGCATTTACCTTAAATAACCAGAATATGCAGTTAGCTCAGAACAGTGACCTTAAATGAAATGTCATAGTAAGAAAACTAGCAATAAAACATTTCTTTCATTAACACTGGGGCACACTCTCCCACAAATATATAATCAGTGGAAAGGGTGGACACATGGGGAAGAGGGGGACACATGTTAAAGTATAAATGTGACCAGACCACATGTGAATGAGCATACTTAAAGTCAGTCCATAAACATTAAATACTTAATATGTACCAGGCACTGTGCTAAAGTTTTGGGGATACAAAGAAACATGAAAGGCAGTCTCTGCCTCCAAGGAGTTCACACATTAAAAAAAAAAAAGCTGAAAGGTAGGGCCTGAGAGTTACAGGAGTACCCATTTTGGAGGCATGATGAAATCCTACAGCCAGGTGGGAAAGATGAAGTGTTTGCCTAAAAGCCACATTCTTAAATAGAGAATCTGGGAGGAGTGCTTAGGATGCCCACCTTCCACCCTCTCCAATCAGAAGCTCCCCAGGGGCAGAGGGTACTAAGGAGGTGTGAGCTTCGGAGTTGATTTGATCTTGCAGGGAGATGAGTTTCTGGACACATGGTGAAGACCAGACAAGCAGCTATGTAGGAAGTGATGTATCTGCTTGAGGTCTCCTTCATAAATAGAGAATCTGGGAACATTTGTGGCCAGGGTACTTATGTGGAAGGACCACTCATACCGATGTTACAAAGCTAATGATTTCTAGAGTGATAACACACTGCTCCCTACTGGTTGTTCTAGGGTTGAGCTGACAGTCCCTGATAGATGGTCCACAAGAAGCTCTGCTGGAAATGTCTCCACCCATGGCCCCCAAGCACTGTCCCCTTGAGCAAGTAACAGTGGTGCTTCTTGCTATGTGATTCTGCTTTCAGAAATGTGTGTGTGTGTGTGTGTGTGTACTCGTGTATGTATGAATACATTCATATATTCATGTGAGTTACTTGACCAAATAGCAGTAGAGTTCAGTTTTCCCTTTTTTAAAAAAAATTCTCAAGAATTTCTGCTTTTCTGTGTAGGTGAGAGAATGGGGAAAGGTATAAAGAGAAAGCTGTTGTCCTTTGTTCTTGAGGAGGACCAGTAACATCACCAGGATGATATCTTGGCTTGCAAGTGAATTGGATTTAAGTGAGGCAGAGCTGTGCAAAGTCATCAGCCTCACCCTCTTCTCCAGGGTCATCCAAGTCCAGTGGTAAGACACAGGTCAGGACAACTGGAGATGACCCCAGATGCTGTGGGAGACAGTGGCCTTTTTAAACTAAGGCCTTTCCCAGGTCTCAGTTTGTCAGAGGCAATACCTATTCTGTGATTTAAGGCTGGGTAAGAAATGAGGCAAAAAATTGCCTAGTTTGCCTGCTGAAAAAACCAAACAAACAAAGGTCAAATTTTAACAAAGGAAGAAGAGTTTTCCCCTCTCCAGGTTCAGTGCTTTATCCACTTCACCATCTAGCTGCCCCATTAGAAGCCTAACCACTATAGTTAAGAGGTATTGGGATAGGATTCCTGTGTAACATCAGATCTTCACAGCCCTTCTTACTCTGCTCCCTCCCTTTTCAGTCTTATGTCTTCTATCACCCACACCTCCCTTGGTATACTCTTCAATCTGGTGACTCTAGCTTCCTTGCTCTTTCCTGAACAAGATACTCCAGCTCTTGGCTCCAGAATTTTCTCTTGCTGTCCCCCATGCCTAAAATGCTCTCCCTCCTCATCTCCATCTCCTGGCTTCTTTCAAATCCCAGCTGAAATCATACGTTCTGCAGGAAGATTTTCCCAACACCTAATTCCAGTGCCTTCCCTCTTTTAATTATTTCCTATTTTTCCTGTAGATAGTTTATGTTTATAGGTACGTTTGTTGTCTCCCCATTGGACCGAGATAACTTTGAGGGCAGGGACTGGTTTTTGCCTTTTTGTATCCCCCCAGTGCTTAGCGTAGTGCCTGGCATATAGTAGGTGCTTAATAAATGTTTATTTACTGACTGAGAGAATGTAAGTTCTTTGAGGGCAAGGACTCTTAGTTTTGTCTTTGCATCCTCAAGCACTTAATATGGTACCTTGCATATAGTAGGAACTTAATAAATTCCTGTTGATCCCCCCATGAATCATGACCCTTTCTCGTGTTCTCAGTGGGAAGGTAGGGAGTGGAGAGGTGGGTGAGAAGGCAGTCTTGGCCAATTAAATAAAAATATATCATTACCTGTCTATATCTATAAAACTTAGGAACTTTAATAAACATAATGACTAACCAGAAATCCAGAGGACTTGTGATGAAACATGGTGCCCATCTACTAAGTAGTAGGTACTTAGTAAATGCATATTCTTTCTTGAATCATTAGTTGAATCATTTCATTCCCTTGCTCAATAAACTCCAGTAGCTCCCCATGATGAAATACAAACCCCTCTGATATTTAAAGCTCTTTATAACCAAATTCCAAGCTACCATTCCAGACTTAGACATTACTTTCCTTCACATGTTTTACTGTTCTTCACACTTTACTTCATCTCCCAGCCTTTTTACCCTGGCTACCTTCCATACTTGGAATGCACTTCCTCACCTCCACCTCTAAGAAGCCCTACTTTCATTCAAAACTCAGCCCAACTGAGATCTGCAAGAAACTGCCCCCACTCAACCCCCAAAACAGATTACATAGTATTTATTTTACATGTACTTTTGTATGTATATATGTTGTCCCCCTCAGAAGAAAAGCTCCTTGAGGGCAGACTTTCATTTTTCTTTTTGTCTCCCTCTTACAGTACCTGACACGTAGCAGATGCTTAGTAAAATACATGTAGCTTAATGATGAAAGTAAAAGAGATCTGCCCAGGTGCTCCACCAATATCCATCAGAGAAAGGCCATAAACACATTGGATGGTACCCCTGGAAGGATTTGTGGGAACACATGGAAAAATCACACAGGAGACAGCCATGGAAAGGTTGTAATCTGTATCACTGGAGGAGATACCCACCTACACAGTTAAAATCAGTCACTCAAGAAGTATTGAGCAAAAAGTCATTTATTCAGTATTGTAGTAATCAGTTTTTACAAATGATGCTTTAATGCTGAGACAGGGGTGATAGACTCAAGGTGTAAAACAAAATATACAGTTTTGGACATGCAAACTTGTGGATTTGGGTTTGCTTGGGAAAAGGAACTTTGGAAGGAAACACAGGCAGAAGAGCTTTGAAACTAACATATGAATTTAATATATCCTTTTTAAAAAAGTATTAACAGATTCAAGGTTTTAGATACAATCCTCTTTTTCTGTGCATTGTATAAAGAAAAAAAAAAGCAAGTGATATTTTGAAATCAATTTGCTCTCTTCCTAAGTGTCTGAGGCACAGATATTCTCTCCAGTTGGGTTCTGTTCCAGCTTAGGGTTTAACAGGATGTAATGATTTCGTTTTTGAAAAGAAGCAACTTCAACACAGAAAGAGGAAGTGAGTTGCCAAGTCATAGAGCTATCTAGTGGCAGAATGAGTACTAGAACCCAGGTCTCCAACTCCTGGTCTGGTATTTTTCCACTTAGCTGGAAGAAGCTGTCTAGTGGCCCAAATGTAAGCCCCTTGGGAATGGATTCACAGAATTTTTATAGAAGAGACAGCAGAGACCATTTAGACCAACCCCCAGATTTTACAATGTTGAAACTAGGGCAGAATTTTCCCAAGATTATGCAGCTTGTGATCAGCAGCTGAGATTCAAACTCATCACCTTTCTCCAAATCCAGAGTTCTCTCTACTCTACCATGGTGCTGGGTGCATATATAAAATAAGGTTTCAAGGGTATTTTTAGAGGGTTAGCAGAATGACTGAGAATCAAGGTTCAGTCAAAACCTCAATCCAGGCTGTGAAGCAGGAGAATTTATGACTGAATTAGTTTTAGAGGAGGGCACTTTGACCACATTTTTAAGGATGCCTCAATAAGATTAGGCAGAAGGACTCAAGATTTATTAAGGTTGTAAAGTTGAACTAATGTATCTTAAAAGATGTAAAATTACAGGATGTCAGTTGCAACTTTTTACTCCCCTGTGATGAGAGTTGTGAAGGACTCAAGATTTATTAGGGTTGTGAAGTTGAACTAATGTATCTTAAAAGATGTAAAATTACAGGATGTCAGTTGCAACTTTTTACTCCCCTGTGATGAGAGTTGTGGAGACAGTGAGCCTCCCAGTGTGAATAGAGAGTTGGGGGAAAATAGCACTGCAGTAGGAATGAGGCCTGAGTTGTAGACCATATGCTGCTCTGAACCTCCTTATTTGAAAAATGAGGAAACTATGCCCCAAATGGGCCAGAACTTGCTCCAGATAACACATCGAGTTAATGGCAGAGTTGGGGACTACAATCTAGGTCTTCTAAATCCAAGTACATGCTTCATTAAGCCCTTATTTTTATTCTAACAGTAATAACAAAATACTCAAGTAAAATGAAAAAGAGCTCATACCTAAAAATGCAAACTCCAAATTATTTGCAAATTTCTTAAATGTTATCAACTTTAATAAAATGCCCTATTTGCTTTTGTGACCCTTTCTGATCAATATACTTTTTTCAAATTTTGCTGCCAATTTTTTACATAGTGGTAGTTCTACATTTATATCTTTAGATTCTCCTTTCTTTATTCTGCATGTCACATTTCTTTCAATCTCCCATTTCCATATCATTCTTGATTTCTTATGGCACAATAATATTCCATTACGTTCAATTTGTTCAAGGAATCCCCAGCCAGACACGTGTCTTATTTTATTTAACAGATGACCAAACTGAGGCCCACCCCGAGGAGTCTCACACAGCTGGAAAGTATATGGAGTGGGGACAAGAATGCGGGCCTCCAGATTTCCTGCCCTAACTTTCCACTCCTGTGATGGAAGAATGAGACTACCAGTGTAGACAGAGCATCGAAGGGAAAAAGACCCTGTTGGGAATGAGAAGCTCTGAGCAGCAGTCCCTATTATGGAGGCACCTGGCGGCGTGACCTTGGATAAGTCACTCTACCTGAACCTGTTTCCTTCACTGTTTTAACACGGTATGTCTTACAGTTCTAACAAGCTCTTGTTGTTTCAGTTTCTCCTTTTGTTAAAAAGAAATCGTTCTACCGCGGGCCCTAAGAGAGAATGGGGTGGGAAGCTCTGGGTACCCCCAACCTCTCGTTCCTAGCTAAACGTGGCACCTGGCCCCGGGGTCCGCACATCCGATCACCTCCACTGCAAAATAAAAGCGGAGGTTTAAATGCCTGAGAAGCCGCTCCCAACTCGAAAATTCCTAGGAACCCAAGCAACTCCGCCGAAGACACAAAATGGGTTTTCTGTCCCTCGTGGGCACCCGACGTGGACTACAGCTTCCAGGAGGCCGCGTTCGCAATGACGGCGGCCGGAGCGGCCACGTAACCGTTGGCGGCGCAGGCGCGGTGCGGGCAGCCGGGCGGGCGGGCGCTTCGCGGTTTGAATGGCTCCGGGCCGGGGTCGCCCGCTCGCCTGAGAAGCGGCCGCCGCGGAGCTGAGCGCCATGCCAGCAGGGGCCGACCAGCCGCCTCCGCCGGCGGCGGCCTCTGAAGAGGAGGAGGACGACGGCGCGGAAGAGGAAGCGCCGACGGAGGCCGGCGGGGAGGAAGCCGGGGGAGAGCGCGGCGGGCCTGCCGTGCAGACGCCGGCGCCTCAGACGCGCCAGCGGTTTGACGAGCTCTGCGGGCGCCTCAATATGGACGAGGAGGCGCGGGCCGAGGCCTGGGAGAGCTATCGGAGCATGAGCCAAAGCTACACGCTGGAGGTGCGCCCGCATCGAGGGAGGGACGGGCGGGCCTGGGGCCGAGCCGCGGCCGGATTTCGGGCCTGGCCGCCGCCCCTCGGGGCGGAGTGCCCGCCCCCTGCGGTCGCCGTGCCCACGCACGCACACGCAGGGCGACGTCGCCGTCCCCGACCCCCGCCTCCGCGGGAGGTGCTGTTTGCGGTGGAGCGGGAAAGGCCCCTCTGTGGGGAGGGGGCGTTAAAGGAAGGCGGGTCCTGGGGCTTTCTTTGTGCCAAGGTTGGAGCACTGCGCGACCCTGCGCCATCACCTCCCCGACCCTGTGTTGCTCACCTGTCGGATTAGATCATCTCAGTAGTGCATGAACATTTAGTAAATGCCGACTGTGTGTCAAGCCCTGTGCTAAGCGCTGGGGAGACAAAGAAAGCTATAAAATAAACCCTGAACGCCCAATCCACAGAGCGAGACAACACCTAAAAAAGTGCAAAGGCGGGAGGGAAGTGTCATCTGGCTGGGGCCATGAGGAACGGCTGCAGCTGGGGTGGGAAATGATGCCAGGAGGTGTGAGTTTCAGAGCTGATTTCATCTTGCAGAATGACGGGTTTCTGAGATTAGGAAATCCCGGCGGTCATCTGTGTGGGAAATGAAGGGAATGTGGGCCATTATTAATTATTTTTATAGGGGCCTATTCCTTGAATACAGTTCTTTCTGACTTGAGGGATGATTAATAGTACTAAGTCCTGGTCCTACATTAACTTTATTGGAAAGTGTCAGATAGTTTAGCCCCCTAACCTAAGTGGTGTTTTCTTTTTCTTGAAAGATAATAAGATTTCATTCCCTACTCTGCTAAGATAGGACCAAGGTGGTATAGTTGAACGATTGCTGAACTTGGAGTTACAAGAGCTAAAATTTAGAAGAGGAAGGGACTTTTGAAATCATTGAGAGCGACCCCTATCTAAGATTCTTTTCACCTCAAAATCTTATTAATCTAGTACCTGAACAACACCACATTCTTAAGTATGCTAACAAGTGGTCATCCAGTCATTTATCATCTATTATTTCATTTCATAATTATTTGTAAAAAAAAAAAAGGAAAAAGAAAGAAAGAAAAAGAAACCCAAAACACTTCCATGGTAATGTTAAGGTTTACAAAGCACTTTTCTGGTGATTCAGTGAAATAGGTAAAGTATTATCCCCATTCTCTAGATGAGGAAACGCTCAGTGAGACCAAGTAACTTGCCTGAATTACAATGCTAGAAAGTTGCAGAGCTGAGAGGTGTGTGTGTCTCATATCCCTCAGTAAATTGTAGATTTCATGAGGGCAGGGACTGTCTTCAACAAACTTTGTATCTCCCTTCACACTTAGGGCAGTGCTCTTAAATTAAATTGAAATACAAATAATTGCATGACCACTCAGGACTAGTTCAAACCATGTGGAAAGCATGTCAGTCATGCTTTTGGATAAGAGAGAGCCTTTGAGGAATTGCAAAACTCAAAGGAACTGTACAGCTCTTTTATAAACCCTGTTAATTTGACACAATGTTTCTTACCTTCCCCAAGTATTGACACAATGACTATATTGTGGTCATATCTTCTTCACTTGCAAACTGGAATTTCCTTCTCTATCCAGTAATGGTAAATTCTGCTGGTACCTTTTCACAGACCAATGAAAAACATCCAGAAATATTTATGCATTATCAGATGTTTGGCTATTGTATTCTAATATACCTGATATTCAGGAAAACATCAAGTAAATTCTCCTTACTGAGAATCTAGGCTTTTAATGGAATATTGACTTGAATCCTCATTTCTATACCTCTTACAGACGAAAGAGTATTTTGTTTTGGTGACGTTAAGAAACACTTGTCTCATCAGTTTATCTCAGTCTTCTCTGTGCTACTTTTTATATAATCCCAGTTTCGGTTTGAGAGACCACATTTGCCCAGTATTATGCAGCCGTATATGTTCTATTTGGAAACAAATGTAGCATAGTAAATACCACATTGAAAATTGGAAAATAAAGCTCAGCTTGTTTAGTACAAAATTTTAGGCTTCAGTCTGTCAATCTACACAAATTATATGACTTTTGGTAATGAGGACAACAGCTGTTTCTTGCTTGGATTGTGATGGTTCCCTGTTTTCCCTAAACCAGGTATTTTAAACTTGGAGTCCATGAGCTTTTTTAAAAAATAGACTTTGAAAGGGCACCTAGGTGGCGCAGTGGATAGAGCACAGGCCTTAAAGTCAGGAGGACCTGAGTTCAAATCCAGCATCAGACCAGACACTTACTAGCTGTGTGACCCTGGGCAAGTCACTTAACCCCAATTGCCTAAAAAAAAAGAGTATAGATAGATAACTTTATTTCAATACAATTTATTTTCTTGGTAATTCTGTATATTTCATTTCCCTATATTTCGTTTTGTGCAGGGTCTATAGACTTCTGATTCTGAGGAGTCCATAGGTTTCACCAGACTGCCAAAGGGGTCCATGACACAAAAAAGATAAGGAATCCCCACCCTAATCCATTAAGTTAGTGTTCAGTGTAAAGTATGAAGAAAGGACAACAATGCCCTTTTCCTTCTGTTTTGATTAGAAAGACTACTAAATGCTGTCTAAGCAATTTGCTTGAGCATCTTCTAGGCCTACCCTCATCAGGAAGAAGGACATTCTTATAGTTTTTGAAGACAACTGTGAAGGTGCTCCTGGGGGAAAAGATTTCATTTGATTTCCAGGCATTTAGACTTTTCATCATGAGGGGAGTATAGGATATCTATGTAAGGCACATATGGGCTTTGGAAATTAAGCACTGTTTTTCTTCCCTCGAACATGACTATGGAGGGGAATGTCAATGGAGCCACCAATGTCTTCAGAAGCAGCATGGTACACCTATATTTATACTTAGAGGACTTGGGTACAAATCCTGGCTCTGCCACCTATGTGACCATGTACAGATTTCTTATTCTCTCTCGGCCTCAGTCTTCTCATCTATAAATTAGGAGATTGGACTAGGCATCATTCTTAATTCAAGCTTAATTTGACTTAATGTGCATTTTCTAATTGTGAGCAAAATGATTATATTTAAGCAAGGATAGAGTTTAAATTCTGACTTGAAATTTCTTATATTTGATTTGTTAATAGCAACTTAATTTTGTTTTATTTTACAGGGAAATGATCTACATTGGTTAGCATGTGCCTTATATGTGGCTTGCAGAAAATCTGTTCCCACTGTAAGCAAAGGGACAGTAGAAGGGAACTATGTCTCCTTAACCAGAATTCTGCGATGTTCGGAGCAGAGGTAATCTATATATTAGATATATTAAGTGTAGAAATAGAGTATGATTTATATAAAAGCCCATTAATCAGAGTAATAACAGACCAGGAATTCTTAATCCAGGATCCATAGATAGATTTCATGGAGTCCATGAACTTAGATTAGAAAAAAAATTTACATCTTTGTTTTCACTAACCTTGAAATTTGAAATTGAAATTTAGCATTTTCTTCAATTATTTTAATAGTATTTCATTTTTTTTCCAATTACATGTCAAGACAATTTTTAGCATTCATTTTTATAATATTTTGAGTTCCAGATTTTTCTCCCTATCTCCTTTCCTCCCTTCCCCTCTTCTGAAAATGGTAGGCAATTTGACATAGGTTATACATGTGCTATCATGTAAAACATATTTCCATATTAGTCACAATTGTGAAAGAAGAAACATCAAAAGGAAAAAAAAACACGAAAAAGAATAGAGTATGGGCAAAAACTGTGCTTAAATCTGCAGTCAGAGGCCATCAGCTCTTTATCTGGATGTTGGGATAGCATTTTCCTTTGTGAGTCTTTTGTAGTTGTCTTGGATCATTGTGTTGCTGAGAAGAGCTGAGTCATTCATAGTTGATAAGCGCACAATGTTGCTGATACTGTGTACGGTGTTTTCCTGGTTCTGCTCATTTCACTTTGCATCAGTTTGTGTAAGCTTTTCCAAGTTTTTCTGAAATCTGCCTGCTCCTCATTTCTTATAGCACAATAGTGTTCCATTACATTCATATATTGTATTCACCTTGTTCAGCCATTCCCCAATTGATAGGTATCCCAATTTCCAATTCTTTGCCACCACAAAAGAGCTGCTATAAATATTTTTGCATATGTAGGTCTTTTCCCCTCTTTTATGATCTCTTTGGGATACAGGTCTGGTAGTGGTATTGCTGGATCAAAGGGTATGCACAGTTTGGTTGCCCTTTGGGTGTAGTTCTAAATTGCTGTCCAGAATGGTTGGATCAGTTCACAACTCCACCAGCAGTGCATTAGTGTCCGTTTTCCCACATCCTCGCTAAGATTTACTGTTTTCCTTTTTTGTCATATTAGCCAATCTAATAAACATAAGGTGGTACCTCAGAGTTCTTTTTATTTGCATCTTTCTAATCAAAAGTCATTTAGAGCACTTCTTCATGTGCCTATAGGCAGCTTTGATTTCTTCATCTGAAAACTGCCAGTTCATATCCTTTGACCATTTATTGTTGGGGAGTGGCTTGTATTCTTACAAATTTAACTCAGTTCTCTATATATTTGAGAAATGAAGCCTTTATTAGAGATACTTACTGTAAAAATTGTTTCTTAGCTTTCTGCTTTCCTTCTAATCTTGGTTGCATTGGTTTTGTTTGTGCAAACCTTTTTAATATAATCAAAATTGTCCATTTTTACACTTTATAATGCTCTTTATTTTTTCTTGGTCACAAATTCTTCTCCATAGATCTGACAGTATTCGTTGTTCTCCTAATTTGCTTGTGGTATTGGCCTTTATTTTTAAATCATGTACCCATTTTTACCTTATCTTGGTATATGGTGTAAGATGTTGGCCTATATCTAGTTTCTGCCATATTGTTTTCTAGTTTTCCCAGCAGTTTTTGTCAAATAGTGGGTTCTTATACCAGAAACTGGGGTCTTTGGGTTTATCAAACACTAGGTTAATATGGTTATTGACTACTGAATCTTGTGTATCTAATCTATTCCACTGATCCACCACTCTATTTCTTAGCCAGTACTAGATAGTTTTGATGACTACTGTTTTATAATACAGTTTGAGATCTGTTATTGCTAGGCTATCTTCCTTTGCATTTTTTTTTTCATTAATTCTCTTGATAGTCTTGATCTTTTTGTTCTTCCAGATTAATTTTGTTATTATTTTTTCTAGCTCTATAAAATAACTTTTTGGTAGTTTGATTGGCGTGGCACTGAATAACAAAATTAATTTAGGCAGAATTGTCATTTTTATTATATTGACTAGGCCTACCCATGGGTAATTTATATTTTTCCAGTTGTTTAGATCTGACTTTATTTGTGTGAATAGCATTTTGTAATTGTGTTCGTGTAGTTCCTGGGTTTGTTTCGGCAGGTAGACTCCCAAGTATTTTATATTGTTTAGAGTTATCTTAAATGGAATTTCTCTTTCTATATCTTGCTGCTGGGCTTTGTTGGTCATATAAAGAAATGCTGATGATTTATGTGAGGTTATATCTTGTAACTTGGCTAAATTTTTTAATTATTTCAAGTAATTTTTTAGTTGATTCTCTAGAGTTCTCTAAGTGTACCATCATATCATCTGCAAAGAGTGATAGTTTTGTTTCCTCATTGCCTATTCTAATTCCTTCAATTTCTTTTTCTTCTCTTATTGCTAAAGGTGGCATTTCTATTGCTGTGTTGAATGATAGTGGTGATAATGGGGATCCTTGCTTCACCCTGACTTTATTGGAAAGGCTTCTAGCTTATCCCTCCTACAGATAATGCTTGCTGATGGTTTTAGATACATATTGCTTATTATTTTAAGGAACACTCCCTTTATTCCTGTGCTCTCTACTGTTTTTAATAGGAATGGGTGCTATATTTCATCAAAACTTTTTCAGCATCAGTTGAGATAATCATATGATTTCTGTTGGTTTTGTTATTGATATGGCCATCTATGTCGATAGTTTTCCTAATATTGAACCAACCCTGCATTCCTGGTTAAATCCCACCTGGTCATAGTGTATAATCCTTGTGATATATTGCTGTAATTGCCTTGCTAGTATTTTGTTCGAATTTTTGCATCAATATTCATTAGGGAAATTGTTCTATAATTTTCTTTCTCCATTTTCACTTTTCTTGGTTTAGGTATCAGCACCATATTTGTGTCATAAAAGGAGTTTGGTAGGACTCCTTCTTTGCCTATTTTTGCAAATAGTTTATATAGTATTATAATTAATTGTTCTTTAAATATTTAGTAGAATTTACTCATGCACCCATCTGGTCCTGGTGATTTTTTCCTAGGGAGTTCATTAGTGGCTTCTTCAATTTCTTTTTCTAAGAGGGGATTATTAAGGCATTCTGTTTCCTGATATTTTCATAAATATTCATTGATTTCACTCAGATTGTTAGATTTTTTTGGCATATAATTGGGCAAAATATTTCCTAATGATGGCTTTAATTTCTTCTTCATTGGTGATGATATCACCCTTTTCATTTTTTATATTGGATTTTGATTTTCTTTCTTTTTTTTTAAATCAAATTAACCAATGGCTTGTCTGTCTTACTGGGTTGTTTGTTTGTTTGTTTTTCATAAAACCAGCTCCTAGATTTATTTATGAGCTCAATAGTTTGTTTTCCTTTTTTTAAAATTTTCAGTCTTACTAATCTTGCCTTTGATTTTTAGGATTTCCAATTTGGTGCTCAATTGGGAATTTTTAATTTGTTCTTTTTCTAATTTTTTTAGTTGCATGCCCAATTCATTGATATTTTCTTTTTTTTTTTTTCATTTTGTTGATATAAGAATTTACAGAAAGAAAATTTCCCCTAAGTACTGCTTTGGCTCCGTCCTATAAATTTTGGTATGTTGTCTCATTGTTGCCATTTTCTTTAATGAGATCTTTTTTTATTGTTTCTGCAATTTATTCTTTGACCCACTCATTCTTAAGGATTAGATTATTTAGTTTCTAATTAATTTTTAGTTTTATCTTTCCACTGCTCTTTATTGAGTGTCATTTTATTGCCTTATGATCCAAAAAGGATACATTTGATATTTCTGTCTTTCTGCATTTGATTTTGAGGTTTTTATACCCTACCACCTGGTTGATTTTTGTGTAGGTGCCATGTGATGCTGAGAAAAATGTATATTCCCTTCTGTTCCCATTCAGTGTCCTCCAAAGGTCTGTCATATCTAACTTTTCTAATATTCTGTTTACCTCCTTAGTTTCTTTCTTGTTTATTTTTTGGTTGGATTTATCAAGTTCTGAGAAGGGACAGTTTAGGTCCCCCATTAGTATAGCTTCCCCCCCCCGGCAATGGGGTTAAGTGACTTGCCCAAGGTCACACAGCTAGTAAGTGTCAAGTGTGTGAGGCCAGATTTGAACTCAGGTCTGTCTGACTCCAGGGCTGGTTCTCTATCCACTGCACCACCTAGCTGCCCCTACTAGTATAGTTTTGCTGTCTGTTTTTTCCTGTAATTCACTTAACTTTTCCTTTAAGAATTTGGATATGTGCATATATGTTTAGAATTGATATTGCTTCATTGAATATGGTAACTTTTAGCATGATGTAGTTTTCTTCTTTGTCTCTTTAAATTAGGTCTAGTTTTACTTTTACTTTGTCTGAGATCAGGATTGCTACCCCTACTTTTTAAATTTCAGTTGAAGCACAATAGATTCTGCTCTAAACCCTTACCTTTATTCTGTGTGTCTGTCTTCTTCAAGTGTGTTTCTTGTAAACAACATATTGTAGGCTTCTGGTTTTTGATCCACTCTGCTATCTGTCCTTCAATTACTTTAATTTTTACTTTTACTTTAATGTTTTTCTGAGAAGGGGTCCGTAGGCTCTACTGGATTTTCAAAAAAGCCCATGACACAAAAAAAGTCAAGAATCTCTTCTAAATTAACAGCTGTTTGCCTAGAGTACTGAATATTAGGAAGAGGTAGTAATTTAGCCTTTGCCTTATGCCATAATTTGTCAGTTGGTATATTGGGAAGGAGCATACTTAAATTATTTGAATATATCATAACTGTGAGAGAGATCTTTCTGTCAATTATAGCCAAATATTTTTTCAAATCCAGTTAATCATGATCATATTGAAAGATAATATTGTGGTTCTTCATAGCAATTTGAGAAACTGTAAGAGAAACCCTCGCTTAGAAATTAAATGTATTTGGTAGTAGTCATATAACTCTGTGCAGTATTTATGTGTGTGTGTGCTCATGTATAAATATGAATGTGTATATGTATATAAATATCTATGTGAACATGTGTGCATATATGTATTATACATATATGTGAATGAATGTTAATTGCTGCTTTTATTTGGGTATCATTGAAATGATTATAAGTAGTTAATTATAGATAGTTTAGCCTGTTTGGTGATTTAAAAAATACTGTTTGGGTTTTTTGAGTTTTGTTGTTGTTGTTGTTGTTGTTGTTGTTTTTAAGTATGGACCAGTGATTTCATTAGTATAGTGAGCTGATATTACAGAACCTTCCTCTACCAATGCAGATCAGCAACTCTTGTATAACTTATAGTCTTAAAGAGTTGTCTCCTGTACCAGCAAGTGACTTGCCTCTGGTCACATAGCTAGTATATCAGAGGCAAGACTTGAACTCAGATCTTCTTGACTTCAAGGCAAGTCCTTTATCCAATATGCCACACTGTCTCTTTATACCTAGTACATATGTTAGTTAGAAACATCTAAATTCCACCCTATAGTATTCTTTTTGTTAAATTTGAGTTTTTAGTTTCTCTTTCTCTTTTTAAAACCAATAAGCCAGAGTTGTTTTTGTTTGTTATTGTTGTTTTTCCTCAAGATTTATTAAGGAAGACTTCCAGATAGTTGTTAGAGATGAACCTAACCAGATGTTATGTACATACCATGGATTAAGATTTTAAATTCTGAAGACAGTGGTTAGCACTGTTAGAATTCTGTATCCACAAATACAAAAATATAACTAACTGCCTATTTAGAATTAATTCATGGCTGTTGTTAAGTGCCTTTTGAATTGGGATCTATATCAATATTCGGATATAGTAAGAAGTAATATCATTTTTTAAAAGTTACGCTAGTTAATTTATGAATGTTTTTTTTTCTTTTAAAAACCAGTTTAATTGAATTTTTTAACAAGATGAAGAAGTGGGAGGATATGGCAAATCTACCCTCACGATTCAGAGAACGTACTGAAAGACTAGAGAGAAATTTCACAGTGTCTGCTGTGATTTTTAAGAAGTATGAACCCATCTTTCAGGACATTTTTCGATATTCTCAAGAGGAGCCACCTTGTCAACAGAGAGGACGAAAGTACCGGTAGGACTTTGTGTTTGTTAACCAAAAATAAGAAGTTTTCTGTCCTGAGGAGGCATGCATTAGTTCTATTTCATTCTCTGTCTTCAAAAGTTTAAATTGATTTTTCCCTCCTAAATTGGACAACATTGTGCTCATTTATTTTGTCATAATCATTCTTTATGTTTGTACTTACACAGTTTATAGAGTACTTTCTTATATTTTCTCATTTGTGTTTTATAACTATTTTGTGAGATAAATAATATAAATACAATTAACTCCCTTTTACAGATGAAGAGAGTTAGACTCAGAGAGGAAAAGTTACTTATCCATGATCACACAACTAGTATTTTGGGAGTCTTTTTATGCAAAGAAGAAAAGCTAATTCTACCATTATTACCCAACCATTAACAGGATCTTATTTTACTATCTCTAAAGCAAAAGTCTGCATCTTTGAACATATGGGCAAGAATAAGACAAAGCATTTGAATACACATTTAAAAACCAATTGCTGTGGCAATATACTTTTCAAGAGGATTGAAAGCATTATAAACATGACACTGCTAAGTTGAGTCAAACAAAATAAACAATGATTTTTTTGTTATGGAGGCATGCCAGTTACTATTAACACAACATCTGTCTGCTCTTAGTTTGTGCCTCTGCTGTGGCTGATAAAATTGGGAATGTTTACATTTCCTACTTCCAGTCTAAGCCATTTAGATTCCTATCTGCATAGAAGTTTGATAGCCCTGCAGCTGCTTCCCTCCACTACCCTCACAAGTCCTCACCATAGTTCTCCCTTAGGACAATGGATCTAAAGCTCCCTTGGCCACAGGTCTCCTCTTTATCCACTGATCTGTAGCAAGATACGACTTCTGCTATATGAGTAGTCAGCAAGCAGTTTCCAGCCTCAAGTTCCTTAGTTTATTAAACATATGCTCTCAAAGTAGCTCTCAAACAGAAGGTTCCTCAGCTGTCTTTCAGTCACCACTTCTCTGGGTAGCTTTCTGCTGGCTCTCAGAACATTAAAGAAGTAGCCCAATTCAATTTAACAAGCATTTATTAATTGCCTGCTATGTATAGGGCACAGTGCTAGGCATTGGGGATACAAAGATGAAAATAAAATTCTCTGTGAGCCCTCAGGGAGCTTATGGTCTCTGGGGACAGGAGGAGATACAGAAAGTATACAAATAAAAACTGAGGAAGGGAGGTAGCACTGATAACAGAGAATCAGAAAGAGCTTCATTGAGGAGATGGCACTGGAGCTGAACACTAAAGAAAGACAAGACTCTGAGAGATAGAGGTGAAGAGGCTTCCCGTTCCAGGTGGGGGGATGGGTTATGTGGAAGTCCTGGCAGGAAATTTAGGGTCAAGTTCAGGGAACACAACATGGGCCAGTTTGATGGAATATAGGATTTGTGAAGGAGAGTAATGTGAAGTAAGCCTGGGAAGATGAGAGCCATATTGTGGAGATCTTCAAAAGTTAGGCTCAGAAATTTGTACTCTATCATATAGATCATAGGGAGCCACCTGAAAGTTTTTGAGCAGAGAGTAGCATGGTCAGACCTATGCCTTTGGAAGATTATCTTGGTAGCTGTGTGCAGGTTAAGTTGGAGAGGGAAAAATTGGAATATGGGAGACTAATTAGGAAGGTGTTATAGTAAAACAGTTGCTAGGTGATGAGCACCTGTATTTGGGAACAAATTCAAGATGATACGGCAATAGAATTGACAACTTATGGAACATGGGAGGCGTGAGGAAAGAGAAAAGTCAAGGATTCCTCTGATGTTGCAAATCTGGGTGACTGGGAGAATGGTGTGCCATTAAGAGAAATAGGGAAGTTTGGAGGGGGACAGTTTTAATGGGGAAAATGAGGTGTTTTAAGCATATTGAATTTGAGAAGTTGATGGGAAATTCAGGATGAGATGTGCAGTAGGCAGATGATGTGGTGCTGCAATTCCCAAAGAGGAATTAAGACAGGATATATGCATTTGAGAATTATTTGTGTATAGTTGATACTTGAGCCCATGGAAACAGAGAGGGTTGCCAAAGAAGAACATACACAAGAAGAGGAAAGGGTCTGCAACACACTGCAGGCTAAAAGGGTGGGAGATGGAAGATGACCCAGCAAAGGGGTCTGAGGGAGAATCTGGGGAGAATAGTGTCACGAAAGCCAAGAGAAAGAAATGGATGGGCCACAGCGTCTCAGATGCTGCAGAGAGGTCAGGAAGAAGAGAACTGGGAAAAGGTTATCAGCGTAGGAGCTAACAGGTTGTTGCTAAACTTAGAGAAGAATTTCAGTGCAGTCATCAGGATTCAAGATGTCAGATTTCAAGAAGAAGGAGTGATGAGTGAGTTGAGAAACTGAGTGTTGAACTCCTTCCTAGGAGTTTGGCTCCTTCTCCTTCAGATGTGCCTATTCCCAGCCAGTATCCTTTTAGTAGATATAGGACGTAGAGTCAGCTGATATAAAGTTCCCAACACTGCTTTATAACATACAGCAAGGTGATCTGTGGGTACAAGCTATGTAAGGGCACGTTCTCTCAGAGTATTTTGTTTGGCATGTATTTAAATCATTAATCACTTCTTGGCCCTCCCCATTTTGTTCTTCCTACCATCAAGCTTCTTTTGCTCTAGCTCTGACCTTTGGGATTATTATGCTAGTTCATTACGTTTCTGCCATACAGGAGTCATTTCTCTACCTCTCTCCTTCTCTGTCTCCACCTCTCTTCCTCCATCTTCTTGTCTGTCTCAGCTTCCCAGTGCTCTTGAGAAAGGTCCTGTTCTGTCTGAACTTCACATCTACTCCCTTGGCACCTAATGGCTCACTTTTGTTAGTATCCCCTAGACTTTACCCACAGAAATTTTCTACCTAGTGTCTTTTCTGAGAATTTAGCTCCCCTGACCTTCTGCAGTATCTCCTGGGTTCTCCTTCTTATAATGTTTCTCTAGCAGAGTGTAGGAGTTGGGGTTGGGGAGAAGAGCAGATAGCAGGAAATGCGGTAAGGAGATGATGAACTAGGTTTAGGCCAGATTGTGGAGTTAAATAATTTTAGAGTTAATAGATAATCAAATAAATAAAATTTGCAGGTTTACCAAGTATATTTTAAAGCAATGAAGTGTTATGCCATTTGATCCTCACAGTATCCCTGTGAGTTAAGTAGGGTAGGTTTATTGGACACAGTAGTTATTGACAGAGCTGAGACTAAAACTCAAGTCTGCTAATGCTTAAAACAGTGCTCTTCCTTTCACAGGGCTAGATTAAGTCGTTGAGATCAGCTAACTTGCCTAAGTGTTGACAGATACCTGATCAGGAAGCCATAAATTAAAAAGAGGCCTAAAACTCCTCTTCTGAATGCCCTTTCTTAGTTGGCATACCAAAGCACATTGAATATGCATTAAAAGGTGGGAAATAGAGTTTAAAGACATGGGAAATTCTTACAGGGACAGGGAAAAAATAGTTCTATAGTAGGAGTAGGGCACAATGTAGAGCAGGTTTTCAGCATTTTCTGTATAGTTTGATTGGTGTCATTTTAAGAAATGCCTGCTTAATCATATTTTCTGTGCCCTCTAAACACTTACATTTCAGCATTTCTCTCTGAAGTATATTTCCCCAGCTTTTGCATATCCCTGCTAATATCTGGACAGAACAGGAATTCGTATCAGAAAGACAAGGTCCCTTCTAGTTTTCCGTGTAAAATAGAATACAAGACTGTTGAACTCAATTGTGAGTTTTTGGTTCTTGATTTGTGTCACTCTGAGAAGTCATTTCTAATTCTCATGGCTTTCCCCTCCTCCAAGGCGGCAACCGTGTACAGTCTCAGAAGTTTTCCAGTTTTGTTGGGTACTCTTTGTGTATGCAAAAGGTAAGAGAACTTGATGTTATGTTAAGAGAATTTGATGTTATGAATTTACTTAATACTTCAAATTTCAGTCTGCACACTTGTGGACCATCAGGATGTTTTAGGTACTGACTTTGTAAACCTGAAGTACCTGTATATCAGTGTTAACTTTGAAGTGATTCTAAAGGAGTCTAACTTCAAATTTCTTTTCATTACTGCTAATCTATAAACATTCACATGGTTTCTGTGAATTTCCTACGTCCAGATTTCTTTTCATTAAATATCCCTAACTGAATCTGTCCTATAAGTAGTTGGAGCATCTTGTTCTGTATGAACTATTTTTCAAAGCTAAGGTATTGAGTTGTTCACTGGAAATATACTTTATTCGTTACATGCTTAAAGGATTACAGACTCAGCTATGTGTTTTTTCGTTCTTTGGGGGTGAGGGAGACTCAGTGAGGATAGTTTCTGATTGAATTTAGATTAGTTACAACTTGTTCAGGCAAGTATATCATTTAAACTTTGGACAATTGCTTTTCTTCCCCACCTTACTTACCTAGCTGCCATAAGTCTGCTTTTCATAAAGTGTATCTCCACAGAATTTCAGGCTCTTTATAGTTCTGAAAAGAGTTGACTGTTGTCAGAAGCCCTCTCCTTTAGAAAAGAAAGTGTACTGAGCTACATAGCTTATTTGTTACAGCTTGAGCTTCCTTTGCCACTGAGCTGCCTTGATACAGTTACAACTTAAAAATAATAAAGTCCAAAGAGACTTCAGATGGAAGTATAACTCAGTATTATTCGGTATCTAGTGCACTCCTCTCATGTTGCACATGAAAAAAATGAGACTTAGAGAGCATAGTTAGATGTTTATACAGCTGGTTAGTTAAAAGCAGAGCTTGGACTTTGGACTTGAACCAAGGGGTCTTTACTCCCAGTCCATTCTCCTTCTACCAGAGCTCACTTCTGTGGCCACAATAAAGATGACTGTTTCCATTGCATTGGTCAGAAATTTTAAGGAAGACTAGTGCCAGGTATAAGCTTCTAAGCCATTCTTATAGCTCAGCCTTCGGCTTGTTCTACATGGCTGCTGTGTTCTAGTAAAGCACTGCTCTACAGTTTGGAGTGCACCTTTGCTTTCAAACAGACACACATTCTATTTGGTATAAAGCTATATAGAATTATTTCTCTTGGGATGTAGGAGAGCCCTTTTAATATTTGACAAATTTTCATTTTCCTGTTGCCATTGTATGGATTCTTTTTAATATGGTCTCCCAGGTCATGTTTATTTGTAATGTCACAATTTAGAGGCAAGGTAGAAAGTATTTCAAAGTTGGGCAGCCTAGGAGTTAAAATTATTTTTTGACTTTTAGAAGCATTGAAGCTTATGTTACAAACTTGTTTCCTTTGAGTGGTGACAGTCTTTGCTTCCTTATCATGGCAACCATGCCCCAGTGACAAGTTTGGGCTTGTTTTGTATCAGGCTTTGTAGCTTGAAGACCAATGAGTACAATTTCCTGTTTTACATTCAAAGAGTTGAGCAGATTTTCATTTTGACCTCTTTTCAGTGGTGTAGGGTGGCTTAGGTTTGCTTACATGATTAAATCTTAGGTAATAGTGCTGCAAATCTTAGATAGTAACTATGGTTCACATTTCTGACAAAAAGAAGAGGAATGTTAATTATTTTTTTCCTTTAATTCATCTGCATTAATTTGTTGAATATTTCATTTAAAGTGAAGCTAAGAATTATTTATCCAAGGTAAATGATTGTCTTTTCTTGGGGGAGGGAGGTATGGGGGTGGGGTAGGGGTGGGGGGACACATGAGATAAGTAGACAAATAAGGAATAAAAAAACCCAAGATAGAAATGTTCAGGGTTTTAACCGCTTTTTAAGAACTAGGTATGTGAAATTCTTGAGGAATTATCTTGACCATTTTAGAAACAATTCGTAAGATGTCTTTAAGTTTCCTACAAGTTAGATGTCTTAAAATTAGTCCATGAGGCATATTAAAATAAAATAGAGAATGTGAAAGATTGGAAGGCTTATGTGAATATAATATTTAGCCTAAAAACATATTATCGATGTTCTTAGTTATGAAAAGTCTTAAAATTTTACCTATCTTAAGGATAATAGATGCTCAGACTTCAAATAAAAAGCTAGTTTCTAAATATCCATATTCTTCCATCATTACATATTTCTGTTAAGTTTTTGGGGTTTTTTGTGATTTTGTTATAAAATAACTGAATAATTATTTTTGGCATATATTTGCTTTTACTCCCTAATCATTTTAAGTCACTGTGTTATTTTTTTCTTCCTAGATATGTTACCTTTAGTATACTGCAATTCAAATAGGTTTAGAACTTTTAGTTCTAGAGCTTAAAAATCTTAAGTTGTGCCTGCATATATTGCATTAATTTGTAGTAATTTATAATAATTTGTAATTACAAATTAACTGAGATACAAAGTCATTTATACTTGTAGAGGGTGAAATATTGCCCAAATTATGATGGTTTGCGGTATGCCTATCTTAATTTATAATGAAAAGTAGGCACTGATTTTTTTTTCATTGTGTGTATACATTTCTTAGTCATTTACTCCCAAGCAGTTTGCACTATTGTGGATTTATATCATTTTCATTATAGAAGTGTACTTTTCCATAGAAGTAATGTTCCTAAGGTTTGAGATATCTTTTAAAGATAAGTTTTTAATATAGAAAACTTACAGAATAAAATTTAATGATAAAACCCTAGGTAATCAGTAGGTAATTAATAAATCATTGACTGAACATTGAATGAATGAAAAGCATATTTAGTGGAGTTTTTTTTTAAGAAATCAATTTACAACTGTAAAATCCTATTTAATCTGTAAGTGCAAGCTTTATATAATGGGACGAATATCTCAAGATTTATTTAAATTTGACTCTGTGAATATTACAATTCTGTAGGTAATTTCCCAATGATCAGTGATGACTTGGTCAATTCTTATCACCTTTTGCTGTGTGCTTTGGATCTAGTATATGGAAATGCCCTTCAGTGCTCTAATCGTAAAGAACTTCTAAATCCAAATTTTAAAGGTAGGTGTGTTAATGGGAGATTATCTGGCTGTACAACCTTGTAAGTAAATTGTAATTGTAGAGAACAGTTTTCTTTTGATTAGCATACATAAGTCTCAAAAAGTCTTGTTCCATAGTTACTAAAATGCTTTTAATTATTTAATAAATGGGAATCAGGTTTGTGGAGAAATTTTCTAGATTATGTTGACAAATAACGTGAGATTTAGGGTCTGTGATGATGAGCTCCAGAGCAGAAGGCTTTTAGAAAAGGTGGGAAGCAGAGCTGATTTGTGCACAGCAATGCTGTCTCCTCTGCTAGTGACCCTGACCCTAGAGATTTAAAATCTGCGACTCAAAGAGAGGGATTATAATATAAAGCAGTAAGATAATCTTTTTCATGATTAAACTAATAAAATACTGTGTTTGACAGACTTCAGGTATACAATTTCTGTATAATTTAAGACATCAAAGTTCTTTAATGATACACTGAGACAAACTAAGATTATAATGTACAAAGCAAATAGGGCAGCCTTGGAGCTGGTATTTGATGTTTCTGTTGCCTTGAATGACAGCGTGTTGAATTATGGTGGATTTATAACTGTCCGGAATGCCTCAGACAGGTTTTCAGCTTTCATGGTTAATGGCTTTATTGACCTCAAAATTGGAAGTTAGAGTTGGGTACAAGAGTTGCTTGTTGTCTAAGTTGACCAAACTTCATAATTCATTCTAACATTTTCCTTCTTTCTCCTCTACACCCTTTCTCTCCCATTTATTTCTCTCTACTTTTCCTATCTTCTCTCCCTATCTGTCTTCTTTTCTCCTTTGCCTCTTTTCTCTTTCCTCTCCTTCCACACGCCCTTCTTCTTCTTGGATGCCCAATTAACTTTGTTTTCCTCTTGCTCCTCTTTACTCCTTTTCCTTCCTCTTTTATTTTCCTGTCGCTTAGCTAAGACAAAAAGAAGCTGTAAATTGATGAGATAAATGTTAACAAGTAATTAAGTGGGTGTTGAGAAGTTTCCATTGAGTGAACATCATAATTATCTTTCAGAGCATTAATTTTGCTTTGTAATGCTATAGATTTCTTCTCTCTAATATAGCTCAGCAGTTAGGATATGGGAAACCAAGAGATAAAATGACGCTTTGATAGTTTAGGCCTTTTTAAGCTTGGTTGTGCGTGTAGTAGTAATTATAATTTTTTCTTGCTATTTCCAAATGTATAACAGAGTTTCTCAAAATTGAAGACCATTTGAGTATTTTTCATGGATAATTAAACTAAAAAAATAGATTAGACCTATACTATTATTATGTACTTTCTCACCTTGTTGCTATGTTAGGTTCTGTATCCAGTATTCCTGTTTATGTTTTTAAACCTTGCTTTTAATATTAACTGAGAGCTACATTTATCTTGTGACTCTTTTGTAGGCCTGCCTGAAGATTTCCATAGTAAGGACTCCAAGCCTTCTTCTGACCCACCGTGTGTCATTGAACCACTTTGTGCCCTGCATGATGGCCTAGTTTTAGAGGCAAAGGGAATAAAAGAACATTTCTGGAAACCTTACATTAGAAAGCTTTTTGAAAAAAAGGTGTGTAGGAAAGAGAAAAGACATTCTGCCAAATAACTAAATTTTATATGATGAATTGAGTAACCTTTTTTTTGTTTGTTTCTTCATAGCTTCTGAAAGGAAGAGAAGAAAACCTTACTGGATTTCTGGATCCAGGGAACTTTGGAGATAGTATGTGAGTGCTTTTGTTATAAAATAACCAGATACTTAAAGATTATATTTTTAAAACTGCAAAATAGAGGTAATTCTTTATGGACAAAAAAAGCTTATTCAGCCTGTTACTAATTTGTCTGGTTTCAAATTTGATTTGGAAAGAGTGTAAAAATTTTACCTGTTACTCCCCAAATATTAAGATGCTTTTTTATTGTTTGTTAGAAAGTTTGGGGAGTTAGCATAGAACAGTGGAAAGAACATTTGACCCAGGAGTCAGAGGATTTGGGTTCTTCAAATACCCTTGCTCATGCTTCAGTTTCCTCATCTGTACAATGAGTGGGGTGTACTAAATGGCATCTGAGGTCACTTCTGGCTAAAAATCTGTGATCTTGTTTTGGGAAAAAGAATACCATGAAACTATGTTGATCTTATGGATAATAGTTAGATGCTAAAATCTATTCACATGGAAAAATCTACTCTTGAGAAAATAATTATAGGAACTTAATGAAGTCATTAGAGGTCCTCTCATAGGAAGCTAAGTGTAAATACAAAGCTGTATAGTAGCATATACTGACTATCACATGTGATAAAGGAACAGAAACATAATTAGCATTGATTTTTCACCCCAATGTTAAGAAATGGACATGATCGTACTAAAATCAAACATTAATTTAAAAAAGAATTTGCAATTCTGCTAGTTAAAAAATGGAATGATTAGTCTAAAAGCATTAATTGAAATAGCAATTCTCTGAAATTATGCCCTTTCCCTTTTTAAAACTTATTGACTTTTTTTATGCTACTGTCATTTCCTAATCTATATCCTTCTCCTCCATTGAATCCTCTCTTGTAACTAAAAAAAAAAAAACCAGGAAAGCAAAACCAACAAAGTGAACACATCTTGTAGCATATGCAACATTTTGCACTCATAGAATTTCATTTCTCTACTGAAAGGAAGCACATATGTGATCCAACCATTCTAGACAGCAATTTGGACCTATGCCCAAAAGGCTAGAAAACTACATCCCCTTTGATCCAGCAATATCAGTACCAGATCTGTATCCCAAAGAGATCATAAAAAAGGGAAAAGGACTGACATGTACAAAAATATTTATAGCAGCTCTTTTTGTGATGGCAAAGAATTGAACGTTGAGGGGATACCCATCATTTGGGGAATGGCTGAACAAGTTGTGGTATATGAATGTAAAGGAATACTATTGTGCTATAAGAAATGATGAGCAGGTGGACTGAGAAAAACCTGGAAAGACTTACATGAACTGATGCCAAGTGAAGTGAAAAGAGTCAAGAGAACAGTAACAGCAACATTGTGTGATGACCAACTTTGACAAACTTAGCTCTTCTCAGCAATACAGTGATCTAAGACAATTCCAAAAGATTTGTGATGGAAAGTGCTATCCACATCCAGAGAAAGAACTATGGATTCTGAATGCAGATTGAAGCTTAATATTTTCTGTCTTTTTATTGTTTTTTCTTTCTCATGGTTTTTCCCTTTTGTTCTGATTCTTTTTTTACAACATGAGTAGTGTGGAAATATGTTTAATAGGATTGTATAAGTATAACCTATATCTGATTGCATGCCATCTTGGGGAGGAGGGAAAGGAGGAAGGGAAAAAAATTTGAAACTCAAAATCTTGTAAAAGTGAATGTTGAAAACTATCTTTAAATGTAATTGGAAAAAAAATAAAAATACTATTAAGTGGGGAAAAAATGGAGGCAAGTATGTTTCCTCATGGTTTCTCCAAGACTAGGTTGGTCATTGCTGACTGTTTGCTTTCTTTCTTTCTCTTCAATAGCAAAGCCATCAACAAGGCCTATGAGGAATACGTTTTATCTGTAGGAAATTTAGATGAACGAATTTTTCTTGGGGAGGATGCAGAAGAAGAAATTGGGACACTCACTAGGTGTCTGAACACTGGCTCTGGCCTGGAGACCGCTGAAAGGGTGCAGGTGAAGTACAGTCTGCAGCAGCACTTTGACAAGGTCAGTAAAGCAGCCCTAGCCCCAGTGTGCTTCTAGAGGAGGTCTGAATCAAAAGAAAACAGGACATAACAGTTCCTTATTCTGCCCTCAGCCTGGCCTCTTGGCTGCTTGAGTCTTAGTGATGACAAGCTGGGTTTTTTTTGTTGTCATTGTTGTTGTTTTTTCCACGTCATTTGTGTATAACCCTGGAAGAAAAAAAATGCTTCTTAGTTGTCTTCACAGAAACAGTGGTTTTATTTGTTTCATTTAACATCAGTGAACAAGATTGCATTCTAACTTCATTTTACACTTAACTTCAGCTGAGTGTACTGATAATAATTGGCCTCTTTAAGAAAGGTTCACTTCTACATTGGTTTGGGCGGCTGAGCCATAGAGAGGCTTAAGAATCTGTGCAGTTTTCTCAGCCTCTATCTTGGTCCAGTGTTTTTTGAAAACTAATCATGTGGTATTAGTTGAAGCAGACACACAGGATATCTGAAGTAAATCAAGAGATTTTCAACTTCCTTCATGGTGCTTTATGCACAAAAGAGAATATGAGATTTCTAAGGAAAGTTCAGCCAAAGGCAGCATGGATAATTTCATGGGTGAATGCCTGTGAATGAGCAGGCTCAAGCTGTTAAAAATAACAGACTCAGAAATAGTTTATGACTTTTCATTGGTGAGAAGAGAAAAACAAACTGCTGTTTTAAAATTGTGAACATGCCTTTTATTTTTCTATCTGGGCTGTCTGAAGCCTGTTCAGTATAAAGATATTAGTGTGTGGAAGAAACTTACACTGTACTACCAGCAAGCCCTGGGTCATCTCTGAGAATCACCAGCAGGAAGCACTGTAAGTTATTACACTTAGAGTTCTTTCCTCAGCCATTGTGGGATTATTTGGCCACATCTCTTTGGTGGTCTGTCGCTCTAGTCTGAAATGAATAGCTAAATTCTCAACATAGCATCCATGTGTGTCAGAGTCAGAAATCACATCTGACTTTGTCAGTGTAGGGTGAAATTCTTAGCCAGATTAATTTTGGAGGAACAGCCTTTTGAACCTATTGTTCCCAGATGGTCTGACTTTTTTTTTTTCACTAGACTTATGATATGAATTTATTTGGAGCAGAATAGTCATTGGCGCTGCTTATTTTTCATGTGTTTATTGTTTCTACTAAACTCACAGAACACACATAGTTTTATTTCTTCTCAATGTAATTAATTATTATCTATTTGCTGAATATTACAAAACCTGGGCAATTTACCCTGTGAATATGTGATTGGGTATTTTTAAAAGCTGTTTCTAGAATCAAGTACATTTAATACATAGGAAAATACATTGTAATGCTTCAGGGGATCTGTGATGTGGGTAACACCCTTTCATCAATGCAAATCATAGCTCATCTGTGCCTTCTCATGTTGTGATTCTTATCTATGGCCTTCCTTCCATAGGCCCTTCATAGAGAATGTACACATTGTACTGGAAACTTCCTTCCAGGTCTTCATTAAGTGCAAGACTTGCATCACAATATAGTACTTGTACATCTATTATCCCTTGCTCTTGTTTTTTTTTTTCATTTTTTTCAGTCATACATTTCCTCAGTTATACCTTTTATGCTACTTCTTGTATGTCAGTGTTACAAAAGAAAATAATGCTGCATTTAGAATGAGAAAACCTAGATTCAACTCCCCCTTAATTGGTTGTGCGACTTTGGGCTTAAAATTAGAGGGCTGGACTAGATGACCTCTGAGGTCCCTTCCAGGTCTTTGAACTTACTATCTCACGTATAGCAGCATATTTAGGCCTGCTATGCACCTTTGTTCTGCCTTAGGTTTACCAACAACTTTAACTTTTTTTTTTTTTGGTTAGGCAATGGGGTTAAGTGGCTTGCCCAGGGTCACACAGCTAGGAAGTGTTATGTGTCGGAGGCTGAACTTTAAGTATTTTAATTGGAAATTAAAGAGCATTCTTTGTTTCATAATCATAGAATATCAGTGTTAAAAAGATGAGTTTTTGTGTCAAGGGTCATTGAAAGTATAGAGCAAATTGCCAGATTACAAATGCCATTTTTTCCTCAGCTTCTCTGGGCCCAGCCCATTTTGCCCCTTCATACCATCTGGTCTGGACAATGGGCATTTGTCATCTTTTTTCTTTCCTGAAAGGATTGTTAGGCTAATATTTTTTTGAGTGTTCATAGATCTCATTGAGGAGGTCCTGCGAAAATCCTAGATTTTAATGTAGTCAGCAAAAAGTCTCATCTTCAAACATGGACATCTGGAGGACATCTTCCACAAGAGAATATATCTTTCTGTTTTATGTAAGTCTCACTTGATAGCAATAATCAGGAAAATATGACAGTATAAAATTAAAGGAAAGTATTCTTTTAAGGACATCACACAACTTACATTTATACCTTTGATTTCTGAGTTATTATGAAGGATATTTCTATTAAAAATTTATTTTAATGCTTATATCCTTTGACACCAATTCAGCTCTTTTTCAGAAGTATTCCATTTATACCACAAAATATTGAGGTTACCCTTTATTGCAGTGAAGATTTTTCCACTTTTATTTCTTTGAATTTTAAAAGAATTAACTTCATTGAGAAACTGAGATAAAGTAGGATTGTTTAACTATAGTATTTAAACAACAGATTACATAGGAACAGAAGAGACTTCTGGAAAAGGAGTAGTCTCCATTGAGTTCCTTTCTTTAGCAAACAGTCATTCAGTGTTTTGGTGTTTTGTTCTGTTTTTTTCCTTCTCTTTAAAGCAGATTTTATAGAGCAGGTGAGATTTTGCTGAGTTACTGATTTTGTTTGAGCATCAGATTTTGGCAAACTGTTTGTAGCCTCTGAGGCATTTTTTAAAATAATATTTTATTTTTTCCCCCAATTACATGTAAAAATAGTTTTTAACATTCTTTTTTTTTTAATTTTGAGGTCCAGATTCCCTACTTCTTTGTCCTTCCCCCTTCCCCCTCCCTGAAATAGTAAACAATTTGAAATAAGTTATACTTGCAATCATGTGAAACATATATCCATATCAGTCATTTTATGGAAGAAAACTCAAATAAGGAAGGAAAAGAAAAATTGTATGTTTAGATCTATATACAGACTCCATCATTGGAGGCAGGTAGCATTTTTCATCATGAGTTCTTTGGGATTGTCTTGGATCATTGTATTGCTGAAAATAGCTGAAGACATTCATCATACAGTTCATCATACAGTATATTGCTGTTACTGTGTGTGATGTTTTCCTGGTTCTGCTCACTTCATTTTTCATCAGTTTGTATAAGTCTTTCTCGGTTTTTCTGAAATCCTCCCGCTCATCATTACTTATAGCACAATAGTATTCCATTAACAATCATATACCACAGCTTGTTCATTCATTCTCCAATTGCTGACTATCCCCTCAATTTCCAATTCTTAGCCATCACAAAAAGAGCTGCTATAAATACCCTTGGACAAATAGGTCCTTTTTCCTTTTTTTTTTTTAAATCTTTGAGGCATTCTTAGAGCAGGTAGAATAAGTCTTAAAATTTTGGTTATTAGAAGTGAGGACAGTGTTTACAAGATTGTTGGTAATGTCATTAAGGATAACTCATTTTTGCCTTTTGGATTTAGTTTTGGGGAGGAGGCTTGATTTTTCAGGAGACAGTCTCATTTAGGTGAGAGAAAAGCAGACTAAAGTCACATTTATACAGACAATAATTCTTGTCAGTATTGTTCATAAACAAAAAGATATGTTTAATCATGAGTAACAGTTCTGAATAATGTTCTATTAAAGTCTTATCCTTGGCCTAGTGTTCCCAATTGTGAGAATTGTGAGAAGTGTGTTTTTTTCTGACCTCAAATAACATTTTTTATTTGATTTTCATTTTCTTTTAGTCTAAAGCATTTAGGATCTCAACTCCACTTACTGGCCGCAGATACGTTAAGGAGAACAACCCTTATGTGACCCCTGTTTCCATAGCTACTCACAGCTTGAGTCGTCTTCACACCATGTTGGCAGGCCTCAAAAATTCACCAAGTGAGAAATTAGAACAAGTTCTGAGGTTAGTTTGAATCATTGATACCAGGCCATTAAAATTGAATATATGTTTAAAGTGACCAGGAAAATACAGTATTTTGTTTACCTTGATGAATGTAAAAGTATTTATTGAGAACCTGCTCTGAACTATGAGTCACTTTGATAGGTTTGTTGTTGTTTAGTCATTTTCAGTTGTGTCTGACTCTTTGTGAACCCTTTTGAGGTTTTCTTGGTAGCTCATTTTATAGATGAAGAAACTGAGGCAACCAGGGTTAAGTGACTTGCCCAGGGTCACACAGCCAGTAAGTGTCTGAGGCCAGATTTGAACTCAGTTCTTCCTTACTTCAGGCGCAGTGTTCTATCTCCTGTACCACTTAGCTACCCTACTTTGATAGGTACAGAAGTATAAATAGGAGTTGAAAAGATAAGACTAAAACAATTGAGTTGATACAACACAGTACGTAATTGAGTGCCAAATTATGTGATACAAGTGTTGTGGGAGTTCAGAAGAGAGGAAGCTCTATCAGGGCAAGCAAGAGATTTTAGGGATAGTTCCACATAAAGGGTGGGTAATATGTGAATAAGCAGGTAGAAGTGGTAATTCTCATGTGTAAAAATCAGGAGAAAATTAGCAGTGTTTGTATTTTCTCTTACCTTTGTATCCCAAGTACCTAGCACAGCTTCTTGTGCATAGTACACATTTTAAAAATGTCAATTTGTTAAATACACACATACATATATACATATATACGTGTAGATAGATAAATAGATAGTGAGTGTGTGTGTGTGTGTGTGTGTGTGTGTGTGTGTGTGTGCGTGTGTGCGACATTATTCCAGGGACCAGTGTAGCGTGGGAGAGAGGAATGAGAACTGGAATAGGACGTAGAGTCCCAAGAACTAAGTTTTAGCTCCAGCCCTGCCACTAATTCTCTGTGTCACCTTGGACAAGCCATTTCACTTTCTGGGGCTGAGTTTCTGTTTCTGTAAAACAAAGCTAAATGACAGCTGAGCTCCTGTACAACTCAAGAATCCCATGATACTACAATTTAGGTTGGTATAGGAACCCAGTTCCAGTTTGGCAGGAGGTATCTCATTGTTAAGACCCTCCCCTGGGGCTTATTATTTCAATAATTGCCACCAATTATAATTACATAAGATTGTTACCATCAAGACTCAGCATTGCCCATGGGTGCTGATAGTGGACATAAGGCAAAGGCAGGCAGAAAGCTTAAAAGGAGAGGAAATTGGAGAAATAAAGGAGGGAAAGGAAAAAAAGAAGTGAGTATGGCAAGAGGTTGCATGATACAGAGGAAAGAGCTTGGGACGTAGAATCAGACCACGTAAGGTCAGATCCTGGCCTTGGTAGAAAAGTCACTTACCCTCTATGATTGCCCTGCCCACCACTGGAAAATGAAAGAGTTGAATTAGATAATTTCTGATATCCCTTCTAGCTCAAAGTCTATGACTCCAGCCTGATCCTCAGTGGTGTGTGTCACATTGGCAAGTTCTATTAGCCCGTAACACAGGTTACAACTCCTTCATCTCTTTCCTACAGTTTTTATATATAACTTAGATGTGACATAAGGGTATTCTGTAGTTTTTGTATTAAGTATTTCTTATTACTTTAAATGTATATTAGCAAAAGAAAGAACTTTGATCAGTCTGTGACTTTGTGACTAGCCAAAACATTTAAATTAGATCCTATGTTCATTCTTTTCTAGGGCATGTACCAGGGATCCATCTCAATCTATTGCTAACAGATTGAAAGAAATGTATGAAATATATTGTCAGCACTCCCAGACAGATAGCGATTTTAGCAGTTGTGCTAAAGGTATGGTTTAGCATCAGCTATGTTGCACTGTTCTTTGAAGTTGAGTTTAAATGTGGCCCTTATCTGATGAATCAGAAATGTGGCCAAGAGATTGGTGACACAGTAACATTTGCTTCAGGCTGTGGGATGGAATATACTATTTGCTTCTAACTGGCTTAGTTTCTCTGTTATCCTAATGGCAGGCCTTTCTCAAAATGTGTGTCAGCTTCAAACCCTCATCATACTGGATCTTAAGTATTTTTTTAAATTCCTTTGTAATATTTTGAGGAAAGGAAATTAAGTGGTAGAATAGTGATTGCTTAACATAAGGATACTAGATGTAGCTGTTTTGTGTTAGAATGTTATGCAAGGTTTGGGTAGTATTATAAGTGATTAATCAGATTATAATATGTCTTATAAAAAGACAGTCTCCTCTTCCTTGTCACCCCCAAAATAGATTTCAGTTTAACAGACACAAACTTTGTTATCTTAATTGAATGGTATTATGGTTTAAAGTTCTTCATTAAAATAAATTTCATTTTACAACTGTAAAAGAGTAATATTACCGAGCTTATTCAGAGATTTATTATTGGTTAAAACACAGATATCTGAGATCTGCAGTTTTGTTTTGATTTTGATTTTTGTGGAGCCATACCATTTCTGGACACATTCTTTAGGTGTTTTTAATTTTTCTTTTTCTTTTTCTTTTCCTATAGAAATTGCCAGCAAACATTTTCGTTATGCAGAAATACTTTACTATAAGGTATTGGAATCAGTCATTGATCAGGAACAGAAAAGACTGGGAGACATAGATTTATCTGTAAGTAAAATAACCAAGGTTGAGATAAACATGGTCAAATATTATTGCATCAAAACATTCATTGTTGCCTGAAAAATAATACAGGGGGAAAAAATCTGTAGAGGGAATTTAACAGGCATCTGGGGAAACATGAGCCATTGGCCTTAGCATATCTTCCATACAAATCACAATTCAGTGGACCTCTGATCTCATCCTTATGGGTACTCTCTCTGCACATCACAGTCTGTCTGTGGTTCTCAAATTGTGCTGTTCTTATCTCTTTTCTCCCTTAAGTCTTTCATAAGGGATCTGCCCAATGTTGTGGAAGCCTTCCTATAGGTCTTTATGTCTTATGGCTGTCAGGGCAGCATTCAGGCTGTGCCTATATCATCTCTCACTCTTGCTACATGACTGTACATTGTAAGGAATGAAACAAGTGAGGAATAAAACAAAACAAGGATATCTGTTTTTACTGTAGCCATGGAAGATGCCGTTTTCATGGTCCAAATGGAAGAATCTCTTATAATGAAGTCCTGTAGACATTCATATCTGTGGATGACATTATTCTGACTGTTCCTCAATCACCCTAATATTAAAAGGCCCTACTTAATGTGATCAGTGATCACTATAAAGAAAATGGCGTAACAGTATGTGCAGGAGAAGCTAAAGGGTAAAACATGTTTATTGTCTAAATTTTGACATCATAACGTCAGTTCCATACAAATCTCTATCTGTTTGGATGTAGTTTAAAGGTTTCCCATCATGGCCATCAGGAAATTGTAATTTTAAAATTGTTTTGGGTTAGGGGCATTACCTTTCAAACCTTCCAGATTTCGTTGTTTACTTGAATAAGTAATGAACTTGTGAGATTTCATTTAAGCTTTATAGAAGTAGTGAATTAAGCATTGAAGATCCTTAAAGATAAAAGAATCCTTTTAAGGATTCCATCCTCTTTAATATACAGTAGCATATTTAATAAATTATGGCAGCAAGCTGTATATTTATATTTAAATAATTAAACATACCAAACTAGTAGCCAATGTAAGAATTTTTCCTAAGCTGTTTCTTTCCTAAGAAAACAAATTGAGTTCATTTCTAATTCTAAATATTTACTTTTTAGGACATGAGTTAATATATTGGTGTATTGCTAAACGAAAGGATTAACATTTTGTTTTCTAAATTTTAAAAATAAAGTAAGGGTGGGCAACATCCAATTCCTAGATACCATATATTAATATTTTTTTCTCTTTTAGAGAGATTGATTATGTAAGTTCACATACAGTCTAGGGTTCTAAGATTTTATTGGTGTGGATATACTCCCTATTAATAGAGATAGACATTATCTTAGTAGAAAGTCACACATACAGAATCAAACAGAATTTGAGAGTTGGAAAGTGATTCAGTAGCCATCTAGGTCCAAGTCGGTGGCCAACTTTTATAGTAATAAACTCTTTTAAACTTAGCTGAGCCAATCTTTTGATTACACACATACACAAACAATTCTTCACTGTGCTTTTATTTATAGTCCTTCCAGTTTGGTAAGATCTGCTAGTGCTTGTGCACTGTTGGCATAATGTTTATCCAAAATAACCATTATATCACAATAAAACATTAGAGAAGTATAGCTTTAATAGAAGACAAGTACCTTCCTTACCCATAAGTTATCTCTAATACCTTTGTTTCCAAAATGGCTATAGTGAAAGTTGACTCTCTGATAACTTTCTTGGAAAAAAATACATTCTCATTCTTTTGACTAAACAGGAGAAGATTGATTGATGCCTTCAGTATTTTTAATTCACTGTGAAAATGCTGTCTTTTTGTAATAGTCTAATGTTTCTGTAACTTAATGACTATATTTTACAGGGCATACTGGAACAGGATGCTTTCCACAGATCACTCTTAGCCTGTTGTCTTGAGGTCATCACTTTCTCTTACAAGCCTCCAGGGAATTTCCCTTTTATTGCAGAAATCTTTGATGTACCACTTTATCATTTTTATAAGGTATTTTAAATACTCAATACTTATATTTGATGGAGGATTAATCCACATATGACTTCAAAAGGAACCAGCCGATTTAACTTAAGTTCTTATTAAGTTATCTTTTGTTGTTTAGTCATTTCAGTTGTGTGTGACTTCACGATCCCATTTGAGATTTTCTTGGCAAAAATACTGGAGTGGTTTGTCATTTCTTTCTCCAGCTCATTTTACAGATAAGGAAGTGAGGCAAACAGGGTTAAGTGACTTGCCCAGGGTCACACAGCTAGTAAGTGTCTGCAGCTGGATTTGAACTCAGGAAGATGAGTCTTCATGACTCAGATCTGGCACTGTATCCACTGCGTCACCTAGCCACCCCCAAGTCATCTAGTTGCATATTAATATTTCAATACATTTCTTCTCCTTTTATTTGATACTTAATGATTTCTAGATTTCCATCTGGAGGAGCAGAAAAGGAATAAAATAGTATTTATTACAGAACTATGTTCACAGTTTTACATTTAGAAAATAATTAAGGGAAATCCCTTCATTTGGTTGCTATTCACTTCACTCAAATAAAAAATTTGAATTCTTATAAATGTGTTGAACTAAGAGGACAAAGGAGATAAGCAAACCAGTCACAGTCTGTTATGTCATGGCAGCCTTCCATTGTATTTTGTGAAAACTGAATATGAGAGATGTAGGTATCTTTCTGAACAAAAGGCCAAAGTTTTCTTGAACACTGTAACACCAGATAACCGTGGATGAAATTTTGTGTCTGTTAGTTGCTTCTTTCATGGTTTTGATTAACTGTACCAACATTTTTGTCAGGGCATGGATATAACCCAAGTTTTGGTCATAATTTTATAGCTGTAATGTTATGAATAATTTGTTCTGCAACCTAAATGAAGCAAGGTCTGTTTCTGTATGACAGGTGATAGAGGTATTTATTAGAGCAGAAGATGGCCTCTGTAGAGAAGTGGTGAAGCACCTCAATCATATTGAAGAACAGATCCTAGACCACATGGCCTGGAAGCTGGAGTCCCCACTTTGGGACAGGATTAGAGATAATGAAAACAAAGTTCCTACCTGTGAAGAGGTTTGAAATTTTTGTTTTGGCATCTTTTTGCAGAAAAGAGATGATGATAAAATCGCAGTTCCATTTTTCAGGAAGTAGAAAGATTTCCATCTACCTCATTGGTTATTCTATTGATAGAGTCTCTTTAAAAAAGTATTTATGAGTGTCTTCAGTTTAGAGAATGCAACTGTGGCAGAGTTAAATGTTAAAACCCAGGTATCCAAATGTTATTGAGTGTGAATTTAAATTTTAATACTGACTTAAGG